>NW_027185508.1:0-319714 GCF_040183065.1 Periplaneta americana
GTATATAACAACAATTTCACGTTCGCATGCAGAGGAATATGAGTTTGTTTGTGTAAATCGTCCAATTATAAAAATCGTCGTTTCTTGCGGTAAAAACACGATTTTGTTATAAACGTTAATAAAATCTCTATATTCCAACCGATTGTGCTAATTCTTTCACAGAGTGTTTAGTATACATAATTGAACTGTATTATATCACTGGTTTCGATTTTCCCCACAAAAAAAAAATCCTTCAAAAAATTTCGTTTTTGCGAGATTTTTAACTATATAAATATCAATAAAATCTACAAATTCCGTGGGATTTGTCTAATTTCTTAAAAAAAATGTTCAATTCATGTGGATTCACCTATATATAACAACAATTTCACGTTCGCATGCAGAGGAATATGGGTTTGTTTGTGTAAATCGTCCAATTGTAAAAATCGTCGTTTCTTGCGGTAAGAACACGATTTTGCTATAAACATTAATAAAATCTCTATATTCCAACCGATTGTGCTAATTCTTGGACAGAGTGTTTAGTATACATGATTGAACTGTATTATATCACTGGTTTCGATTTTCCCCACAAAAAAAAATCCTTCAAAAAATTTCGTTTTTGCGAGATTTTAACTATATAAATATCAATAAAATCTACAAATTGCGGGGGATTTGTCTAATTTCTTAAAAAATGTTAAATTCATGTGGAGTCACCTATATATAACAACAATTTCACGTTCGCATGCAGAGGAATATGGGTTTGTTCGTGAAAATCGTCAAATTGTAAAAATCGTCGTTTCTTGCGGTAAAAACACGATTTTGCTATAAACGCTAATAAAATCTCTATATTCCAACCGATTGTGCTAATTCTTTCACAGAGTGTTTAGTATACATGATTGAACTGTATTATGTCACTGGTTTCGATTTTCCCCACAAAAAAAAAATCCTTCAAAAAATTTCGTTTTTGCGAGTTTTTTAACTATATAAATATCAATATAATCTACAAATTCCGTGGGATTTGTCTAATTTCTTAAAAAAATGTTAAATTCATGTGGAGTCACCTGTATATAACAATTTCACGTTCGCATGCAGAGGAATATGGGTTTGTTTTGTGTAAATCGTCCAAATTGTAAAAATCGTCGTTTCTTGCGGTAAAAACACGATTTTGCTATAAACATTAATAAAATCTCTATATTCCAACCGATTGTGCTAATTCTTGGACAGAGTGTTTCGTATACATGATTGAACTGTATTATATCACTGGTTTCGATTTTCCCCACAAAAAAAATCCTTCAAAAAATTTCGTTTTTGCGAGATTTTAACTATATAAATATCAATAAAATCTACAAATTCCGTGGGATTTGTCTCATTTCTTAAAAAATGTTAAATTCATGTGGATTCACCTATATATAACAACAATTTCACGTTCGCATGCGGAGGAATAAGGTTTTGTTTGTGTAAATCGTCCAATTGTAAAAATCGTCGTTTCTTGCGGTAAAAACACGATTTTGCTATAAACGTTAATAAAATCTCTATATTCCAACCGATTGTGCTAATTCTTTGACAGAGTGTTTAGTATACATGATTGAACTGTATTATATCACTGGTTTCGATTTTCCCCCACAAAAAAAAATCCTTCAAAATATTTCGTTTTTGCGAGATTATTAACTATATAAATATCAATAAAATCTACAAATTCCGTGGGATTTGTCTAATTTCTTAAAAAAATGTTAAATTCATGTGTAGTCACCTGTATATAACAACAATTTCACGTTCGCATGCAGAGGAATATGGGTTTGTTGTGTAAATCGTCCAATTGTAAAAATCGTCGTTTCTTGCGGTAAAAATACGATTTTGTTATAAACGTTATAAAATCTCTATATTCCAACCGATTGTCCTAATTCTTTCACAGAGTGTTTAGTATACATGATTGAACTGTATTATGTCACTGGTTTCGATTTTCCCCACAAAAAAAATCCTTCAAAAAATTTCGTTTTGCGAGTTTTTTAACTATATAAATATCAACAAAATCTACAAATTCCGTGGGATTTGTCTAATTCTTAAAAAAATGTTAAATTCATGTGGATTCACCTATATATAACAACAATTTCACTTTCGCATGCAGAGGAATATGGGTTTGTTTGTGTAAATCGTCCAATTGTAAAAATCGTCGTTTCTTGCGGTAAAAACACGATTTTGCTATAAACGTTAATAAAATCTCAATATTATAACCGATTGTGCTAATTCTTTGACAGAGTGTTTAATATACATGTTTGAACTGTATTATATCACTGGTTTCGATTTTCCCCACAAAAAAAATCCTTCAAAAAATTTCGTTTTTGCGAGATTTTAACTATATAAATATCAATAAAATCTACAAATTCCGTGGGATTTGTCTAATTTCTTAAAAAAAATGTTAAATTCATGTGGAGTCACCTGCATATAACAACAATTTCACGTTCGCATGCAGAGGAATATGGGTTTGTTTGTGTAAATCGTCCAATTGTAAAAATCGTCGTTTCTTGCGGTAAAAACACGATTTTGTTATAAACTTTAATAAAATCTCTATATTCCAACCGATTGTGCTAATTCTTTCACAGAGTGTTTAGTATACATAATTGAACTGTATTATATCACTGGTTTCGATTTTCCCCACAAAAAAAAAATCCTTCAAAAAATTTCGTTTTTGCGAGATTTTAACTATATAAATATCAATAAAATCTACAAATTCCGTGGGATTTGTCTAATTTCTTAAAAAAATGTTAAATTCATGTGGAGTCACCTGCATATAACAACAATTTCACGTTCGCATGCAGAGGAATATGGGTTTGTTTGTGTAAATCGTCCAATTGTAAAAATCGTCGTTTCTTGCGGTAAAAACACGATTTTGTTATAAACTTTAATAAAATCTCTATATTCCAACCGATTGTGCTAATTCTTTCACAGAGTGTTTAGTATACATAATTGAACTGTATTATATCACTGGTTTCGATTTTCCCCACAAAAAAAATCCTTCAAAAAATTTCGTTTTTGCGAGATTTTAACTATATAAATATCAATAAAATCTACAAATTCCGTGGGATTTGTCTAATTTCTTAAAAAAAATGTTAAATTCATGTGGATTCACCTATATATTACAACAATTTCACGTTCGCATGCAGAGGAATATGGGTTTGTTTGTGTAAATCGTCCAATTGTAAAAATCGTCGTTTCTTGCGGTAAAAACACGATTTTGCTATAAACGTTAATAAAATCTCTATATTCCAACCGATTGTGCTAATTCTTGGACAGAGTGTTTAGTATACATGATTGAACTGTATTATGTCACTGGTTTCGATTTTCCCACAAAAAAAAATCCTTCAATAAATTACGTTTTTGCGAGTTTTTTAACTATATAAATATCAATATAATCTACAAATTCCGTGGGATTTGTCTCATTTCTTAAAAAATGTTAAATTCATGTGGATCACCTATATATAACAACAATTTCACGTTCGCATGCGGAGGAATAAGGTTTTGTTTGTGTAAATCGTCCAATTGTAAAAATCGTCGTTTCTTGCGGTAAAAACACGATTTTGCTATAAACGTTAATAAAATCTCTATATTCCAACCGATTGTGCTAATTCTTGACAGAGTGTTTAGGTATACATGTTTGAACTGTATTATATCACTGGTTTCGATTTTCCCCACAAAAAAAAATCCTTCAAAAATTTCGTTTTTGCGAGATTTTAACTACATAAATATCAATAAAATCTACAAATTCCTTGGATTTGTCTAATTTCTTAAAAATATGTTAAATTCATGTGGAGTCACCTGTATATAACAACAATTTCACGTTCGCATGCAGAGGAATATGAGTTTGTTTGTGTAAATCGTCCAATTATAAAAATCGTCGTTTCTTGCGGTAAAAACACGATTTTGTTATAAACGTTAATAAAATCTCTATATTCCAACCGATTGTACTAATTCTTTCACAGAGTGTTTAGTATACATAATTGACCTGTATTATATCACTGGTTTCGATTTTCCCCACAAAAAAAAAATCCTTCAAAAAATTTCGTTTTTGCGAGATTTTTAACTATATAAATATCAATAAAATCTACAAATTCCGTGGGATTTGTCTAATTTCTTAAAAAAATGTTAAATTCATGTGGATTCACCTATATATAACAACAATTTCACGTTCGCATGCAGAGGAATATGGGTTTGTTTGTGTAAATCGTCCAATTGTAAAAATCGTCGTTTCTTGCGGTAAGAACACGATTTTGCTATAAACATTAATAAAATCTCTATATTCCAACCGATGGTGCTAATTCTTGGACAGAGTGTTTAGTATACATGATTGAACTGTATTATATCACTGGTTTCGATTTTCCCCACAAAAAAAATCCTTCAAAAAATTTCGTTTTTGCGAGATTTTAACTATATAAATATCAATAAAATCTACAAATTGCGGGGGATTTTGTCTAATTTCTTAAAAAAATGTTAAATTCATGTGGAGTCACCTATATATAACAACAATTTCACGTTCGCATGCAGAGGAATATGGGTTTGTTCGTGAAAATCGTCAAATTGTAAAAATCGTCGTTTCTTGCGGTAAAAACACGATTTTGCTATAAACGCTAATAAAATCTCTATATTCCAACCGATTGTGCTAATTCTTTCACAGAGTGTTTAGTATACATGATTGAACTGTATTATGTCACTGGTTTCGATTTTCCCCACAAAAAAAAAATCCTTCAAAAAATTTCGTTTTTGCGAGTTTTTTAACTATATAAATATCAATATAATCTACAATTCCGTGGGATTTGTCTAATTTCTTAAAAAAATGTTAAATTCATGTGGAGTCACCTGTATATAACAACAATTTCACGTTCGCATGCAGAGGAATATGGGTTTGTTTGTGTAAATCGTCCAATTGTAAAAATCGTCGTTTCTTGCGGTAAAAACACGATTTTGCTATAAACATTAATAAAATCTCTATATTCCAACCGATTGTGCTAATTCTTGGACAGAGTGTTTAGTATACATGATTGAACTGTATTATATCACTGGTTTCGATTTTCCCCACAAAAAAAAATCCTTCAAAAAATTTCGTTTTTGCGAGATTTTAACTATATAAATATCAATAAAATCTACAAATTCCGTGGGATTTGTCTCATTTCTTAAAAAAATGTTAAATTCATGTGGATTCACCTATATATAACAACAATTTCACGTTCGCATGCGGAGGAATAAGGTTTTGTTTGTGTAAATCGTCCAATTGTAAAAATCGTCGTTTCTTGCGGTAAAAACACGATTTTGCTATAAACGTTAATAAAATCTCTATATTCCAACCGATTGAGCTAATTCTTTGACAGAGTGTTTAGTATACATGATTGAACTGTATTATATCACTGGTTTCGATTTTCCCTACAAAAAAAATCCTTCAAAAAATTTCGTTTTTGCGAGATTATTAACTATATAAATATCAATAAAATCTACAAATTCCGTGGGATTTGTCTAATTTCTTAAAAAAATGTTAAATTCATGTGGAGTCACCTGTATATAACAACAATTTCACGTTCGCATGCAGAGGAATATGGGTTTGTTTGTGTAAATCGTCCAATTGTAAAAATCGTCGTTTCTTGCGGTAAAAATACGATTTTGTTATAAACGTTAATAAAATCTCTATATTCCAACCGATTGTGCTAATTCTTTCACAGAGTGTTTAATATACATGTTTGAACTGTATTATATCACTGGTTTCGATTTTCCCCACAAAAAAAATCCTTCAAAAAATTTCGTTTTTGCGAGATTTTTAACTATATAAATATCAATAAAATCTACAAATTCCGTGGGATTTGTCTAATTTCTTAAAAAAATGTTAAATTCATGTGGAGTCACCTGCATATAACAACAATTTCACGTTCGCATGCAGAGGAATATGGGTTTGTTTGTGTAAATCGTCCAATTGTAAAAATCGTCGTTTCTTGCGGTAAAAACACGATTTTGTTATAAACTTTAATAAATCTCTATATTCCAACCGATTGTGCTAATTCTTTCACAGAGTGTTTAGTATACATAATTGAACTGTATTATATCACTGGTTTCGATTTTCCCCACAAAAAAAAATCCTTCAAAAAATTTCGTTTTTGCGAGATTTTAACTATATAAATATCAATAAAATCTAAAAATTCGTGGGATTTGTCTAATTTCTTAAAAAATGTTAAATTCATGTGGATTCACCTATATATAACAACAATTTCACGTTCGCATGCGGAGGAATAAGGTTTTGTTTGTGTAAATCGTCCAATTGTAAAAATCGTCGTTTCTTGCGGTAAAAACACGATTTTGCTATAAACGTTAATAAAATCTCTATATTCCAACCGATTGTGCTAATTCTTTGACAGAGTGTTTAGTATACATGATTGAACTGCATTATATCACTGGTTTCGATTTTCCCCACAAAAAAAAATCCTTCAAAAAATTTCGTTTTTGCGAGATTATTAACTATATAAATATCAATAAAATCTACAAATTAGGTGGGATTTGTCTAATTTCTTAAAAAAATGTTAAATTCATGTGGAGTCACCTGTATATAACAACAATTTCACGTTCGCATGCAGAGGAATATGGGTTTGTTTGTGTAAATCGTCCAATTGTAAAAATTGTCGTTTCTTGCGGTAAAAACACGATTTTGTTATAAACGTTAATAAAATCTCTATATTCCAACCGATTGTGCTAATTCTTTCACAGAGTGTTTAGTATACATGATTGAACTGTATTATGTCACTGGTTTCGATTTTCCTCACAAAAAAAATCCTTCAAAAAATTTCGTTTTTGCGAGTTTTTTAACTATATAAATATCAATAAAATCTACAAATTCCGTGGGATTTGTCTAATTTCTTAAAAAAATGTTAAATTCATGTGGATTCACCTATATATAACAACAATTTCACTTTCGCATGCAGAGGAATATGGGTTTGTTTGTGAAAATGGTCAAATTGTAAAAATCGTTGTTTCTTGCGGTAAAAACACGATTTTGCCATAAACGTTAATAAAATCTCTATATTCCAACCGATTGTGCTAATTCTTTCACAGAGTGTTTAGTATACATGATTGAACTGTATTATGTCACTGGTTTCGAATTTCCCCACAAAAAAAAGCTTTCAAAAAATTTCGTTTTTTCGAGTTTTTTAACTATATAAATATCAATATAATCTACAAATTCCGTGGGATTTGTCTAATTTCTTAAAAAAATGTTAAATTCATGTGGATTCACCTATACATAACAACAATTTCACGTTCGCATGCGGAGGAATAAGGGTTTGTTTGTGTAAATCGTCCAATTGTAAAAATCGTCGTTTCTTGCGGTAAAAACACGATTTTGCTATAAACGTTAATAAAATCTCTATATTCCAACCGATTGTGCTAATTCTTTGACAGAGTGTTTAGTATACATGATTGAACTGTATTATATCACTGGTTTCGATTTTCCCCACAAAAAAAAATCCTTCAAAAAATTTCGTTTTTGCGAGATTATTAACTATATAAATATTTATAAAATATACAAATTCCGTGGGATTTGTCTAATTTCTTAAAAAAATGTTAAATTCATGTGGATTCACCTATATATAACAACAATTTCACTTTCGCATGCAGAGGAATATGGGTTTGTTTGTGTAAATCGTCCAATTGTAAAAATCGTCGTTTCTTGCGGTAAAAACACGATTTTGCTATAAACGTTAATAAAATCTCTAAATTCCAACCGATTGTGCTAATTCTTTCACAGAGTTTTTAGTATACATGATTGAACTGTATTATATCACTGGTTTCGATTTTCCCCACAAAAAAAAATCCTTCAAAAAATTTCGTTTTTGCGAGATTTTAACTATATAAATATCAATAAAATCTACAAATTCCGTGGGATTTGTCTAATTTCTTAAAAAAATGTTAAATTCATGTGGAGTCACCTGCATATAACAACAATTTCACGTTCGCATGCAGAGGAATATGGGTTTGTTTGTGTAAATCGTCCAATTGTAAAAATCGTCGTTTCTTGCGGTAAAAACACAATTTTGTTATAAACTTTAATAAAATCTCTATATTCCAACCGATTGTGCTAATTCTTTCACAGAGTGTTTAGTATACATAATTGAACTGTATTATATCACTGGTTTCGATTTTCCCCACAAAAAAAAATCCTTCAAAAAATTTCGTTTTTGCGAGATTTTAACTATATAAATATCAATAAAATCTACAAATTCCGTGGGATTTGTCTCATTTCTTAAAAAAATGTTAAATTCATGTGGATTCACCTATATATAACAACAATTTCACGTTCGCATGCGGAGGAATAAGGTTTTGTTTGTGTAAATCGTCCAATTGTAAAAATCGTCGTTTCTTGCGGTAAAAACACGATTTTGCTATAAACGTTAATAAAATCTCTATATTCCAACCGATTGTGCTAATTCTTTGACAGAGTGTTTAGTATACATGATTGAACTGCATTATATCACTGGTTTCGATTTTCCCCACAAAAAAAAATCCTTCAAAAAATTTCGTTTTTGCGAGATTATTAACTATATAAATATCAATAAAATCTACAAATTCCGTGGGATTTGTCTAATTTCTTAAAGAAATGTTAAATTCATGTGGAGTCACCTGTATATAACAACAATTTCACGTTCGCATGCAGAGGAATATGGGTTTGTTTGTGTAAATCGTCCAATTGTAAAAATCGTCGTTTCTTGCGGTAAAAACACGATTTTGTTATAAACGTTAATAAAATCTCTATATTCCAACCGATTGTGCTAATTCTTTCACAGAGTGTTTAGTATACATGATTGAACTGTATTATGTCACTGGTTTCGAATTTCCCCACAAAAAAAAGCCTTCAAAAAATTTCGTTTTTTCGAGTTTTTTAACTATATAAATATCAATATAATCTACAAATTCCGTGGGATTTGTCTAATTTCTTAAAAAAATGTTAAATTCATGTGGATTCACCTATACATAACAACAATTTCACGTTCGCATGCGGAGGAATAAGGGTTTGTTTGTGTAAATCGTCCAATTGTAAAAATCGTCGTTTCTTGCGGTAAAAACACGATTTTGCTATAAACGTTAATAAAATCTCTATATTCCAACCGATTGTGCTAATTCTTTGACAGAGTGTTTAGTATACATGATTGAACTGTATTATATCACTGGTTTCGATTTTCCCCACAAAAAAAAATCCTTCAAAAAATTTCGTTTTTGCGAGATTATTAACTATATAAATATTTATAAAATATACAAATTCCGTGGGATTTGTCTAATTTCTTAAAAAAATGTTAAATTCATGTGGAGTCACCTGTATATAACAACAATTTCACGTTCGCATGCAGAGAAATATGGGTTTGTTTGTGTAAATCGTCCAATTGTAAAAATCGTCGTTTCTTGCGGTATAAACACGATTTTGTTATAAACGTTAATAAAATCTCTATATTCCAACCGATTGTGCTAATTCTTTCACAGAGTGTTTAGTATACAAGATTGAACTGTATTATGTCACTGGTTTCGATTTTCCCCACAAAAAAAATCCTTCAAAAAATTTCGTTTTTGCGAGTTTTTTAACTATATAAATATCAATAAAATCTACAAATTCCGTGGGATTTGTCTAATTTCTTAAAAAAATGTTAAATTCATGTGGATTCACCTATATATAACAACAATTTCACTTTCGCATGCAGAGGAATATGGGTTTGTTTGTGTAAATCGTCCAATTGTAAAAATCGTCGTTTCTTGCGGTAAAAACACGATTTTGCTATAAACGTTAATAAAATCTCTATATTCCAACCGATTGTGCTAATTCTTTCACAGAGTGTTTAGTATACATGATTGAACTGTATTATATCACTGGTTTCGATTTTCCCCACAAAAAAAAATCCTTCAAAAAATTTCGTTTTTGCGAGATTTTAACTATATAAATATCAATAAAATCTACAAATTCCGTGGGATTTGTCTAATTTCTTAAAAAAATGTTAAATTCATGTGGAGTCACCTGTATATCACAGCAATTTCACGTTCGCATGCAGAGGAATATGGGTTTGTATGTGTAAATCGTCCAATTGTAAAAATCGTCGTTTCTTGCGGTAAAAACACGATTTTGCTATAAACATTAATAAAATCTCTATATTCCAACCGATTGTGCTAATTCTTGGACAGAGTGTTTAGTATACATGATTGAACTGTATTATATCACTGGTTTCGATTTTCCCCACAAAAAAAAATCCTTCAAAAATTTTCGTTTTTGCGAGATTTTAACTATATAAATATCAATAAAATCTACAAATTCCGGGGGATTTGTCTAATTTCTTAAAAAAATGTTAAATTCATGTGGAGTCACCTATATATAACAACAATTTCACGCTCGCATGCAGAGGAATATGGGTTTGTTCGTGAAAATGGTCAAATTGTAAAAATCGTCGTTTCTTGCGGTAAAAACACGATTTTGCTATAAACGTTAATAAAATCTCTATATTCCAACTGATTGTGCTAATTCTTTCACAGAGTGTTTAGTATACATGATTGAACTGTATTATGTCACTTGTTTTCGAATTTCCCCACAAAAAAAAATCCTTCAAAAAATTTCGTTTTTTCGAGATTTTAACTATATAAATATCAATATAATCTACAAATTCCGTGGGATTTGTCTAATTTCTTAAAAAAATGTTAAATTCATGTGGATTCACCTATATATAACAACAATTTCACGTTCGCATGCGGAGGAATAAGGGTTTGTTTGTGTAAATCGTCCAATTGTAAAAATCGTCGTTTCTTGCGGTAAAAACTCGATTTTGCTATAAACGTTAATAAAATCTCTATATTCCAACCGATTGTGCTAATTCTTTGACAGAGTGTTTAGTATACATGATTGAACTGTATTATATCACTGGTTTCGATTTTCCCCACAAAAAAAAATCCTTCAAAAAATTTCGTTTTTGCGAGATTATTAACTATATAAATATTTATAAAATATACAAATTCCGTGGGATTTGTCTAATTTCTTAAAAAAAATGTTAAATTCATGTGGAGTCACCTGTATATAACAACAATTTCACGTTCGCATGCAGAGGAATATGGGTTTGTTTGTGTAAATCGTCCAATTGTAAAAATCGTCGTTTCTTGCTGTAAAAACACGATTTTGTTATAAACGTTCATAAAATCTCTATATTCCAACCGATTGTGCTAATTCTTTCACAGAGTGTTTAGTATACATGATTGAACTGTATTATGTCACTGGTTTCGATTTTCCCCACAAAAAAAATCCTTCAATAAATTTCGTTTTTGCGAGTTTTGTAACTATATAAATATCAATAAAATCTACAAATTCCGTGGGATTTGTCTAATTTCTTAAAAAAATGTTAAATTCATGTGGAATCACCTATATATAACAACAATTTCACTTTCGCATGCGGAGGAATATGGGTTTGTTTGTGTAAATCGTCCAATTGTAAAAATCGTCGTTTCTTGCGGTAAAAACACGATTTTGCTATAAACGTTAATAAAATCTCTATATTCCAACCGATTGTGCTAATTCTTTGACAGAGTGTTTAGTATACATGATTGAACTGTATTATATCACTGGTTTCGATTTTCCCCACAAAAAAAAATCCTTCAAAAAATTTCGTTTTTGCGAGATTTTAACTATATAAATATCAATAAAATCTACAAATTCCGTGGGATTTGTCTAATTTCTTTAAAAAATGTTAAGTTCCTGTGGAGTCACCTGTATATAACAACAATTTCACGTTCGCATGCAGAGGAATATGGGTTTGTTTGTGTAAATCGTTCAATTGTAAAAATCGTCGTTTCTTGCGGTAAAAACACGATTTTGTTATAAACGTTAATAAAATCTCTATATTCCAACCGATTGTGCTAATTCTTTCACAGAGTGTTAGTATACATAATTGAACTGTATTGTATCACTGGTTTCGATTTTCCCCACAAAAAAAAATCCTTCAAAAAATTTCGTTTTTGCGAGATTTTAACTATATAAATATCAATAAAATCTACAAATTCCGTGGGATATGTCTAATTTCTTAAAAAAATGTTAAATTCATGTGGATTCACCTATATATAACAACAATTTCACTTTCGCATGCAGAGGAATATGGGTTTGTTTGTGTAAATCGTCCAATTGTAAAAATCGTCGTTTCTTGCGGTAAAAACACGATTTTGCTATAAACGTTAATAAAATCTCTATATTCCAACCGATTGTGCTAATTCTTTGACAGAGTGTTTAGTATACATGATTGAACTGTATTATATCACTGGTTTCGATTTTCCCCACAAAAAAAAAATCCTTCAAAAAATTTCGTTTTTGCGAGATTTTAACTATATAAATATCAATAAAATCTACAAATTCCGTGGGATTTGTCTAATTTCTTTAAAAAATGTTAAGTTCCTGTGGAGTCACCTGTATATAACAACAATCTCACGTTCGCATGCAGAGGAATATGGGTTTGTTTGTGTAAATCGTCCAATTGTAAAAATCGTCGTTTCTTGCGGTAAAAACACGATTTTGTTATAAACGTTAATAAAATCTCTATATTCCAACCGATTGTGCTAATTCTTTCACAGAGTGTTAGTATACATAACTGAACTGTATTGTATCACTGGTTTCGATTTACCCCACAAAAAAAAATCCTTCAAAACATTTCGTTTTTGCGAGATTTTAACTATATAAATATCAAGAAAATCTACAAATTCCGTGGGATTTGTCTAATTTCTTTAAAAAATGTTAAATTCATGTGGAGTCACCTGCATATAACAACAATTTCACGTTCGCATGCAGAGGAATATGGGTTTGTTTGTGTAAATCGTCCAATTGTAAAAATCGTCGTTTCTTGCGGTAAAAACACGATTTTGTTATAAACTTTAATAAAATCTCTATATTCCAACCGATTGTGCTAATTCTTTCACAGAGTGTTTAGTATACATAATTGAACTGTATTATATCACTGGTTTCGATTTTCCCCACAAAAAAAAATCCTTCAAAAAATTTCGTTTTTGCGAGATTTTAACTATATAAATATCAATAAAATCTACAAATTCCGTGGGATTTGTCTAATTTCTTAAAAAAAATATTAAATTCATGTGGATTCACCTATATATAACAACAATTTCACGTTCGCATGCAGAGGAAATTGGGTTTGTTTGTGTAAATCGTCCAATTGTAAAAATCGTCGTTTCTTGCGGTAAAAACACGATTTTGCTATAAACGTTAATAAAATCTCTATATTCCAACCGATTGTGCTAATTCTTGGACAGAGTGTTTAGTATACATGATTGAACTGTATTATGTCACTGGTTTCGACTTTCCCCACAAAAAAAAATCCTTCAAAAAATTACGTTTTTGCGAGTTTTTTAACTGTATAAATATCAATATAATCTACAAATTCCGTGGGATTTGTCTCATTTCTTAAAAAAATGTTAAATTCATATGGATTCACCTATATATAACAACAATTTCACGTTCGCATGCGGAGGAATAAGGTTTTGTTTGTGTAAATCGTCCAATTGTAAAAATCGTCGTTTCTTGCGGTAAAAACACGATTTTGCTATAAACGTTAATAAAATCTCTATATTCCAACCGATTGTGCTAATTCTTTGACAGAGTGTTTAGTATACATGATTGAACTGTATTATATCACTGGTTTCGATTTTCCCCACAAAAAAAAATCCTTCAAAAAATGTCGTTTTTGCGAGATTATTAACTATATAAATATCAATAAAATCTACAAATTCCGTGGGATTTGTCTAATTTCTTAAAAAAATGTTAAATTCATGTGGAGTCACCTGTATATAACAACAATTTCACGTTCGCATGCAGAGGAATATGGGTTTGTTTGTGTAAATCGTCCAATTGTAAAAATCGTCGTTTCTTGCTGTAAAAACACGATTTTGTTATAAACGTTAATAAAATCTCTATATTCCAACCGATTGTGCTAATTCTTTCACAGAGTGTTTAGTATACATGATTGAACTGTATTATGTCACTGGTTTCGATTTTCCCCACAAAAAAAATCCTTCAAAAAATTTCGTTTTTGCGAGTTTTTTAACTATATAAATATCAATAAAATCTACAAATTCCGTGGGATTTGTCTAATTTCTTAAAAAAATGTTAAATTCATGTGGATTCACCTATATATAACAACAATTTCACTTTCGCATGCAGAGGAATATGGGTTTGTTTGTGTAAATCGTCCAATTGTAAAAATCGTCGTTTCTTGCGGTAAAAACACGATTTTGCTATAAACGTTAATAAAATCTCTATATTCCTACCGATTGTGCTAATTCTTTGACAGAGTGTTTAGTATACATGATTGAACTGTATTATATCACTGGTTTCGATTTTCCCCACAAAAAAAAATCCTTCAAAAAATTTCGTTTTTGCGAGTTTTTAACTATATAAATATCAATAAAATCTACAAATTCCGTGGGATTTGTCTAATTTCTTTAAAAAATGTTAAGTTCCTGTGGAGTCACCTGTATATAACAACAATTTCACGTTCGCATGCAGAGGAATATGGGTTTGTTTGTGTAAATCGTCCAATTGTAAAAATCGTCGTTTCTTGCGGTAAAAACACGATTTTGTTATAAACGTTAATAAAATCTCTATATTCCAACCGATTGTGCTAATTCTTTCACAGAGTGTTAGTATACATAATTGAACTGTATTGTATCACTGGTTTCGATTTTCCCCACAAAAAAAAATCCTTCAAAAAATTTCGTTTTTGCCAGATTTTAACTATATAAATATCAATAAAATCTACAAATTCCGTGGGATATGTCTAATTTCTTAAAAAAATGTTAAATTCATGTGGATTCACCTATATATAACAACAATTTCACTTTCGCATGCAGAGGAATATGGGTTTGTTTGTGTAAATCGTCCAATTGTAAAAATCGTCGTTTCTTGCGGTAAAAACACGATTTTGCTATAAACGTTAATAAAATCTCTATATTCCAACCGTTTGTGCTAATTCTTTGACAGAGTGTTTAGTATACATGATTGAACTGTATTATATCACTGGTTTCGATTTTCCCCACAAAAAAAAATCCTTCAAAAAATTTCGTTTTTGCGAGATTTTAACTATATAAATATCAATAAAATCTACAAATTCCGTGGGATTTGTCTAATTTCTTTAAAAAATGTTAAGTTCCTGTGGAGTCACCTGTATATAACAACAATTTCACGTTCGCATGCATAGGAATATGGGTTTGTTTGTGTAAATCGTCCAATTGTAAAAATCGTCGTTTCTTGCGGTAAAAACACGATTTTGCTATAAACGTTAATAAAATCTCTATATTCCAACCGATTGTGCTAATTCTTTCACAGAGTGTTAGTATACATAATTGAACTGTATTGTATCACTGGTTTCGATTTTCCCCACAAAAAAAAATCCTTCAAAAAATTTCGTTTTTGCGAGATTTTAACTATATAAATATCAATAAAATCTACAAATTCCGTGGGATATGTCTAATTTCTTAAAAAAATGTTAAATTCATGTGGATTCACCTATATATAACAACAATTTCACTTTCGCATGCAGAGGAATATGGGTTTGTTTGTGTAAATCGTCCAATTGTAAAAATCGTCGTTTATTGCGGTAAAAACACGATTTTGCTATAAACGTTAATAAAATCTCTATATTCCAACCGATTGTGCTAATTCTTTGACAGAGTGTTTAGTGCACATGATTGAACTGTATTATATCACTGGTTTCGATTTTCCCCACAAAAAAAAATCCTTCAAAAAATTTCGTTTTTGCGAGATTTTAACTATATAAATATCAATAAAATCTACAAATTCCGTGGGATTTGTCTAATTTCTTAAAAAAATGTTAAATTCATGTGGAGTCACCTGCATATAACAACAATTTCACGTTCGCATGCAGAGGAATATGGGTTTGTTTGTGTAAATCGTCCAATTGTAAAAATCGTCGTTTCTTGCGGTAAAAACACGATTTTGTTATAAACTTTAATAAAATCTCTATATTCCAACCGATTGTGCTAATTCTTTGACAGAGTGTTTAGTATACATGATTGAACTGTATTATATCACTGGTTTCGATTTTCCCCACAAAAAAAAATCCTTCAAAAAATTTCGTTTTTGCGAGATTATTAACTATATAAATATCAATAAAATCTACAAATTCCGTGGGATTTGTCTAATTTCTTAAAAAAATGTTAAATTCATGTGCAGTCACCTGTATATAACAACAATTTCACGTTCGCATGCAGAGGAATATGGGTTTGTTTGTGTAAATCGTCCAATTGTAAAAATCGTCGTTTCTTGCTGTAAAAACACGATTTTGCTATAAACGTTAATAAAATCTCTATATTCCAACCGATTGTGCTAATTCTTTGACAGAGTGTTTAGTGCACATGATTGAACTGTATTATATCACTGGTTTCGATTTTCCCCACAAAAAAAAATCCTTCAAAAAATTTCGTTTTTGCGAGATTTTAACTATATAAATATCAATAAAATCTACAAATTCCGTGGGATTTGTCTAATTTCTTAAAAAAATGTTAAATTCATGTGGAGTCACCTGCATATAACAACAATTTCACGTTCGCATGCAGAGGAATATGGGTTTGTTTGTGTAAATCGTCCAATTGTAAAAATCGTCGTTTCTTGCGGTAAAAACACGATTTTGTTATAAACTTTAATAAAATCTCTATATTCCAACCGATTGTGCTAATTCTTTGACAGAGTGTTTAGTATACATGATTGAACTGTATTATATCACTGGTTTCGATTTTCCCCACAAAAAAAAATCCTTCAAAAAATTTCGTTTTTGCGAGATTATTAACTATATAAATATCAATAAAATCTACAAATTCCGTGGGATTTGTCTAATTTCTTAAAAAAATGTTAAATTCATGTGCAGTCACCTGTATATAACAACAATTTCACGTTCGCATGCAGAGGAATATGGGTTTGTTTGTGTAAATCGTCCAATTGTAAAAATCGTCGTTTCTTGCTGTAAAAACACGATTTTGTTATAAACGTTAATAAAATCTCTATATTCCAACCGATTGTGCTAATTCTTTAACAGAGTGTTTAGTATACATGATTGAACTGTATTATGTCACTGGTTTCGATTTTCCCCACAAAAAAAATCCTTCAAAAAATTTCGTTCTTGCGAGTTTTTTAACTATATAAATATCAATAAAATCTGCAAATTCCGTGGGATTTGTCTAATTTCTTAAAAAAATGTTAAATTCATGTGGATTCACCTATATATAACAACAATTTCACTTTCGCATGCAGAGGAATATGGGTTTGTTTGTGTAAATCGTCCAATTGTAAAAATCGTCGTTTCTTGCGGTAAAAACACGATTTTGCTATAAACGTTAATAAAATCTCTATATTCCAACCGATTGTGCTAATTCTTTGACAGAGTGTTTAGTATACATGATTGAACTGTATTATATCACTGGTTTCGAATTTTCCCCACAAAAAAAAATCCTTCAAAAAATTTCGTTTTTGCGAGATTTTAACTATATAAATATCAATAAAATCTACAAATTCCGTGGGATTTGTCTAATTTCTTTAAAAAATGTTAAGTTCCTGTGGATTCACCTATATATTACAACAATTTCACGTTCGCATGCAGAGGAATATGGGTTTGTTTGTGTAAATCGTCCAATTGTAAAAATCGTCGTTTCTTGCGGTAAAAACACGATTTTGCAATAAACATTAATAAAATCTCTATATTCCAACCGATTGTGCTAATTCTTGGACAGAGTGTTTAGTATACATGATTGAACTGTATTATATCACTGGTTTCGATTTTCCCCACAAAAAAAAATCCTTCAAAAAATTTCGTTTTTGCGAGATTTTAACTATATAAATATCAATAAAATCTACAAATTGCGGGGGATTTGTCTAATTTCTTAAAAAAATGTTAAATTCATGTGGAGTCACCTATATATAACAACAATTTCACGTTCGCATGCAGAGGAATATGGGTTTGTTCGTGAAAATCGTCAAATTGTAAAAATCGTCGTTTCTTGCGGTAAAAACACGATTTTGCTATAAACGCTAATAAAATCTCTATATTCCAACCGATTGTGCTAATTCTTTCACAGAGTGTTTAGTATACATGATTGAACTGTATTATGTCACTGGTTTCGATTTTCCCCACAAAAAAAAATCCTTCAAAAAATTTCGTTTTTGCGAGTTTTTTAACTATATAAATATCAATATAATCTACAAATTCCGTGGGATTTGTCTAATTTCTTAAAAAAATGTTAAATTCATGTGGAGTCACCTGTATATAACAACAATTTCACGTTCGCATGCAGAGGAATATGGGTTTGTTTGTGTAAATCGTCCAATTGTAAAAATCGTCGTTTCTTGCGGTAAAAACACGATTTTGCTATAAACATTAATAAAATCTCTATATTCCAACCGATTGTGCTAATTCTTGGACAGAGTGTTTAGTATACATGATTGAACTGTATTATATCACTGGTTTCGATTTTCCCCACAAAAAAAAATCCTTCAAAAAATTTCGTTTTTGCGAGATTTTAACTATATAAATATCAATAAAATCTACAAATTGCGGGGGATTTGTCTAATTTCTTAAAAAAATGTTAAATTCATGTGGAGTCACCTATATATAACAACAATTTCACGTTCGCATGCAGAGGAATATGGGTTTGTTCGTGAAAATCGTCAAATTGTAAAAATCGTCGTTTCTTGCGGTAAAAACACGATTTTGCTATAAACGCTAATAAAATCTCTATATTCCAACCGATTGTGCTAATTCTTTCACAGAGTGTTTAGTATACATGATTGAACTGTATTATATCACTGGTTTCGATTTTCCCCACAAAAAAAAATCCTTCAAAAAATTTCGTTTTTGCGAGATTTTAACTATATAAATATCAATAAAATCTACAAATTCCGTGGGATTTGTCTAATTTCTTAAAAAAATGTTAAATTCATGTGGAGTCACCTGTATATAACAACAATTTCACGTTCGCATGCAGAGGAATATGGGTTTGTATGTGTAAATCGTCCAATTGTAAAAATCGTCGTTTCTTGCGGTAAAAACACGATTTTGCTATAAACATTAATAAAATCTCTATATTCCAAACGATTGTGCTAATTCTTGGACAGAGTGTTTAGTATACATGATTGAACTGTATTATATCACTGGTTTCGATTTTCCCCACAAAAAAAAATCCTTCAAAAAATTTCGTTTTTGCGAGATTATTAACTATATAAATATCAATAAAATCTACAAATTCCGTGGGATTTGTCTAATTTCTTAAAAAAATGTTAAATTCATGTGGAGTCACCTGTATATAACAACAATTTCACGTTCGCATGCAGAGGAATATGGGTTTGTTTGTGTAAATCGTCCAATTGTAAAAATCGTCGTTTCTTGCTGTAAAAACACGATTTTGTTATAAACGTTAATAAAATCTCTATATTCCAACCGATTGTGCTAATTCTTTCACAGAGTGTTTAGTATACATGATTGAACTGTATTATGTCACTGGTTTCGATTTTCCCCACAAAAAAAATCCTTCAAAAAATTTCGTTTTTGCGAGTTTTTTAACTATATAAATATCAATAAAATCTGCAAATTCCGTGGGATTTGTCTAATTTCTTAAAAAAATGTTAAATTCATGTGGATTCACCTATATATAACAACAATTTCACGTTCGCATGCGGAGGAATAAGGTTTTGTTTGTGTAAATCGTCCAATTGTAAAAATCGTCGTTTCTTGCGGTAAAAACACGATTTTGCTATAAACGTTAATAAAATCTCTATATATCCAACCGATTGTGCTAATTCTTTGACAGAGTGTTTAGTATACATGTTTGAACTGTATTATATCACTGGTTTCGATTTTCCCCACAAAAAAAATCCTTCAAAAAATTTCGTTTTTGCGAGATTTTAACTACATAAATATCAATAAAATCTACAAATTCCTTGGGATTTGTCTAATTTCTTAAAAATATGTTAAATTCATGTGGAGTCACCTGTATATAACAACAATTTCACGTTCGCATGCAGAGGAATATGAGTTTGTTTGTGTAAATCGTCCAATTATAAAAATCGTCGTTTCTTGCGGTAAAAAACACGATTTTGTTATAAACGTTAATAAAATCTCTATATTCCAACCGATTGTGCTAATTCTTTCACAGAGTGTTTAGTATACATAATTGAACTGTATTATATCACTGGTTTCGATTTTCCCCAAAAAAAAAAAATCCTTCAAAAAATTTCGTTTTTGCGAGATTTTAACTATATAAATATCAATAAAATCTACAAATTCCGTGGGATTTGTCTAATTTCTTAAAAAAATGTTAAATTCATGTGGATTCACCTATATATAACAACAATTTCACGTTCGCATGCAGAGGAATATGGGTTTGTTTGTGTAAATCGTCCAATTGTAAAAATCGTCGTTTCTTGCGGTAAGATCACGATTTTGCTATAAACATTAATAAAATCTCTATATTCCAACCGATTGTGCTAATTCTTGGACAGAGTGTTTAGTATACATGATTGAACTGTATTATATCACTGGTTTCGATTTTCCCCACAAAAAAAAATCCTTCAAAAAATTTCGTTTTTGCGAGATTTTAACTATATAAATATCAATAAAATCTACAAATTGCGGGGGATTTGTCTAATTTCTTAAAAAAATGTTAAATTCATGTGGAGTCACCTATATATAACAACAATTTCACGTTCGCATGCAGAGGAATATGGGTTTGTTCGTGAAAATCGTCAAATTGTAAAAATCGTCGTTTCTTGCGGTAAAAACACGATTTTGCTATAAACGCTAATAAAATCTCTATATTCCAACCGATTGTGCTAATTCTTTCACAGAGTGTTTAGTATACATGATTGAACTGTATTATGTCACTGGTTTCGATTTTCCCCACAAAAAAAAATCCTTCAAAAAATTTCGTTTTTGCGAGTTTTTTAACTATATAAATATCAATATAATCTACAAATTCCGTGGGATTTGTCTAATTTCTTAAAAAAATGTTAAATTCATGTGGAGTCACCTGTATATAACAACAATTTCACGTTCGCATGCAGAGGAATATGGGTTTGTTTGTGTAAATCGTCCAATTGTAAAAATCGTCGTTTCTTGCGGTAAAAACACGATTTTGCTATAAACATTAATAAAATCTCTATATTCCAACCGATTGTGCTAATTCTTGGACAGAGTGTTTAGTATACATGATTGAACTGTATTATATCACTGGTTTCGATTTTCCCCACAAAAAAAAATCCTTCAAAAAATTTCGTTTTTGCGAGATTTTAACTATATAAATATCAATAAAATCTACAAATTGCGGGGGATTTGTCTAATTTCTTAAAAAAATGTTAAATTCATGTGGAGTCACCTATATATAACAACAATTTCACGTTCGCATGCAGAGGAATATGGGTTTGTTCGTGAAAATCGTCAAATTGTAAAAATCGTCGTTTCTTGCGGTAAAAACACGATTTTGCTATAAACGCTAATAAAATCTCTATATTCCAACCGATTGTGCTAATTCTTTCACAGAGTGTTTAGTATACATGATTGAACTGTATTATATCACTGGTTTCGATTTTCCCCACAAAAAAAAATCCTTCAAAAAATTTCGTTTTTGCGAGATTTTAACTATATAAATATCAATAAAATCTACAAATTCCGTGGGATTTGTCTAATTTCTTAAAAAAATGTTAAATTCATGTGGAGTCACCTGTATATAACAACAATTTCACGTTCGCATGCAGAGGAATATGGGTTTGTATGTGTAAATCGTCCAATTGTAAAAATCGTCGTTTCTTGCGGTAAAAACACGATTTTGCTATAAACATTAATAAAATCTCTATATTCCAAACGATTGTGCTAATTCTTGGACAGAGTGTTTAGTATACATGATTGAACTGTTTTATATCACTGGTTTCGATTTTCCCCACAAAAAAAAATCCTTCAAAAAATTTCGTTTTTGCGAGATTATTAACTATATAAATATCAATAAAATCTACAAATTCCGTGGGATTTGTCTAATTTCTTAAAAAAATGTTAAATTCATGTGGAGTCACCTGTATATAACAACAATTTCACGTTCGCATGCAGAGGAATATGGGTTTGTTTGTGTAAATCGTCCAATTGTAAAAATCGTCGTTTCTTGCTGTAAAAACACGATTTTGTTATAAACGTTAATAAAATCTCTATATTCCAACCGATTGTGCTAATTCTTTCACAGAGTGTTTAGTATACATGATTGAACTGTATTATGTCACTGGTTTCGATTTTCCCCACAAAAAAAATCCTTCAAAAAATTTCGTTTTTGCGAGTTTTTTAACTATATAAATATCAATAAAATCTGCAAATTCCGTGGGATTTGTCTAATTTCTTAAAAAAATGTTAAATTCATGTGGATTCACCTATATATAACAACAATTTCACTTTCGCATGCAGAGGAATATGGGTTTGTTTGTGTAAATCGTCCAATTGTAAAAATCGTCGTTTCTTGCGGTAAAAACACGATTTTGCTATAAACGTTAATAAAATCTCTATATTCCAACCGATTGTGCTAATTCTTTGACAGAGTGTTTAGTATACATGATTGAACTGTATTATATCACTGGTTTCGAATTTTCCCCACAAAAAAAAATCCTTCAAAAAATTTCGTTTTTGCGAGATTTTAACTATATAAATATCAATAAAATCTACAAATTCCGTGGGATTTGTCTAATTTCTTTAAAAAATGTTAAGTTCCTGTGGAGTCACCTGTATATAACAACAATTTCACGTTCGCATGCAGAGGAATATGGGTTTGTTTGTGTAAATCGTCCAATTGTAAAAATCGTCGTTTCTTGCGGTAAAAACACGATTTTGTTATAAACGTTAATAAAATCTCTATATTCCAACCGATTGTGCTAATTCTTTCACAGAGTGTTAGTAGACATAATTGAACTGTATTGTATCACTGGTTTCGATTTTCCCCACAAAAAAAAATCCTTCAAAAAATTTCGTTTTTGCGAGATTTTAACTATATAAATATCAATAAAATCTACAAATTCCGTGGGATATGTCTAATTTCTTAAAAAAATGTTAAATTCATGTGGATTCACCTATATATAACAACAATTTCACTTTCGCATGCAGAGGAATATGGGTTTGTTTGTGTAAATCGTCCAATTGTAAAAATCGTCGTTTCTTGCGGTAAAAACACGATTTTGCTATAAACGTTAATAAAACCTCTATATTCCAACCGTTTGTGCTAATTCTTTGACAGAGTGTTTAGTATACATGATTGAACTGTATTATATCACTGGTTTCGATTTTCCCCACAAAAAAAAATCCTTCAAAAAATTTCGTTTTTGCGAGATTTTAACTATATAAATATCAATAAAATCTACAAATTCCGTGGGATTTGTCTAATTTCTTTAAAAAATGTTAAGTTCCTGTGGAGTCACCTGTATATAACAACAATTTCACGTTCGCATGCATAGGAATATGGGTTTGTTTGTGTAAATCGTCCAATTGTAAAAATCGTCGTTTCTTGCGGTAAAAACACGATTTTGTTATAAACGTTAATAAAATCTCTATATTCCAACCGATTGTGCTAATTCTTTCACAGAGTGTTAGTATACATAATTGAACTGTATTGTATCACTGGTTTCGATTTTCCCCACAAAAAAAAATCCTTCAAAAAATTTCGTTTTTGCGAGATTTTAACTATATAAATATCAATAAAATCTACAAATTCCGTGGGATATGTCTAATTTCTTAAAAAAATGTTAAATTCATGTGGATTCACCTATATATAACAACAATTTCACTTTCGCATGCAGAGGAATATGGGTTTGTTTGTGTAAATCGTCCAATTGTAAAAATCGTCGTTTATTGCGGTAAAAACACGATTTTGCTATAAACGTTAATAAAAGCTCTATATTCCAACCGATTGTGCTAATTCCTTGACAGAGTGTTTAGTGCACATGATTGAACTGTATTATATCACTGGTTTCGATTTTCCCCACAAAAAAAAATCCTTCAAAAAATTTCGTTTTTGCGAGATTTTAACTATATAAATATCAATAAAATCTACAAATTCCGTGGGATTTGTCTAATTTCTTAAAAAAATGTTAAATTCATGTGGAGTCACCTGCATATAACAACAATTTCACGTTCGCATGCAGAGGAATATGGGTTTGTTTGTGTAAATCGTCCAATTGTAAAAATCGTCGTTTCTTGCGGTAAAAACACGATTTTGTTATAAACTTTAATAAAATCTCTATATTCCAACCGATTGTGCTAATTCTTTCACAGAGTGTTTAGTATACATAATTGAACTGTATTATATCACTGGTTTCGATTTTCCCCACAAAAAAAAATCCTTCAAAAAATTTCGTTTTTGCGAGATTTTAACTATATAAATATCAATAAAATCTACAAATTCCGTGGGATTTGTCTAATTTCTTTAAAAAAATGTTAAATTCATGTGGATTCACCTATATATAACAACAATTTCACGTTCGCATGCAGAGGAATATGGGTTTGTTTGTGTAAATCGTCCAATTGTAAAAATCGTCGTTTCTTGCGGTAAAAACACGATTTTGCTATAAACGTTAATAAAATCTCTATATTCCAACCGATTGTGCTAATTCTTGGACAGAGTGTTTAGTATACATGATTGAACTGTATTATGTCACTGGTTTCGATTTTCCCCACAAAAAAAATCCTTCAAAAAATTACGTTTCTGCGAGTTTTTTAACTATATAAATATCAATATAATCTACAAATTCCGTGGGATTTGTCTCATTTCTTAAAAAAATGTTAAATTCATGTGGATTCACCTATATATAACAACAATTTCACGTTCGCATGCGGAGGAATAAGGTTTTGTTTGTGTAAATCGTCCAATTGTAAAAATCGTCGTTTCTTGCGGTAAAAACACGATTTTGCTATAAACGTTAATAAAATCTCTATATTCCAACCGATTGTGCTAATTCTTTGACAGAGTGTTTAGTATACATGTTTGAACTGTATTATATCACTGGTTTCGATTTTCCCCACAAACAAAATCCTTAAAAAAATTTCGTTTTTGCGAGATTTTAACTACATAAATATCAATAAAATCTACAAATTCCTTGGGATTTGTCTAATTTCTTAAAAATATGTTAAATTCATGTGGAGTCACCTGTATATAACAACAATTTCACGTTCGCATGCAGAGGAATATGAGTTTGTTTGTGTAAATCGTCCAATTATAAAAATCGTCGTTTCTTGCGGTAAAAAACACGATTTTGTTATAAACATTAATAAAATCTCTATATTCCAACCGATTGTGCTAATTCTTTCACAGAGTGTTTAGTATACATAATTGAACTGTATTATATCACTGGTTTCGATTTTCCCCACAAAAAAAAATCCTTCAAAAAATTTCGTTTTTGCGAGATTTTAACTATATAAATATCAATAAAATCTACTAATTCCGTGGGATTTGTCTAATTTCTTAAAAAAATGTTAAATTCATGTGGATTCACCTATATATAACAACAATTTCACGTTCGCATGCAGAGGAATATGGGTTTGTTTGTGTAAATCGTCCAATTGTAAAAATCGTCGTTTCTTGCGGTAAGAACACGATTTTGCTATAAACATTAATAAAATCTCTATATTCCAACCGATTGTGCTAATTCTTGGACAGAGTGTTTAGTATACATGATTGAACTGTATTATATCACTGGTTTCGATTTTCCCCACAAAAAAAAATCCTTCAAAAAATTTCGTTTTTGCGAGATTTTAACTATATAAATATCAATAAAATCTACAAATTGCGGGGGATTTGTCTAATTTCTTAAAAAAATGTTAAATTCATGTGGAGTCACCTATATATAACAACAATTTCACGTTCGCATGCAGAGGAATATGGGTTTGTTCGTGAAAATCGTCAAATTGTAAAAATCGTCGTTTCTTGCGGTAAAAACACGATTTTGCTATAAACGCTAATAAAATCTCTATATTCCAACCGATTGTGCTAATTCTTTCACAGAGTGTTTAGTATACATGATTGAACTGTATTATGTCACTGGTTTCGATTTTCCCCACAAAAAAAAATCCTTCAAAAAATTTCGTTTTTGCGAGTTTTTTAACTATATAAATATCAATATAATCTACAAATTCCGTGGGATTTGTCTAATTTCTTAAAAAAATGTTAAATTCATGTGGAGTCACCTGTATATAACAACAATTTCACGTTCGCATGCAGAGGAATATGGGTTTGTTTGTGTAAATCGTCCAATTGTAAAAATCGTCGTTTCTTGCGGTAAAAACGCGATTTAGCTATAAACATTAATAAAATCTCTATATTCCAACCGATTGTGCTAATTCTTGGACAGAGTGTTTAGTATACATGATTGAACTGTATTATATCACTGGTTTCGATTTTCCCCACAAAAAAAAAATCCTTCAAAAAATTTCGTTTTTGCGAGATTTTAACTATATAAATATCAATAAAATCTACAAATTCCGGGGGATTTGTCTAATTTCTTAAAAAAATGTTAAATTCATGTGGAGTCACCTATATATAACAACAATTTCACGTTCGCATGCAGGGGAATATGGGTTTGTTCGTGAAAATCGTCAAATTGTAAAAATCGTCGTTTCTTGCGGTAAAAACACGATTTTGCTATAAACGCTAATAAAATCTCTATATTCCAACCGATTGTGCTAATTCTTTCACAGAGTGTTTAGTATACATGATTGAACTGTATTATATCACTGGTTTCGATTTTCCCCACAAAAAAAAATCCTTCAAAAAATTTCGTTTTTGCGAGATTTTAACTATATAAATATCAATAAAATCTACAAATTCCGTGGGATTTGTCTAATTTCTTAAAAAAATGTTAAATTCATGTGGAGTCACCTGTATATAACAACAATTTCACGTTCGCATGCAGAGGAATATGGGTTTGTATGTGTAAATCGTCCAATTGTAAAAATCGTCGTTTCTTGCGGTAAAAACACGATTTTGCTATAAACATTAATAAAATCTCTATATTCCAACCGATTGTGCTAATTCTTGGACAGAGTGTTTAGTATACATGATTGAACTGTATTATATCACTGGTTTCGATTTTCCCCACAAAAAAAAATCCTTCAAAAAATTTCGTTTTTGCGAGATTTTAACTATATAAATATCAATAACATCTACAAATTCCGGGGGATTTGTCTAAAAAAAAAAAAAAATGTTAAATTCATGTGGAGTCACCTATATATAACAACAATTTCACGTTCGCATGCAGAGGAATATGGGTTTGTTCGTGAAAATGGTCAAATTGTAAAAATCGTCGTTTCTTGCGGTAAAAACACGATTTTGCTATAAACATTAATAAAATCTCTATATTCCAACTGATTGTGCTAATTCTTTCACAGAGTGTTTAGTATACATGATTGAACAGTATTATGTCACTGGTTTCGAATTTCCCCACAAAAAAAAATCCTTCAAAAAATTTCGTTTTTTCGAGATTTTATCTATATAAATATCAATATAATCTACAAATTCCGTGGGATTTGTCTAATTTCTTATAAAAATGTTAAATTCATGTGGATTCACCTATATATAACAACAATTTCACGTTCGCATGCGGGGGAATAAGGGTTTGTTTGTGTAAATCGTCCAATTGTAAAAATCGTCGTTTCTTGCGGTAAAAACTCGATTTTGCTATAAACGTTAATAAAATCTCTATATTCCAACCGATTGTGCTAATTCTTTCACAGAGTGTTTAGTATACATGATTGAACTGTATTATATCACTGGTTTCGATTTTCCCCACAAAAAAAAATCCTTCAAAAAATTTCGTTTTTGCGAGATTATTAACTATATAAATATTTATAAAATATACAAATTCCGTGGGATTTGTCTAATTTCTTAAAAAAATGTTAAATTCATGTGGAGTCACCTGTATATAACAACAATTTCACGTTCGCATGCAGAGGAATATGGGTTTGTTTGTGTAAATCGTCCAATTATAAAAATCGTCGTTTCTTGCGGTAAAAACACGATTTTGTTATAAACGTTAATAAAATCTCTATATTCCAACCGATTGTGCTAATTCTTTCACAGAGTGTTTAGTATACATAATTGAACTGTATTATATCACTGGTTTCGATTTTCCCCACAAAAAAAAATCCTTCAAAAAATTTCGTTTTTGCGAGTTTTTTAACTAAATCAATATCAATATAATCTACAAATTCAGTGGGATTTGTCTAATTTCTTAAAAAAATGTTAAATTCATGTGGAGTCACCTGTATATAACAACAATTTCACGTTCGCATGCAGAGGAATATGGGTTTGTTTGTGTAAATCGTCCAATTGTAAAAATCGTCGTTTCTTGCGGTAAAAACACGATTTTGCTATAAACATTAATAAAATCTCTATATTCCAACCGATTGTGCTAATTCTTGGACAGAGTGTTTAGTATACATGATTGAACTGTATTATATCACTGGTTTCGATTTTCCCCACAAAAAAAAATCCTTCAAAAAATTTCGTTTTTGCGAGATTTTAACTATATAAATATCAATAAAATCTACAAATTCCGGGGGATTTGTCTAATTTCTTAAAAAAATGTTAAATTCATGTGGAGTCACCTATATATAACAACAATTTCACGTTCGCATGCAGAGGAATATGGGTTTGTTCGTGAAAATCGTCAAATTGTAAAAATCGTCGTTTCTTGCGGTAAAAACACGATTTTGCTATAAACGCTAATAAAATCTCTATATTCCAACCGATTGTGCTAATTCTTTCACAGAGTGTTTAGTATACATGATTGAACTGTATTATGTCACTGGTTTCGATTTTCCCCACAAAAAAAAATCCTTCAAAAAATTTCGTTTTTGCGAGTTTTTTAACTATATAAATATCAATATAATCTACAAATTCCGTGGGATTTGTCTAATTTCTTAAAAAAATGTTAAATTCATGTGGAGTCACCTGTATATAACAACAATTTCACGTTCGCATGCAGAGGAATATGGGTTTGTTTGTGTAAATCGTCCAATTGTAAAAATCGTCGTTTCTTGCGGTAAAAACACGATTTTGTTTAAACGTTAATAAAATCTCTCTATTCCAACCGATTGTGCTAATACTTTCACAGAGTGTTTAGTATACATAATTGAACTGTATTATATCACTGGTTTCGATTTTCCCCACAAACAAAATCCTTAAAAAAATTTCGTTTTTGCGAGATTTTAACTACATAAATATCAATAAAATCTACAAATTCCTTGGGATTTGTCTAATTTCTTAAAAATATGTTAAATTCATGTGGAGTCACCTGTATATAACAACAATTTCACGTTCGCATGCAGAGGAATATGAGTTTGTTTGTGTAAATCGTCCAATTATAAAAATCGTCGTTTCTTGCGGTAAAAAACACGATTTTGTTATAAACATTAATAAAATCTCTATATTCCAACCGATTGTGCTAATTCTTTCACAGAGTGTTTAGTATACATAATTGAACTGTATTATATCACTGGTTTCGATTTTCCCCACAAAAAAAAATCCTTCAAAAAATTTCGTTTTTGCGAGATTTTAACTATATAAATATCAATAAAATCTACTAATTCCGTGGGATTTGTCTAATTTCTTAAAAAAATGTTAAATTCATGTGGATTCACCTATATATAACAACAATTTCACGTTCGCATGCAGAGGAATATGGGTTTGTTTGTGTAAATCGTCCAATTGTAAAAATCGTCGTTTCTTGCGGTAAGAACACGATTTTGCTATAAACATTAATAAAATCTCTATATTCCAACCGATTGTGCTAATTCTTGGACAGAGTGTTTAGTATACATGATTGAACTGTATTATATCACTGGTTTCGATTTTCCCCACAAAAAAAAATCCTTCAAAAAATTTCGTTTTTGCGAGATTTTAACTATATAAATATCAATAAAATCTACAAATTGCGGGGGATTTGTCTAATTTCTTAAAAAAATGTTAAATTCATGTGGAGTCACCTATATATAACAACAATTTCACGTTCGCATGCAGAGGAATATGGGTTTGTTCGTGAAAATCGTCAAATTGTAAAAATCGTCGTTTCTTGCGGTAAAAACACGATTTTGCTATAAACGCTAATAAAATCTCTATATTCCAACCGATTGTGCTAATTCTTTCACAGAGTGTTTAGTATACATGATTGAACTGTATTATGTCACTGGTTTCGATTTTCCCCACAAAAAAAAATCCTTCAAAAAATTTCGTTTTTGCGAGTTTTTTAACTATATAAATATCAATATAATCTACAAATTCCGTGGGATTTGTCTAATTTCTTAAAAAAATGTTAAATTCATGTGGAGTCACCTGTATATAACAACAATTTCACGTTCGCATGCAGAGGAATATGGGTTTGTTTGTGTAAATCGTCCAATTGTAAAAATCGTCGTTTCTTGCGGTAAAAACGCGATTTAGCTATAAACATTAATAAAATCTCTATATTCCAACCGATTGTGCTAATTCTTGGACAGAGTGTTTAGTATACATGATTGAACTGTATTATATCACTGGTTTCGATTTTCCCCACAAAAAAAAAATCCTTCAAAAAATTTCGTTTTTGCGAGATTTTAACTATATAAATATCAATAAAATCTACAAATTCCGGGGGATTTGTCTAATTTCTTAAAAAAATGTTAAATTCATGTGGAGTCACCTATATATAACAACAATTTCACGTTCGCATGCAGGGGAATATGGGTTTGTTCGTGAAAATCGTCAAATTGTAAAAATCGTCGTTTCTTGCGGTAAAAACACGATTTTGCTATAAACGCTAATAAAATCTCTATATTCCAACCGATTGTGCTAATTCTTTCACAGAGTGTTTAGTATACATGATTGAACTGTATTATATCACTGGTTTCGATTTTCCCCACAAAAAAAAATCCTTCAAAAAATTTCGTTTTTGCGAGATTTTAATTATATAAATATCAATAAAATCTACAAATTCCGTGGGATTTGTCTAATTTCTTAAAAAAATGTTAAATTCATGTGGAGTCACCTGTATATAACAACAATTTCACGTTCGCATGCAGAGGAATATGGGTTTGTATGTGTAAATCGTCCAATTGTAAAAATCGTCGTTTCTTGCGGTAAAAACACGATTTTGCTATAAACATTAATAAAATCTCTATATTCCAACAGATTGTGCTAATTCTTGGACAGAGTGTTTAGTATACATGATTGAACTGTATTATATCACTGGTTTCGATTTTCCCCACAAAAAAAAATCCTTCAAAAAATTTCGTTTTTGCGAGATTTTAACTATATAAATATCAATAACATCTACAAATTCCGGGGGATTTGTCTAAAAAAAAAAAAAAATGTTAAATTCATGTGGAGTCACCTATATATAACAACAATTTCACGTTCGCATGCAGAGGAATATGGGTTTGTTCGTGAAAATGGTCAAATTGTAAAAATCGTCGTTTCTTGCGGTAAAAACACGATTTTGCTATAAACATTAATAAAATCTCTATATTCCAACTGATTGTGCTAATTCTTTCACAGAGTGTTTAGTATACATGATTGAACAGTATTATGTCACTGGTTTCGAATTTCCCCACAAAAAAAAATCCTTCAAAAAATTTCGTTTTTTCGAGATTTTATCTATATAAATATCAATATAATCTACAAATTCCGTGGGATTTGTCTAATTTCTTATAAAAATGTTAAATTCATGTGGATTCACCTATATATAACAACAATTTCACGTTCGCATGCGGAGGAATAAGGGTTTGTTTGTGTAAATCGTCCAATTGTAAAAATCGTCGTTTCTTGCGGTAAAAACTCGATTTTGCTATAAACGTTAATAAAATCTCTATATTCCAACCGATTGTGCTAATTCTTTCACAGAGTGTTTAGTATACATGATTGAACTGTATTATATCACTGGTTTCGATTTTCCCCACAAAAAAAAATCCTTCAAAAAATTTCGTTTTTGCGAGATTATTAACTATATAAATATTTATAAAATATACAAATTCCGTGGGATTTGTCTAATTTCTTAAAAAAATGTTAAATTCATGTGGAGTCACCTGTATATAACAACAATTTCACGTTCGCATGCAGAGGAATATGGGTTTGTTTGTGTAAATCGTCCAATTATAAAAATCGTCGTTTCTTGCGGTAAAAACACGATTTTGTTATAAACGTTAATAAAATCTCTATATTCCAACCGATTGTGCTAATTCTTTCACAGAGTGTTTAGTATACATAATTGAACTGTATTATATCACTGGTTTCGATTTTCCCCACAAAAAAAAATCCTTCAAAAAATTTCGTTTTTGCGAGTTTTTTAACTAAATCAATATCAATATAATCTACAAATTCAGTGGGATTTGTCTAATTTCTTAAAAAAATGTTAAATTCATGTGGAGTCACCTGTATATAACAACAATTTCACGTTCGCATGCAGAGGAATATGGGTTTGTTTGTGTAAATCGTCCAATTGTAAAAATCGTCGTTTCTTGCGGTAAAAACACGATTTTGCTATAAACATTAATAAAATCTCTATATTCCAACCGATTGTGCTAATTCTTGGACAGAGTGTTTAGTATACATGATTGAACTGTATTATATCACTGGTTTCGATTTTCCCACAAAAAAAAATCCTTCAAAAAATTTCGTTTTTGCGAGATTTTAACTATATAAATATCAATAAAATCTACAAATTCCGGGGGATTTGTCTAATTTCTTAAAAAAATGTTAAATTCATGTGGAGTCACCTATATATAACAACAATTTCACGTTCGCATGCAGAGGAATATGGGTTTGTTCGTGAAAATCGTCAAATTGTAAAAATCGTCGTTTCTTGCGGTAAAAACACGATTTTGCTATAAACGCTAATAAAATCTCTATATTCCAACCGATTGTGCTAATTCTTTCACAGAGTGTTTAGTATACATGATTGAACTGTATTATGTCACTGGTTTCGATTTTCCCCACAAAAAAAAAATCCTTCAAAAAATTTCGTTTTTGCGAGTTTTTTAACTATATAAATATCAATATAATCTACAAATTCCGTGGGATTTGTCTAATTTCTTAAAAAAATGTTAAATTCATGTGGAGTCACCTGTATATAACAACAATTTCACGTTCGCATGCAGAGGAATATGGGTTTGTTTGTGTAAATCGTCCAATTGTAAAAATCGTCGTTTCTTGCGGTAAAAACACGATTTTGTTTTAAACGTTAATAAAATCTCTCTATTCCAACCGATTGTGCTAATACTTTCACAGAGTGTTTAGTATACATAATTGAACTGTATTATATCACTGGTTTCGATTTTCCCCACAAAAAAAAATCCTTCAAAAAATTTCGTTTTTGCGAGATTTTAACTATATAAATATCAATAAAATCTACAAATTCCGTGGGATTTGTCTAATTTCTTAAAAAAATGTTAAATTCATGTGGAGTCACCTGTATATAACAACAATTTCACGTTCGCATGCAGAGGAATATGGGTTTGTTTGTGTAAATCGTCCAATTGTAAAAATCGTCGTTTCTTGCGGTAAAAACACGATTTTGTTATAAACGTTAATAAAATCTCTATATTCCAACCGATTGTGCTAATTCTTTCACAGAGTGTTTAGTATACATAATTGAACTGTATTATATCACTGGTTTCGATTTTCCCCACAAAAAAAATCCTTCAAAAATTTCGTTTTTGCGAGATTTTAACTATATAAATATCAATAAAATCTACAAATACCGGGGGATTTGTCTAATTTCTTAAAAAAATGTTAAATTCATGTGGAGTCACCTATATATAACAACAATTTCACGTTCGCATGCAGAGGAATATGGGTTTGTTTGTGAAAATGGTCAAATTGTAAAAATCGTTGTTTCTTGCTGTAAAAACACGATTTTCCTATAAACGTTAATAAAATCTCTATATTCCAACCGATTGTGCTAATTCTTTCACAGAGTGTTTAGTATACATGATTGAACTGTATTATGTCACTGGTTTCGAATTTCCCCACAAAAAAAAATCCTTCAAAAAATTTCGTTTTTTCGAGTTTTTTAACTATATAAATATCAATATAATCTACAAATTCCGTGGGATTTGTCTAATTTCTTAAAAAAATGTTAAATTCATGTGGATTCACCTATACATAACAACAATTTCACGTTCGCATGCGGAGGAATAAGGGTTTGTTTGTGTAAATCGTCCAATTGTAAAAATCGTCGTTTCTTGCGGTAAAAACACGATTTTGCTATAAACGTTAATAAAATCTCTATATTCCAACCGATTGTGCTAATTCTTTGACAGAGTGTTTAGTATACATGATTGAACTGTATTATATCACTGGTTTCGATTTTCCCCACAAAAAAAAATCCTTCAAAAAATTTCGTTTTTGCGAGATTATTAACTATATAAATATTTATAAAATATACAAATTCCGTGGGATTTGTCTAATTTCTTAAAAAAATGTTAAATTCATGTGGAGTCACCTGTATATAACAACAATTTCACGTTCGCATGCAGAGAAATATGGGTTTGTTTGTGTAAATCGTCCAATTGTAAAAATCGTCGTTTCTTGCGGTATAAACACGATTTTGTTATAAACGTTAATAAAATCTCTATATTCCAACCGATTGTGCTAATTCTTTCACAGAGTGTTTAGTATACACGATTGAACTGTATTATGTCACTGGTTTCGATTTTCCCCACAAAAAAAATCCTTCAAAAAATTTCGTTTTTGCGAGTTTTTTAACTATATAAATATCAATAAAATCTACAAATTCCGTGGGATTTGTCTAATTTCTTAAAAAAATGTTAAATTCATGTGGATTCACCTATATATACAACAATTTCACTTTCGCATGCTGAGGAATATGGGTTTGTTTGTGTAAATCGTCGTTTCTTGCGGTAAAAACACGATTTTGCTATAAACGTTAATAAAATCTCTATATTCCAACCGATTGTGCTAATTCTTTGACAGAGTGTTTAGTATACATGATTGAACTGTATTATATCACTGGTTTCGATTTTCCCCACAAAAAAAAATCCTTCAAAAAATTTCGTTTTTGCGAGATTTTAACTATATAAATATCAATAAAATCTACAAATTCCGTGGGATTTGTCTAATTTCTTAAAAAAATGTTAAATTCATGTGGAGTCACCTGTATATAACAACAATTTCACGTTCGCATGCAGAGGAATATGGGTTTGTATGTGTAAATCGTCCAATTGTAAAAATCGTCGTTTCTTGCGGTAAAAACACGATTTTGCTATAAACATTAATAAAATCTCTATATTCCAACCGATTGTGCTAATTCTTGGACAGAGTGTTTAGTATACATGATTGAACTGTATTATATCACTGGTTTCGATTTTCCCCACAAAAAAAATCCTTCAAAAAATTTCGTTTTTGCGAGATTTTAACTATATAAATATCAATAACATCTACAAATTCCGGGGGATTTGTCTAATTTCTTAAAAAAATGTTAAATTCATGTGGAGTCACCTATATATAACAACAATTTCACGTTCGCATGCAGAGGAATATGGGTTTGTTCGTGAAAATGGTCAAATTGTAAAAATCGTCGTTTCTTGCGGTAAAAACACGATTTTGCTATAAACGTTAATAAAATGTCTATATTCCAACTGATTGTGCTAATTCTTTCACAGAGTGTTTAGTATACATGATTGAACAGTATTATGTCACTGGTTTCGAATTTCCCCACAAAAAAAAATCCTTCAAAAAATTTCGTTTTTTCGAGATTTTATCTATATAAATATCAATATAATCTACAAATTCCGTGGGATTTGTCTAATTTCTTATAAAAATGTTAAATTCATGTGGATTCACCTATATATAACAACAATTTCACCTTCGCATGCGGAGGAATAAGGGTTTGTTTGTGTAAATCGTCCAATTGTAAAAATCGTCGTTTCTTGCGGTAAAAACTCGATTTTGCTATAAACGTTAATAAAATCTCTATATTCCAACCGATTGTGCTAATTCTTTGACAGAGTGTTTAGTATACATGATTGAACTGTATTATATCACTGGTTTCGATTTTCCCCACAAAAAAAATCCTTCAAAAAATTTCGTTTTTGCGAGATTATTAACTATATAAATATTTATAAAATATACAAATTCCGTGGGATTTGTCTAATTTCTTAAAAAAATGTTAAATTCATGTGGATTCACCTATATATAACAACAATTTCACTTTCGCATGCAGAGGAATATGGGTTTGTTTGGGTAAATCGTCCAATTGTAAAAATCGTCGTTTCTTGCGGTATAAACACGATTTTGCTATAAACGTTAATAAAATCTCTATATTCCAACCGATTGTGCTAATTCTTTGACAGAGTGTTTAGTATACATGATTGAACTGTATTATATCACTGGTTTCGATTTTCCCCACAAAAAAAAATCCTTCAAAAAATTTCGTTTTTGCGAGATTTTAACTATATAAATATCAATAAAATCTACAAATTCCGGGGGATTTGTCTAATTTCTTAAAAAAATGTTAAATTCATGTGGAGTCACCTATATATAACAACAATTTCACGTTCGCATGCAGAGGAATATGGGTTTGTTCGTGAAAATTGTCAAATCGTAAAAATCGTCGTTTCTTGCGGTAAAAACACGATTTTGCTATAAACGCTAATAAAATCTCTATATTCCAACCGATTGTGCTAATTCTTTCACAGAGTGTTTAGTATACATGATTGAACTGTATTATGTCACTGGTTTCGATTTTCCCCACAAAAAAAAAAATCCTTCAAAAAATTTCGTTTTTGCGAGTTTTTTAACTATATAAATATCAATATAATCTACAAATTCCGTGGGATTTGTCTAATTTCTTAAAAAAATGTTAAATTCATGTGGAGTCACCTGTATATAACAATTTCACGTTCGCATGCAGAGGAATATGGGTTTGTTTGTGTAAATCGTCCAATTGTAAAAATCGTCGTTTCTTGCGGTAAAAACACGATTTTGTTTAAACGTTAATAAAATCTCTATATTCCAACCGATTGTGCTAATACTTTCACAGAGTGTTTAGTATACATAATTGAACTGTATTATATCACTGGTTTCGATTTTCCCCACAAAAAAAAATCCTTCAAAAAATTTCGTTTTTGCGAGATTTTAACTATATAAATATTAATAAAATCTACAAATTCCGTGGGATTTGTCTAATTTCTTTAAAAAATGTTAAATTCATGTGGAGTCACCTGTATATAACAACAATTTCACGTTCTCATGCAGAGGAATATGGGTTTGTTTGTGTAAATCGTCCAATTGTAAAAATCGTCGTTTCTTGCGGTAAAAACACGATTTTGTTATAAACGTTAATAAAATCTCTATATTCCAACCGATTGTGCTAATTCTTTCACAGAGTGTTTAGTATACATAATTAAACTGTATTATATCACTGGTTTCGATTTTCCCCACAAAAAAAAATCCTTCAAAAAATTTCGTTTTTGCGAGATTTTAACTATATAAATATCAATAAAATCTACAAATTCCGTGGGATTTGTCTAATTTCTTTAAAAAATGTTAAATTCATGTGGATTCACCTATATATAACAACAATTTCACTTTCGCATGCAGAGGAATATGGGTTTGTTTGATTAAATCGTCCAAATGTAAAAATCGTCGTTTCTTGCGGTAAAAACACGATTTTGCTATAAACGTTAATAAAATCTCTATATTCCAACCGATTGTGCTAATTCTTTGACAGAGTGTTTAGTATACATGATTCAACTGTATTATATCACTGGTTTCTATTTTCCCCACAAAAAAAAAAATCCTTCAAAAAATTTCGTTTTTGCGAGATTTTAACTATATAAATATCAATAAAATCTACAAATTCCGTGGGATTTGTCTAATTTCTTAAAAAAATGTTAAATTCATGTGGAGTCACCTGCATATAACAACAATTTCACGTTCGCATGCAGAGGAATATGGGTTTGTTTGTGTAAATCGTCCAATTGTAAAAATCGTCGTTTCTAGCGGTAAAAACACGATTTTGTTATAAACTTTAATAACATCTCTATATTCCAACCGATTGTGCTAATTCTTTCACAGAGTGTTTAGTATACATAATTGAACTGTATTATATCACTGGTTTCGATTTTCCCCACAAAAAAAAATCCTTCAAAAAATTTCGTTTTTGCGAGATTTTAACTATATAAATATCAATAAAATCTACAAATTCCGTGGGATTTGTCTAATTTCTTAAAAAAATGTTAAATTCATGTGGATTCACCTATATTTAACAACAATTTCAAGTTCGCATGCAGAGGAATATGGGTTTGTTTGTGTAAATCGTCCAATTGTAAAAATCGTCGTTTCTTGCGGTAAAAACACGATTTTGCTATAAACATTAATTAAATCTCTATATTCCAACCGATTGTGCTAATTCTTGGACAGAGTGTTTAGTATACATGATTGAAGTGTATTATATCACTGGTTTCGATTTTCCCCACAAAAAAAATCCTTCAAAAAATTTCGTTTTTGCGAGATTTTAACTATATAAATATCAATAAAATCTACAAATTCCGGGGGATTTGTCTAATTTCTTAAAAAAATGTTAAATTCATGTGGAGTCACCTATATATAACAACAATTTCACGTTCGCATGCAGAGGAATATGGGTTTGTTCGTGAAAATCGTCAAATTGTAAAAATCGTCGTTTCTTGCGGTAAAAACACGAATTTGCTATAAACGCTAATAAAATCTCTATATTCCAAGCGATTGTGCTAATTCTTTCACAGAGTGTTTAGTATACATGATTGAACTGTATTATGTCACTGGTTTCGATTTGCCCCACAAAAAAAATCCTTCAAAAAATTTCGTTTTTGCGAGTTTTTTAACTATATAAATATCAATATAATCTACAAATTCCGTGGGATTTGTCTAATTTCTTAAAAAAATGTTAAATTCATGTGGAGTCACCTGTAGATAACAACAATTTCACGTTCGCATGCAGAGGAATATGGGTTTGTTTGTGTAAATCGTCCAATTGTAAAAATCGTCGTTTCTTGCGGTAAAAACACGATTTTGTTTAAACGTTAATAAAATCTCTCTATTCCAACCGATTGTGCTAATACTTTCACAGAGTGTTTAGTATACATAATTGAACTGTATTATATCACTGGTTTCGATTTTCCCCACAAAAAAAAATCCTTCAAAAAATTTCGTTTTTGCGAGATTTTAACTATATAAATATCAATAAAATCTACAAATTCCGTGGGATTTGTCTAATTTCTTAAAAAAATGTTAAATTCATGTGGAGTCACCTGTATATAACAACAATTTCACGTTCGCATGCAGAGGAATATGGGTTTGTTTGTGTAAATTGTCCAATTGTAAAAATCTTCGTTTCTTGCGGTAAAAACACGATTTTTTTATAAACGTTAATAAAATCTCTATATTCCAACCGATTGTGCTAATTCTTTGACAGAGTGTTTAGTATACATAATTGAACTGTATTATATCACTGGTTTCGATTTTCCCCACAAAAAAAATCCTTCAAAAAATTTCGTTTTTGCGAGATTTTAACTATATAAATATCAATAAAATCTACAAATTCCGGGGGATTTGTCTAATTTCTTAAAAAAATGTTAAATTCATGTGGAGTCACCTATATATAACAACAATTTCACGTTCGCATGCTGAGGAATATGGGTTTGTTTGTGAAAATGGTCAAATTGTAAAAATCGTTGATTCTTGCGGTAAAAACACGATTTTGCTATAAACGTTAATAAAATCTCTATATTCCAACCGATTGTGCTAATTCTTTCACAGAGTGTTTAGTATACATGATTGAACTGTATTATGTCACTGGTTTCGATTTTCCCCACAAAAAAAATCCTTCAAAAAATTTCGTTTTTGCGAGTTTTTTTAGCTATATAAATATCAATAAAATCTACAAATTCTGTGGGATTTGTCTAATTTCTTAAAAAAATGTTAAATTCATGTGGTGTCACCTGCATATAACAACAATTTCACTTTCGCATGCAGATGAATATGGGTTTGTTTGTGTAAATCGTCCAATTGTAAAAATCGTCGTTTCTTGCGGTAAAAACACGATTTTGCTATAAACGTTAATAAAACCTCTATATTCCAACCGATTGTGCTAATTCTTTGACAGAGTGTTTAGTATACATGATTGAACTGTATTATATCACTGGTTTCGATTTTCCCCACAAAAAAAAATCCTTCAAAAAATTTCGTTTTTGCGAGATTTTAACTATATAAATATCAATAAAATCTACAAATTCCGTGCGATTTATCTAATTTCTTAAAAAAATGTTAAATATATGTGGAGTCACCTGTATATAACAACAATTTCACTTTCGCATGCAGAGGAATACGGGTTTGTTTGTGTAAATCGTCCAATTGTAAAAATCGTCGTTTCTTGCGGTAAAAACACGATTTTGTTATAAACGTTAATAAAATCTCTATATTCCAACCGATTGTGCTAATTCTTTCACAGAGTGTTTAGTATACATAATTGAACTGTATTATATCACTGGTTTCGATTTTCCCCACAAAAAAAATCCTTCAAAAAAATTCGTTTTTGCGAGATTTTAACTATATAAATATCAATAAAATCTACAAATTCCGTGGGATTTGTCTAATTTCTTAAAAAAATATTAAATTCATGTGGATTCACCTATATTTAACAACAATTTCACGTTCGCATGCAGAGGAATATGGGTTTGTTGGTGTAAATCGTCCAATTGTAAAAATCGTCGTTTCTTGCGGTAAAAACACGATTTTGCTATAAACATTAATAAAATCTCTATATTCCAACCGATTGTGCTAATTCTTGGACAGAGTGTTTAGTATACATGATTGAACTGTATTATATCACTGGTTTCGATTTTCCCCACAAAAAAAAATCCTTCAAAAAATTTCGTTTTTGCGAGATTTTAACTATATAAATATCAATAAAATCTACAAATTCCGGGGGATTTGTCTAATTTCTTAAAAAAATGTTAAATTCATGTGGAGTCACCTATATATAACAACAATTTCACGTTCGCATGCAGAGGAATATGGGTTTGTTCGTGAAAATCGTCAAATTGTAAAAATCGTCGTTTCTTGCGGTAAATACACGAATTTGCTATAAGCGCTAATAAAATCTCTATATTCCAACCGATTGTGCTAATTCTTTCACAGAGTGTTTAGTATACATGATTGAACTGCATTATGTCACTGGTTTCGATTTTCCCCACAAAAAAAAAATGCTTCAAAAAATTTCGTTTTTGCGAGTTTTTTAACTATATAAATATCAATATAATCTACAAATACCGTGGGATTTGTCTAATTTCTTAAAAAAATGTTAAATTCATGTGGAGTCACCTGTATATAACAATTTCACGTTCGCATGCAGAGGAATATGGGTTTGTATGTGTAAATCGTCCAATTGTAAAAATCGTCGTTTCTTGCGGTAAAAACACGATTTTGTTTAAACGTTAAAAAAATCTCTATATTCCAACCGATTGTGCTAATACTTTCATAGAGTGTTTAGTATACATAATTGAACTGTATTATATCACTGGTTTCGATTTGCCCCACAAAAAAAAATCCTTCAAAAAATTTCGTTTTTGCGAGATTTTAACTATATAAATATCAATAAAATCTACAAATTCCGTGGGATTTGTCTAATTTGTTTAAAAAATGTTAAATTCATGTGGAGTCACCTGTATATAACAACAATTTCACGTTCGCATGCAGAGGAATATGGGTTTGGTTGTGTAAATCGTCCAATTGTAAAAATCGTCGTTTCTTGCGGTAAAAACACGATTTTGTTATAAACGTTAATAAAATCTCTATATTCCAACCGATTGTGCTAATTCTTTCACAGAGTGTTTAGTATACATAATTAAACTGTATTATATCACTGGTTTCGATTTTCCCCACAAAAAAAAATCCTTCAAAAAATTTCGTTTTTGCGAGATTTTAACTATATAAATATCAATAAAATCTACAAATTCCGTGGGATTTGTCTAATTTCTTAAAAAAGTGTTAAATTCATGTGGATTCACCTATATATAACAACAATTTCACTTTCGCATGGAGAGGAATATGGGTTTGTTTGTTTAAATCGTCCAATTGTAAAAATCGTCGTTTCTTACGGTAAAAACACGATTTTGCTATAAACGTTAATAAAGTCTCTATATTCCAACCGATTGTGCTAATTCTTTGACAGAGTGTTTAGTATACATGATTCAACTGTATTATATCACTGGTTTCGATTTTCCCCACAAAAAAAAAAAATCCTTCAAAAAATTTCGTTTTTGCGAGATTTTAACTATATAAATATCAATAAAATCTACAAATTCCGTGGGATTTGTCTAATTTCTTAAAAAAATGTTAAATTCATGTGGTGTCACCTGCATATAACAACAATTTCACGTTCGCATGCAGAGGAATATGGGTTTGTTTGTGTAAATCGTCCAATTGTAAAAATCGTCGTTTCTAGCGGTAAAAACACGATTTTGTTATAAACTTTAATAAAATCTCTATATTCCAACCGATTGTGCTAATTCTTTCACAGAGTGTTTAGTATACATAATTGAACTGTATTATATCACTGGTTTCGATTTTCCCCACAAAAAAAAATCCTTCAAAAAATTTCGTTTTTGCGAGATTTTAACTATATAAATATCAATAAAATCTACAAATTCCGTGGGATTTGTCTAATTTCTTTAAAAAATGTTAAATTCATGTGGTCTCACCTATATATAACAACAATTTCACTTTCGCATGCAGAGGAATATGGGTTTGTTTGTTTAAATCGTCCAATTGTAAAAATCGTCGTTTCTTGCGGTAAAAACACGATTTTGCTATAAACGTTAATAAAATCTCTATATTCCAACCGATTGTGCTAATTCTTTGACAGAGTGTTTAGTATACATGATTCAACTGTATTATATCACTGGTTTCGATTTTCCCCACAAAAAAAAATCCTTCAAAAAATTTCGTTTTTGCGAGATTTTAACTATATAAATATCAATAAAATCTACAAATTCCGTGGGATTTGTCTAATTTCTTAAAAAAATGTTAAATTCATGTGGAGTCACCTGCATATAACAACAATTTCACGTTCGCATGCAGAGGAATATGGGTTTGTTTGTGTAAATCGTCCAATTGTAAAAATCGTCGTTTCTTGCGGTAAAAACACGATTTTGTTATAAACGTTAATAAAATCTCTATATTCCAACCGATTGTGCTAATTCTTTCACAGAGTGTTTAGTATACATAATTGAACTGTATTATATCACTGGTTTCGATTTTCCCCACAAAAAAAATCCTTCAAAAAATTTCGTTTTTGCGAGATTTTAACTATATAAATATCAATAAAATCTACAAATTCCGGGGGATTTGTCTAATTTCTTAAAAAAATGTTAAATTCATGTGGAGTCACCTATATATAACAACAATTTCACGTTCGCATGCAGAGGAATATGGGTTTGTTTGTGAAAATGGTCAAATTGTAAAAATCGTTGTTTCTTGCGGTAAAAACACGATTTTGCTATAAACGTTAATAAAATCTCTATATTCCAACCGATTGTGCTAATTCTTTCACAGAGTGTTTAGTATACATGATTGAACTGTATTATGTCACTGGTTTCGAATTTCCCCACAAAAAAATCCTTCAAAAAATTTCGTTTTTTCGAGTTTTTTAACTATATAAATATCAATATAATCTACAAATTCCGTGGGATTTGTCTAATTTCTTAAAAAAATGTTAAATTCATGTGGATTCACCTATACATAACAACAATTTCACGTTCGCATGCGGAGGAATAAGGGTTTGTTTGTGTAAATCGTCCAATTGTAAAAATCGTCGTTTCTTGCGGGAAAAAACACGATTTTGCTATAAACGTTAATAAAATCTCTATATTCCAACCGATTGTGCTAATTCTTTGACAGAGTGTTTAGTATACATGATTGAACTGTATTATATCACTGGTTTCGATTTCCCCACAAAAAAAAATCCTTCAAAAAATTTCGTTTTTGCGAGATTATTAACTATATAAATATTTATAAAATATACAAATTCCGTGGGATTTGTCTAATTTCTTAAAAAAATGTTAAATTCATGTGGAGTCACCTGCATATAACAACAATTTCACGTTCGCATGCAGAGGAATATGGGTTTGTTTGTGTAAATCGTCCAATTGTAAAAATCGTCGTTTCTTGCGGTAAAAACACGATTTTGTTATAAACGTTAATAAAATCTCTATATTCCAACCGATTGTGCTAATTCTTTCACAGAGTGTTTAGTATACATAATTGAACTGTATTATATCACTGGTTTCGATTTTCCCCACAAAAAAAATCCTTCAAAAAATTTCGTTTTTGCGAGATTTTAACTATATAAATATCAATAAAATCTACAAATTCCGGGGGATTTGTCTAATTTCTTAAAAAAATGTTAAATTCATGTGGAGTCACCTATATATAACAACAATTTCACGTTCGCATGCAGAGGAATATGGGTTTGTTTGTGAAAATGGTCAAATTGTAAAAATCGTTGTTTCTTGCGGTAAAAACACGATTTTGCTATAAACGTTAATAAAATCTCTATATTCCAACCGATTGTGCTAATTCTTTCACAGAGTGTTTAGTATACATGATTGAACTGTATTATGTCACTGGTTTCGAATTTCCCCACAAAAAAAAAATCCTTCAAAAAATTTCGTTTTTTCGAGTTTTTTAACTATATAAATATAAATATAATCTACAAATTCCGTGGGATTTGTCTAATTTCTTAAAAAAATGTTAAATTCATGTGGACTCACCTATACATAACAACAATTTCACGTTCGCATGCGGAGGAATAAGGGTTTGTTTGTGTAAATCGTCCAATTGTAAAAATCGTCGTTTCTTGCGGTAAAAACACGATTTTGCTATAAACGTTAATAAAATCTCTATATTCCAACCGATTGTGCTAATTCTTTGACAGAGTGTTTAGTATACATGATTGAACTGTATTATATCACTGGTTTCGATTTTCCCCACAAAAAAAAATCCTTCAAAAAATTTCGTTTTTGCGAGATTATTAACTATATAAATATTTATAAAATATACAAATTCCGTGGGATTTGTCTAATTTCTTAAAAAAATGTTAAATTCATGTGGAGTCACCTGTATATAACAACAATTTCACGTTCGCATGCAGAGAAATATGGGTTTGTTTGTGTAAATCGTCCAATTGTAAAAATCGTCGTTTCTTGCGGTATAAACACGATTTTGTTATAAACGTTAATAAAATCTCTATATTCCAACCGATTGTGCTAATTCTTTCACAGAGTGTTTAGTATACATGATTGAACTGTATTATGTCACTGGTTTCGATTTTCCCCACAAAAAAAAATCCTTCAAAAAATTTCGTTTTTGCGAGATTTTAACTATATAAATATCAATAAAATCTACAAATTCCGTGGGATTTGTCTAATTTCTTAAAAAAATGTTAAATTCATGTGGAGTCACCTGTATATAACAACAATTTCACGTTCGCATGCAGAGGAATATGGGTTTGTATGTGTAAATCGTCCAATTGTAAAAATCGTCGTTTCTTGCGGTAAAAACACGATTTTGCTATAAACATTAATAAAATCTCTATATTCCAACCGATTGTGCTAATTCTTGGACAGAGTGTTTAGTGTACATGATTGAACTGTATTATATCACTGGTTTCGATTATCCCCACAAAAAAAAATCCTTCAAAAAATTTCGTTTTTGCGAGATTTTAACTATATAAATATCAATAAAATCTACAAATTCCGGGGGATTTGTCTAATTTCTTAAAAAAATGTTAAATTCATGTGGAGTCACCTATATATAACAACAATTTCACGTTCGCATGCAGAGGAATATGGGTTTGTTCGTGAAAATGGTCAAATTGTAAAAATCGTCGTTTCTTGCGGTAAAAACACGATTTTGCTATAAACGTTAATAAAATCTCTATATTCCAACTGATTGTGCTAATTCTTTCACAGAGTGTTTAGTATACATGATTGAACTGTATTATGTCACTGGTTTCGAATTTCCCCACAAAAAAAAATCCTTCAAAAAATTTCGTTTTTTCGAGATTTTAACTATATAAATATCAATATAATCTACAAATTCCGTGGGATTTGTCTAATTTCTTAAAAAAATGTTAAATTCATGTGGATTCACCTATATATCACAACAATTTCACGTTCGCATGCGGAGGAATAAGGGTTTGTTTGTGTAAATCGTCCAGTTGTAAAAATCGTCGTTTCTTGCGGTAAAAACTCGATTTTGCTATAAACGTTAATAAAATCTCTATATTCCAACCGATTTTGCTAATTCTTTGACAGAGTGTTTAGTATACATGATTGAACTGTATTATATCACTGGTTTCGATTTTCCCCACAAAAAAAAATCCTTCAAAAAATTTCGTTTTTGCGAGATTATTAACTATATAAATATTTATAAAATATACAAATTCCGTGGGATTTGTCTAATTTCTTAAAAAAATGTTAAATTCATGTGGAGTCACCTGTATATAACAACAATTTCACGTTCGCATGCAGAGGAATATGGGTTTGTTTGTGTAAATCGTCCAATTGTAAAAATAGTCGTTTCTTGCGGTAAAAACACGATTTTGTTATAAACGTTAATAAAATCTCTATATTCCAACCGATTGTGCTAATTCTTTCACAGAGTGTTTAGTATACATGATTGAACTGTATTATGTCACTGGTTTCGATTTTCCCCACAATAAAAATCCTTCAAAAAATTTCGTTTTTGCGAGTTTTTTAACTATATAAATATCAATAAAATCTACAAATTCCGTGGGATTTGTCTAATTTTTTAAAAAGATGTTAAATTCATGTGGATTCACCTATATATAACAACAATTTCACTTTCGCATGCAGAGGAATATGGGTTTGTTTGTGTAAATCGTCCAATTGTAAAAATCGTCGTTTCTTGCGGTAAAAACACGATTTTGCTATAAACGTTAATAAAATCTCTATATTCCAACCGATTGTGCTAATTCTTTGACAGAGTGTTTAGTATACATGATTGAACTGTATTATATCACTGGTTTCGATTTTCCCCACAAAGAAAAATCCTTCAAAAAATTTCGTTTTTGCGAGATTTTAACTATATAAATATAAATAAAATCTACAAATTCCGTGGGATTTGTCTAATTTCTTAAAAAAATGTTAAATTCATGTGGAGTCACCTGTATATGACAACAATTTCACGTTCGCATGCAGAGGAATATGGGTTTGTTTGTGTAAATCGTCCAATTGTAAAAATCGTCGTTTCTTGCGGTAAAATCACGATTTTGTTATAAACGTTAATAAAATATCTATATTCCAACCGATTGTGCTAATTCTTTCACAGAGTGTTTAGTATACATAATTGAACTGTATTATATCACTGGTTTCGATTTTCCCCACAAAAAAAAATCCTTCAAAAAATTTCGTTTTTGCGAGATTTTAACTATATAAATATCAATAAAATCTACAAATTCCGTGGGATTTGTCTAATTTCTTAAAAAAATGTTAAATTCATGTGGATTCACCTATATATAACAACAATTTCACGTTCGCATGCAGAGGAATATGGGTTTGTTTGTGTAAATCGTCCAATTGTAAAAATCGTCGTTTCTTGCGGTAAAAACACGATTTTGCTATAAACATTAATAAAATCTCTATATTCCAACCGATTGTGCTAATTCTTGGACAGAGTGTTTAGTATACATGATTGAACTGTATTATATCACTGGTTTCGATTTTCCCCACAAAAAAAAATCCTTCAAAAAATTTCGTTTTTGCGAGATTTTAACTATATAAATATCAATAAAATCTACAAATTCCGTGGGATTTGTCTAATTTCTTTAAAAAATGTTAAATTCATGTGGAGTCACCTGTATATAACAACAATTTCACGTTCTCATGCAGAGTAATATGGGTTTGTTTGTGTAAATCGTCCAATTGTAAAAATCGTCGTTTCTTGCGGTAAAAACACGATTTTGTTTAAACGTTAATAAAATCTCTATATTCCAACCGATTGTGCTAATACTTTCACAGAGTGTTTAGTATACATAATTGAACTGTATTATATCACTGTTTTCAATTTTCCCCACAAAAAAAAATCCTTCAAAAAATTTCGTTTTTGCGAGATTTTAACTATATAAATATCAATAAAATCTACAAATTCCGTGGGATTTGTCTAATTTCTTTAAAAAAATGTTAAATTCATGTGGAGTCACCTGTATATAACAACAATTTCACGTTCTCATGCAGAGGAATATGGGTTTGTTTGTGTAAATCGTCCAATTGTAAAAATCGTCGTTTCTTGCTGTAAAAACACGATTTTGTTATAAACGTTAATAAAATCTCTATATTAAAACCGATTGTGCTAATTCTTTCACAGAGTGTTTAGTATACATAATTAAACTGTATTATATCACTGGTTTCGATTTTCCCCACAAAAAAAAATCCTTCAAAAAATTTCGTTTTTGCGAGATTTTAACTATATAAATATCAATAAAATCTACAAATTCCGTGGGATTTGTCTAATTTCTTTAAAAAATGTTAAATTCATGTGGATTCACCTATATATAACAACAATTTCACTTTCGCATGGAGAGGAATATGGGTTTGTTTGATTAAATCGTCCAAATGTAAAAATCGTCGTTTCTTGCGGTAAAAACACGATTTTGCTATTAACGTTAATAAAATCTCTATATTCCAACCGATTGTGCTAATTCTTTGACAGAGTGTTTAGTATACATGATTCAACTGTATTATATCACTGGTTTCGATTTTCCCCACAAAAAAAAAAATCCTTCAAAAAATTTCGTTTTTGCGAGATTTTAACTATATAAATATCAATAAAATCTACAAATTCCGTGGGATTTGTCTAATTTCTTAAAAAAATGTTAAATTCATGTGGAGTCACCTGCATATAACAACAATTTCACGTTCGCATGCAGAGGAATATGGGTTTGTTTGTGTAAATCGTCCAATTGTAAAAATCGTCGTTTCTAGCGGTAAAAACACGATTTTGTTATAAACTTTAATAAAATCTCTATATTCCAACCGATTGTGCTAATTCTTTCACAGAGTGTTTAGTATACATAATTGAACTGTATTATATCACTGGTTTCGATTTTCCCCACAAAAAAAAATCCTTCAAAAAATTTCGTTTTTGCGAGATTTTAACTATATAAATATCAATAAAATCTACAAATTCCGTGGGATTTGTCTAATTTCTTAAAAAAATGTTAAATTCATGTGGATTCACCTATATATAACAACAATTTCAAGTTCGCATGCAGAGGAATATGGGTTTGTTTGTGTAAATCGTCCAATTGTAAAAATCGTCGTTTCTTGCGGTAAAAACACGATTTTGCTATAAACATTAATAAAATCTCTATATTCCAACCGATTGTGCTAATTCTTTCACAGAGTGTTTAGTATACATGATTGAACTGTATTATATCACTGGTTTCGATTTTCCCCACAAAAAAAATCCTTCAAAAAATTTCGTTTTTGCGAGATTTTAACTATATAAATATCAATAAAATCTACAAATTCCGGGGGATTTGTCTAATTTCTGAAAAAAATGTTAAATTCATGTGGAGTCACCTATATATAACAACAATTTCACGTTCGCATGCAGAGGAATATGGGTTTGTTCGTGAAAATCGTCAAATTGTAAAAATCGTCGTTTCTTGCGATAAAAACACGAATTTGCTATAAACGCTAATAAAATCTCTATATTCCAACCGATTGTGCTAATTCTTTCACAGAGTGTTTAGTATACATGATTGAACTGTATTATGTCACTGGTTTCGATTTGCCCCACAAAAAAAAATCCTTCAAAAAATTTCGTTTTTGCGAGTTTTTTAACTATATAAATATCAATATAATCTACAAATTCCATGGGATTTGTCTAATTTCTTAAAAAAATGTTAAATTCATGTGGAGTCACCTGCATATAACAACAATTTCACGTTCGCATGCAGAGGAATATGGGTTTGTTTGTGTAAATCGTCCAATTGTAAAAATCGTCGTTTCTTGCGGTAAAAACACGATTTTGTTTAAACGTTAATAAAATCTCTATATTCCAACCGATTGTGCTAATACTTTCACAGAGTGTTTAGTATACATAATTGAACTGTATTATTTCACTGGTTTCGATTTTCCCCACAAAAAAAAATCCTTCAAAAAATTTCGTTTTTGCGAGATTTTAACTATATAAATATCAATAAAATCTACAAATTCCGGGGGATTTGTCTAATTTCTTAAACAAATGTTAAATTCATGTGGAGTCACCTATATATAACAACAATTTCACGTTCGCATGCAGAGGAATATGGGTTTGTTTGTGAAAATGGTCAAATTGTAAACATCGTTGATTCTTGCGGTAAAAACTCGATTTTGCTATAAACGTTAATAAAATCTCTATATTCCAACCGATTGTGCTAATTCTTTCACAGAGTGTTTAGTATACATGATTGAACTGTATTATGTCACTGGTTTCGATTTTCCCCACAAAAAAAATCCTTCAAACAATTTCGTTTTTGCGAGTTTTTTTAACTATATAAATATCAATAAGATCTACAAATTCTGTGGGATTTGTCTAATTTCTTAAAAAAATGTTAAATTCATGTGGATTCACCTATATATAACAACAATTTCACTTTCGCATGCAGAGGAATATGGGTTTGTTTGTGTAAATCGTCCAATTGTAAAAATCGTCGTTTCTTGCGGTAAAAACACGATTTTGCTATAAACGTTAATAAAATCTCTATATTCCAACCGATTGTGCTAATTCTTTGACAGAGTGTTTAGTATACATGATTGAACTGTATTATATCACTGGTTTCGATTTTCCCCACAAAAAAAAATCCTTCAAAAAATTTCGTTTTTGCGAGATTTTAACTATATAAATATCAATAAAATCTACAAATTCCGTGGGATTTATCTAATTTCTTAAAAAAATGTTAAATTCATGTGGAGTCACCTGTATATAACAACAATTTCACTTTCGCATGCAGAGGAATATGGGTTTGTTTGTGTAAATCGTTCAATTGTAAAAATCGTCGTTTCTTGCGGTAAAAACACGATTTTGTTATAAACGTTAATAAAATCTCTATATTCCAACCGATTGTGCTAATTCTTGGACAGAGTGTTTAGTATACATGATTGAACTGTATTATATCACTGGTTTCGATTTTCCCCACAAAAAAAATCCTTCAAAAAATTTCGTTTTTGCGAGATTTTAACTATATAAATATCAATAAAATCTACAAATTCCGGGGGATTTGTCTAATTTCTTAAAAAAATGTTAAATTCATGTGGAGTCACCTATATATAACAACAATTTCACGTTCGCATGCAGAGGAATATGGGTTTGTTCGTGAAAATCGTCAAATTGTAAAAATCGTCGTTTCTTGCGGTAAAAACACGATTTTGCTATAAACGCTAATAAAATCTCTATATTCCAACCGATTGTGCTAATTCTTTCACAGAGTGTTTAGTATACATGATTGAACTGTATTATGTCACTGGTTTCGATTTTCCCCACAAAAAAAAAATCCTTCAAAAAATTTCGTTTTTGCGAGTTTTTTAACTATATAAATATCAATATAATCTACAAATTCCGTGGGATTTGTCTAATTTCTTAAAAAAATGTTAAATTCATGTGGAGTCACCTGTATATAACAATTTCACGTTCGCATGCAGAGGAATATGGGTTTGTATGTTAAATCGTCCAATTGTAAAAATCGTCGTTTCTTGCGGTAAAAACACGATTTTGTTTAAACGTTAATAAAATCTCTATATTCCAACCGATTGTGCTAATACTTTCATAGAGTGTTTAGTATACATAATTGAACAGTATTATATCACTGGTTTCGATTTGCCCCACAAAAGAAAAATCCTTCAAAAAATTTCGTTTTTGCGAGATTTTAACTATATAAATATCAATAAAATCTACAAATTCCGTGGGATTTGTCTAATTTCTTTAAAAAATGTTAAATTCATGTGAAGTCACCTGTATATAACAACAATTTCACGTTCGCATGCTGAGGAATATGGGTTTGGTTGTGTAAATCGTCCAATTGTAAAAATCGTCGTTTCTTGCGGTAAAAACACGATTTTGTTATAAACGTTAATAAAATCTCTATATTCCAACCGATTGTGCTAATTCTTTCACAGAGTGTTTAGTATACATAATTAAACTGTATTATATCACTGGTTTCGATTTTCCCCACAAAAAAAAATCCTTCAAAAAATTTCGTTTTTGCGAGATTTTAACTATATAAATATCAATATAATCTACAAATTCCGTGGGATTTGTCTAATTTCTTTAAAAAATGTTAAATTCATGTGTATTCACCTATATATAACAACAATTTCACTTTCGCATGCAGAGGAATATGGGTTTGTTTGTGTAAATCGTCCAATTGTAAAAATCGTCGTTTCTTGCGGTAAAAACACGATTTTGTTATAAACGTTAATAAAATCTCTATATTCCAACCGATTGTGCTAATTCTTTCACAGAGTGTTTAGTATACATGATTGAACTGTATTATGTCACTGGTTTCGAATTTCCCCACAAAAAAAATCCTTCAAAAAATTTCGTTTTTTCGAGTTTTTTAACTATATAAATATCAATATAATCTACAAATTCCGTGGGATTTGTCTAATTTCTTTAAAAATTTTAAATTCATGTGGATTCACCTATACATAACAACAATTTCACATTCGCATGCGGAGGAATAAGGGTTTGTTTGTGTAAATCGTCCAATTGTAAAAATCGTCGTTTCTTGCGGTAAAAACACGATTTTGCTATAAACGTTAATAAAATCTCTATATTCCAACCGATTGTGCTAATTCTTTGACAGAGTGTTTAGTATACATGATTGAACTGTATTATATCACTGGTTTCGATTTTCCCCACAAAAAAAAATCCTTCAAAAAATTTCGTTTTTGCGAGATTATTAACTATATAAATATATATAAAATATACAAATTCCGTGGGATTTGTCTAATTTCTTAAAAAAATGTTAAATTCATGTGGAGTCACCTGTATATAACAACAATTTCACGTTCGCATGCAGAGAAATATGGGTTTGTTTGTGTAAATCGTACAATTGTAAAAATCGTCGTTTCTTGCGGTATAAACACGATTTTGTTATAAACGTTAATAAAATCTCTATATTCCAACCGATTGTGCTAATTCTTTCACAGAGTGTTTAGTATACATGATTGAACTGTATTATGTCACTGGTTTCGATTTTCCCCACAAAAAAAAAACCTTCAAAAAATTTCGTTTTTGCGAGTTTTTTAACTATATAAATATCAATAAAATCTACAAATTCCGTGGGATTTGTCTAATTTCTTAAAAAAATGTTAAATTCATGTGGATTCACCTATATATAACAACAATTTCACTTTCGCATGCAGAGGAATATGGGTTTGTTTGTGTAAATCGTCCAATTGTAAAAATCGTCGTTTCTTGCGGTAAAAACACGATTTTGCTATAAACGTTAATAAAATCTCTATATTCCAACCGATTGTGCTAATTCTTTCACAGAGTGTTTAGTATACATGATTGAACTGTATTATATCACTGGTTTCGATTTTACCCACAAAAAAAAATCCTTCAAAAAATTTCGTTTTTGCGAGATTTTAACTATATAAATATCAATAAAATCTACAAATTCCGGGGGATTTGTCTAATTTCTTAAAAAAAATGTTAAATTCATGTGGAGTCACCTAAATATAACAACAATTTCACTTTCGCATGCAGAGGAATATGGGTTTGTATGTGTAAATCGTCCAATTGTAAAAATCGTCGTTTCTTGCGGTAAAAACACGATTTTGCTATAAACATTAATAAAATCTCTATATTCCAACCGATTGTGCTAATTCTTGGACAGAGTGTTTAGTATACATGATTGAACTGTATTATATCACTGGTTTCGATTATCCCCACAAAAAAAATCCTTCAAAAAATTTCGTTTTTGCGAGATTTTAACTATATAATTATCAATAAAATCTACAAATTCCGGGGGATTTGTCTAATTTCTTAAAAAAATGTTAAATTCATGTGGAGTCACCTATATATAACAACAATTTCACGTTCGCATGCAGAGGAATATGGGTTTGTTCGTGAAAATGGTCAAATTGTAAAAATCGTCGTTTCTTGCGGTAAAAACACGATTTTGCTATAAACGTTAATAAAATCTCTATATTCCAACTGATTGTGCTAATTCTTTCACAGAGTGTTTAGTATACATGATTGAACTGTATTATGTCACTGGTTTCGAATTTCCCCACAAAAAAAAATTCTTCAAAAAATTTCGTTTTTTCGAGATTTTAACTATATAAATATCAATATAATCTACAAATTCCGTGGGATTTGTCTAATTTCTTAAAAAAATGTTAAATTCATGTGGAGTCACCTGTATATCACAACAATTTCACATTCGCATGCAGAGGAATATGGGTTTGTTTGTGTAAATCGTCCAATTGTAAAAATCGTCGTTTCTTGCGTTAAAAACACGATTTTGTTATAAACGTTAATAAAATCTCTATATTCCAACCGATTGTGCTAATACTTTCATAGAGTGTTTAGTATACATAATTGAACTGTATTATATCACTGGTTTCGATTTGCCCCACAAAAAAAAATCCTTCAAAAAATTTCGTTTTTGCGAGATTTTAACTATATAAATATCAATAAAATCTACAAATTCCGTGGGATTTGTCTAATTTCTTTAAAAAATGTTAAATTCATGTGGAGTCACCTGTATATAACAACAATTTCACGTTCGCATGCAGAGGAATATGGGTTTGGTTGTGTAAATCGTCCAATTGTAAAAATCGTCGTTTCTTGCGGTAAAAACACGATTTTGTTATAAACGTTAATAAAATCTCTATATTCCAACCGATTGTGCTAATTCTTTCACAGAGTGTTTAGTATACATAATTAAACTGTATTATATCACTGGTTTCGATTTTCCCCACAAAAAAAATCCTTCAAAAAATTTCGTTTTTGCGAGATTTTAACTATATAAATATCAATAAAATCTACAAATTCCGTGGGATTTGTCTAATTTCTTTAAAAAATGTTAAATTCATGTGTATTCACCTATATATAACAACAATTTCACTTTCGCATGCAGAGGAATATGGGTTTGTTTGTGTAAATCGTCCAATTGTAAAAATCGTCGTTTCTTGAGGTAAAAACACGATTTTGTTATAAACGTTAATAAAATCTCTATATTCCAACCGATTGTGCTAATTCTTTCACAGAGTGTTTAGTATACATAATTGAACTGTATTATATCACTGGTTTCGATTTTCCCCACAAAAAAAATCCTTCAAAAAATTTCGTTTTTGCGAGATTTTAACTATATAAATATCAATAAAATCTACAAATTCCGGGGGATTTGTCTAATTTCTTAAAAAAAAGTTAAATTCATGTGGAGTCACCTATATATAACAACAATTTCACGTTCGCATGCAGAGGAATATGGGTTTGTTTGTGAAAATGGTCAAATTGTAAAAATCGTTGTTTCTTGCGGTAAAAACACGATTTTGCTATAAACGTTAATAAAATCTCTATATTCCAACCGATTGTGCTAATTCTTTCACAGAGTGTTTAGTATACATGATTGAACTGTATTATGTCACTGGTTTCGAATTTCGCCACAAAAAAAATCCTTCAAAAAATTTCGTTTTTTCGAGTTTTTTAACTATATAAATATCAATATAATCTACAAATTCCGTGGGATTTGTCTAATTTCTTTAAAAAATGTTAAATTCATGTGGATTCACCTATACATAACAACAATTTCACGTTCGCATGCGGAGGAATAAGGGTTTGTTTGTGTAAATCGTCCAATTGTAAAAATCGTCGTTTCTTGCGGTAAAAACACGATTTTGCTATAAACGTTAATAAAATCTCTATATTCCAACCGATTGTGCTAATTCTTTGACAGAGTGTTTAGTATACATGATTGAACTGTATTATATCACTGGTTTCGATTTTCCCCACAAAAAAAAATCCTTCAAAAAATTTCGTTTTTGCGAGATTATTAACTATATAAATATTTATAAAATATACAAATTCCGTGGGATTTGTCTAATTTCTTAAAAAAATGTTAAATTCATGTGGAGTCACCTGTATATAACAACAATTTCACGTTCGCATGCTGAGAAATATGGGTTTGTTTGTGTAAATCGTCCAATTGTAAAAATCGTCGTTTGTTGCGGTATAAACACGATTTTGTTATAAACGTTAATAAAATCTCTATATTCCAACCGATTGTGCTAATTCTTTCACAGAGTGTTTAGTATACATGATTGAACTGTATTATGTCACTGGTTTCGATTTTCCCCACAAAAAAAAAAACCTTCAAAAAATTTCGTTTTTGCGAGTTTTTTAACTATATAAATATCAATAAAATCTACAAATTCCGTGGGATTTGTCTAATTTCTTAAAAAAACGTTAAATTCATGTGGATTCACCTATATATAACAACAATTTCACTTTCGCATGCTGAGGAATATGGGTTTGTTTGTGTAAATCGTCCAATTGTAAAAATCGTCGTTTCTTGCGGTAAAAACACGATTTTGCTATAAACGTTAATAAAATCTCTATATTCCAACCGATTGTGCTAATTCTTTCACAGAGTGTTTAGTATACATGATTGAACTATATTATATCACTGGTTTCGATTTTCCCCACAAAAAAAAATCCTTCAAAAAATTTCGTTTTTGCGAGATTTTAACTATATAAATATCAATAAAATCTACAAATTCCGGGGGATTTGTCTAATTTCTTAAAAAAAATGTTAAATTCATGTGGAGTCACCTGCATATAACAACAATTTCACTTTCGCATGCAGAGGAATATGGGTTTGTATGTGTAAATCGTCCAATTGTAAAAATCGTCGTTTCTTGCGGTAAAAACACGATTTTGCTATAAACATTAATAAAATCTCTATATTCCAACCGATTGTGCTAATTCTTGGACAGAGTGCTTAGTATACATGATTGAACTGTATTATATCACTGGTTTCGATTATCCCCACAAAAAAAATCCTTCAAAAAATTTCGTTTTTGCGAGATTTTAACTATATAAATATCAATAAAATCTACAAATTCCGGGGGATTTGTCTAATTACTTAAAAAAATGTTAAATTCATGTGGAGTCACCTATATATAACAACAATTTCACGTTCGCATGCAGAGGAATATGGGTTTGTTCGTGAAAATGGTCAAATTGTAAAAATCGTCGTTTCTTGCGGTAAAAACACGATTTTGCTATAAACGTTAATAAAATCTCTATATTCCAACTGATTGTGCTAATTCTTTCACAGAGTGTTTAGTATACATGATTGAACTGTATTATGTCACTGGTTTCGAATTTCCCCACAAAAAAAAATCCTTCAAAAAATTTCGTTTTTTCGAGATTTTAACTATATATATATCAATATAATCTACAAATTCCGTGGGATTTGTCTAATTTCTTAAAAAAATGTTAAATTCATGTGGAATCACCTGTATATCACAACAATTTCACATTCGCATGCAGAGGAATATGGGTTTGTTTGTGTAAATCGTCCAATTGTAAAAATCGTCGTTTCTTGCGTTAAAAACACGATTTTGTTATAAACGTTAATAAAATCTCTATATTCCAACCGATTGTGCTAATTCTTTCACAGAGTGTTTAGTATACATAATTGAACTGTATTATATCACTGGTTTCGAATTTTCCCCACAAAAAAAAAATCCTTCAAAAAATTTCGTTTTTGCGAGATTTTAACTATATAAATATCAATAAAATCTACAAATTCCGTGGGATTTGTCTAATTTCTTAAAAAAATGTTAAATTCATGTGGATTCACCTATATATAACAACAATTTCACGTTCGCATGCAGAGGAATATGGGTTTGTTTGTGTAAATCGTCCAATTGTAAAAATCGTCGTTTCTTGCGGTAAAAAGACGATTTTGCTATAAACATTAATAAAATCTCTATATTCCAACCGATTGTGCTAATTCTTGGACAGAGTGTTTAGTATACATGATTGAACTGTATTATATCACTGGTTTCGATTTTCCCCACAAAAAAAAAATCCTTCAAAAAATTTCGTTTTTGCGAGATTTTAACTATATAAATATCAATAAAATCTACAAATTCCGGGGGATTTGTCTAATTTCTTAAAAAAATGTTAAATTCATGTGGAGTCACCTATATATAACAACAATTTCACGTTCGCATGCAGAGGAATATGGGTTTGTTCGTGAAAATCGTCAAATTGTAAAAATCGTCGTTTCTTGCGGTAAAAACACGATTTTGCTATAAACGTTAATAAAATCTCTATATTCCAACCCATTGTGCTAATTCTTTCACAGAGTGTTTAGTATACATGATTGAACTGTATTATGTCACTGGTTTCGATTTTCCCCACAAAAAAAAAATCCTTCAAAAAATTTCGTTTTTGCGAGTTTTTTAACTATATAAATATCAATATAATCTACAAATTCCGTGGGATTTGTCTAATTTCTTAAAAAAATGTTAAATTCATGTGGAGTCACCTGTATATAACAATTTCACGTTCGCATGCAGAGGAATATGGGTTTGTTTGTGTAAATCGTCCAATTGTAAAAATCGTCGTTTCTTGCGGTAAAAACACGATTTTGTTTAAACGTTAATAAAATCTCTATATTCCAACCGATTGTGCTAATACTTTCACAGAGTGTTTAGTATACATAATTGAACTGTATTATATCACTGGTTTCAATTTTCCCCACAAAAAAAAACCTTCAAAAAATTTCGTTTTTGCGAGATTTTAACTATATAAATATCAATAAAATCTACAAATTCCGTGGGATTTGTCTAATTTCTTTAAAAAATGTTAAATTCATGTGGAGTCACCTGTATATAACAACAATTTCACGTTCTCATGCAGAGGAATATGGGTTTGTTTGTGTAAATCGTCCAATTGTAAAAATCGTCGTTTCTTGCGGTAATAACACGATTTTGCTATAAACGTTAATAAAATCTCTATATTCCAACCGATTGTGCTAATTCTTTCACAGAGTGTTTAGTATACATAATTAAACTGTATTATATCACTGGTTTCGATTTTCCCCACAAAAAAAAAATCCTTCAAAAAATTTCGTTTTTGCGAGATTTTAACTATATAAATATCAATAAAATCTACAAATTCCGTGGGATTTGTCTAATTTCTTTAAAAAATGTTAAATTCATGTCGATTCACCTATATATAACAACAATTTCACTTTCGCATGCAGAGGAATATGGGTTTGTTTGATTAAATCGTCCAAATGTAAAAATCGTCGTTTCTTGCGGTAAAAACACGATTTTGCTATAAACGTTAATAAAATCTCTATATTCCAACCGATTGTGCTAATTCTTTGACAGAGTGTTTAGTATACATGATTCAACTGTATTATATCACTGGTTTCGATTTTCCCCACAAAAAAAAAATCCTTCAAAAAATTTCGTTTTTGCGAGATTTTAACTATATAAATATCAATAAAATCTACAAATTCCGTGGGATTTGTCTAATTTCTTAAAAAAATGTTAAATTCATGTGGATTCACCTATATATAACAACAATTTCAAGTTCGCATGCAGAGGAATATGGGTTTGTTTGTGTAAATCGTCCAATTGTAAAAATCGTCGTTTCTTGCGGTAAAAACACGATTTTGCTATAAACATTAATAAAATCTCTATATTCCAAACGATTGTGCTAATTCTTTCACAGAGTGTTTAGTATACATGATTGAACTGTATTATATCACTGGTTTCGATTTTTCCACAAAAAAAATCCTTCAAAAAATTTCGTTTTTGCGAGATTTTAACTATATAAATATCAATAAAATCTACAAATTCCGGGGGATTTGTCTAAATTCTGAAAAAAATGTTAAATTCATGTGGAGTCACCTATATATAACAACAATTTCACGTTCGCATGCAGAGGAATATGGGTTTGTTCGTGAAAATCGTCAAATTGTAAAAATCGTCGTTTCTTGCGGTAAAAACACGAATTTGCTATAAACGCTAATAAAATCTCTATATTCCAACCGATTGTGCTAATTCTTTCACAGAGTGTTTAGTATACATGATTGAACTGTATTATGTCACTGGTTTCGATTTGCCCCACAAAAAAAAATCCTTCAAAAAATTTCGTTTTTGCGAGTTTTTTAACTATATAAATATCAATATAATCTACAAATTCCGTGGGATTTGTCTAATTTCTTAAAAAAATGTTAAATTCATGTGGAGTCACCTGCATATAACAACAATTTCACGTTCGCATGCAGAGGAATATGGGTTTGTTTGTGTAAATCGTCCAATTGTAAAAATCGTCGTTTCTTGCGGTAAAAACACGATTTTGTTTAAACGTTAATAAAATCTCTATATTCCAACCGATTGTGCTAATACTTTCACAGAGTGTTTAGTATACATAATTGAACTGTATTATATCACTGGTTTCGATTTTCCCCACAAAAAAAAATCCTTCAAAAAATTTCGTTTTTGCGAGATTTTAACTATATAAATATCAATAAAATCTACAAATTCCGTGGGATTTGTCTAATTTCTTAAAAAAATGTTAAATTCATGTGGAGTCACCTGTATATAACAACAATTTCACGTTCGCATGCTGAGGAATATGGGTTTGTTTGTGTAAATCGTCCAATTGTAAAAATCGTCGTTTCTTGCGGTAAAAACACGATTTTGTTATAAACGTTAATAAAATCTCTATATTCCAACCGATTGTGCTAATTCTTTCACAGAGTGTTTAGTATACATAATTGAACTGTATTATATCACTGGTTTCGATTTTCCCCACAAAAAAAATCCTTCAAAAAATTTCGTTTTTGCGAGATTTTAACTATATAAATATCAATAAAATCTACAAATTCCGGGGGATTTGTCTAATTTCTTAAACAAATGTTAAATTCATGTGGAGTCACCTATATATAACAACAATTTCACGTTCGCATGCAGAGGAATATGGGTTTGTTTGTGAAAATGGTCAAATTGTAAAAATCGTTGATTCTTGCGGTAAAAACACGATTTTGCTATAAACGTTAATAAAATCTCTATATTCCAACCGATTGTGCTAATTCTTTCACAGAGTGTTTAGTATACATGATTGAACTGTATTATGTCACTGGTTTCGATTTTCCCCACAAAAAAAATCCTTCAAAAAATTTCGTTTTTTCGAGTTTTTTTAACTATATAAATATCAATAAGATCTACAAATTCTGTGGGATTTGTCTAATTTCTTAAAAAAATGTTAAATTCATGTGGATTCACCTATATATAACAACAATTTCACTTTCGCATGCAGAGGAATATGGGTTTGTTTGTGTAAATCGTCCAATTGTAAAAATCGTCGTTTCTTGCGGTAAAAACACGATTTTGCTATAAACGTTAATAAAATCTCTATATTCCAACCGATTGTGCTAATTCTTTCACAGAGTGTTTAGTATACATAATTGAACTGTATTATATCACTGGTTTCGAATTTTCCCCACAAAAAAAAAAAATCCTTCAAAAAATTTCGTTTTTGCGAGATTTTAACTATATAAATATCAATAAAATCTACAAATTCCGTGGGATTTGTCTAATTTCTTAAAAAAATGTTAAATTCATGTGGATTCACCTATATATAACAACAATTTCACGTTCGCATGCAGAGGAATATGGGTTTGTTTGTGTAAATCGTCCAATTGTAAAAATCGTCGTTTCTTGCGGTAAAAAGACGATTTTGCTATAAACATTAATAAAATCTCTATATTCCAACCGATTGTGCTAATTCTTGGACAGAGTGTTTAGTATACATGATTGAACTGTATTATATCACTGGTTTCGATTTTCCCCACAAAAAAAAAATCCTTCAAAAAATTTCGTTTTTGCGAGATTTTAACTATATAAATATCAATAAAATCTACAAATTCCGGGGGATTTGTCTAATTTCTTAAAAAAATGTTAAATTCATGTGGAGTCACCTATATATAACAACAATTTCACGTTCGCATGCAGAGGAATATGGGTTTGTTCGTGAAAATCGTCAAATTGTAAAAATCGTCGTTTCTTGCGGTAAAAACACGATTTTGCTATAAACGTTAATAAAATCTCTATATTCCCACCCATTGTGCTAATTCTTTCACAGAGTGTTTAGTATACAAGATTGAACTGTATTATGTCACTGGTTTCGATTTTCCCCACAAAAAAAAAATCCTTCAAAAAATTTCGTTTTTGCGAGTTTTTTAACTATATAAATATCAATATAATCTACAAATTCCGTGGGATTTGTCTAATTTCTTAAAAAAATGTTAAATTCATGTGGAGTCACCTGTATATCACAACAATTTCACGTTCGCATGCAGAGGAATATGGGTTTGTTTGTGTAAATCGTCCAATTGTAAAAATCGTCGTTTCTTGCGGTAAAAACACGATTTTGTTTAAACGTTAATAAAATCTCTATATTCCAACCGATTGTGCTAATACTTTCACAGGGTGTTTAGTATACATGATTGAACTGTATTATATCACTGGTTTCAATTTTCCCCACAAAAAAAAATCCTTCAAAAAATTTCGTTTTTGCGAGATTTTAACTATATAAATATTAATAAAATCTACAAATTCCGTGGGATTTGTCTAATTTCTTTAAAAAATGTTAAATTCATGTGGAGTCACCTGTATATAACAACAATTTCACGTTCTCATGCAGAGGAATATGGGTTTGTTTGTGTAAATCGTCCAATTGTAAAAATCGTCGTTTCTTGCGGTAAAAACACGATTTTGCTATAAACGTTAATAAAATCTCTATATTCCAACCGATTGTGCTAATTCTTTCACAGAGTGTTTAGTATACATAATTAAACTGTAATATATCACTGGTTTCGATTTTCCCCACAAAAAAAAAATCCTTCAAAAAATTTCGTTTTTGCGAGATTTTAACTATATAAATATCAATAAAATCTACAAATTCCGTGGGATTTGTCTAATTTCTTTAAAAAATGTTAAATTCATGTGGATTCACCTATATATAACAACAATTTCACTTTCGCATGCAGAGGAATATGGGTTTGTTTGATTAAATCGTCCAAATGTAAAAATCGTCGTTTCTTGCGGTAAAAACACGATTTTGCTATAAACGTTAATAAAATCTCTATATTCCAACCGATTGTGCTAATTCTTTGACAGAGTGTTTAGTATACATGATTCAACTGTATTATATCACTGGTTTCGATTTTCCCCACAAAAAAAAAATCCTTCAAAAAATTTCGTTTTTGCGAGATTTTAACTATATAAATATCAATAAAATCTACAAATTCCGTGGGATTTGTCTAATTTCTTAAAAAAATGTTAAATTCATGTGGAGTCACCTATATATAACAACAATTTCACGTTCGCATGCAGAGGAATATGGGTTTGTTCGTGAAAATCGTCAAATTGTAAAAATCGTCGTTTCTTGCGGTAAAAACACGAATTTGCTATAAACGCTAATAAAATCTCTATATTCCAACCGATTGTGCTAATTCTTTCACAGAGTGTTTAGTATACATGATTGAACTGTATTATGTCACTGGTTTCGATTTGCCCCACAAAAAAAAATCCTTCAAAAAATTTCGTTTTTGCGAGTTTTTTAACTATATAAATATCAATATAATCTACAAATTCCGTGGGATTTGTCTAATTTCTTAAAAAAATGTTAAATTCATGTGGAGTCACCTGCATATAACAACAATTTCACGTTCGCATGCAGAGGAATATGGGTTTGTTTGTGTAAATCGTCCAATTGTAAAAATCGTCGTTTCTTGCGGTAAAAACACGATTTTGTTTAAACGTTAATAAAATCTCTATATTCCAACCGATTGTGCTAATACTTTCACAGAGTGTTTAGTATACATAATTGAACTGTATTATATCACTGGTTTCGATTTTCCCCACAAAAAAAAATCCTTCAAAAAATTTCGTTTTTGCGAGATTTTAACTATATAAATATCAATAAAATCTACAAATTCCGTGGGATTTGTCTAATTTCTTAAAAAAATGTTAAATTCATGTGGAGTCACCTGTATATAACAACAATTTCACGTTCGCATGCTGAGGAATATGGGTTTGTTTGTGTAAATCGTCCAATTGTAAAAATCGTCGTTTCTTGCGGTAAAAACACGATTTTGTTATAAACGTTAATAAAATCTCTATATTCCAACCGATTGTGCTAATTCTTTCACAGAGTGTTTAGTATACATAATTGAACTGTATTATATCACTGGTTTCGATTTTCCCCACAAAAAAAATCCTTCAAAAAATTTCGTTTTTGCGAGATTTTAACTATATAAATATCAATAAAATCTACAAATTCCGGGGGATTTGTCTAATTTCTTAAACAAATGTTAAATTCATGTGGAGTCACCTATATATAACAACAATTTCACGTTCGCATGCAGAGGAATATGGGTTTGTTTGTGAAAATGGTCAAATTGTAAAAATCGTTGATTCTTGCGGTAAAAACACGATTTTGCTATAAACGTTAATAAAATCTCTATATTCCAACCGATTGTGCTAATTCTTTCACAGAGTGTTTAGTATACATGATTGAACTGTATTATGTCACTGGTTTCGATTTTCCCCACAAAAAAAATCCTTCAAAAAATTTCGTTTTTTCGAGTTTTTTTAACTATATAAATATCAATAATATCTACAAATTCTGTGGGATTTGTCTAATTTCTTAAAAAAATGTTAAATTCATGTGGATTCACCTATATATAACAACAATTTCACTTTCGCATGCAGAGGAATATGGGTTTGTTTGTGTAAATCGTCCAATTGTAAAAATCGTCGTTTCTTGCGGTAAAAACACGATTTTGCTATAAACGTTAATAAAATCTCTATATTCCAACCGATTGTGCTAATTCTTTCACAGAGTGTTTAGTATACATAATTGAACTGTATTATATCACTGGTTTCGAATTTTCCCCACAAAAAAAAAAATCCTTCAAAAAATTTCGTTTTTGCGAGATTTTAACTATATAAATATCAATAAAATCTACAAATTCCGTGGGATTTGTCTAATTTCTTAAAAAAATGTTAAATTCATGTGGATTCACCTATATATAACAACAATTTCACGTTCGCATGCAGAGGAATATGGGTTTGTTTGTGTAAATCGTCCAATTGTAAAAATCGTCGTTTCTTGCGGTAAAAAGACGATTTTGCTATAAACATTAATAAAATCTCTATATTCCAACCGATTGTGCTAATTCTTGGACAGAGTGTTTAGTATACATGATTGAACTGTATTATATCACTGGTTTCGATTTTCCCCACAAAAAAAAAATCCTTCAAAAAATTTCGTTTTTGCGAGATTTTAACTATATAAATATCAATAAAATCTACAAATTCCGGGGGATTTGTCTAATTTCTTAAAAAAATGTTAAATTCATGTGGAGTCACCTATATATAACAACAATTTCACGTTCGCATGCAGAGGAATATGGGTTTGTTCGTGAAAATCGTCAAATTGTAAAAATCGTCGTTTCTTGCGGTAAAAACACGATTTTGCTATAAACGTTAATAAAATCTCTATATTCCCACCCATTGTGCTAATTCTTTCACAGAGTGTTTAGTATACAAGATTGAACTGTATTATGTCACTGGTTTCGATTTTCCCCACAAAAAAAAAATCCTTCAAAAAATTTCGTTTTTGCGAGTTTTTTAACTATATAAATATCAATATAATCTACAAATTCCGTGGGATTTGTCTAATTTCTTAAAAAAATGTTAAATTCATGTGGAGTCACCTGTATATCACAACAATTTCACGTTCGCATGCAGAGGAATATGGGTTTGTTTGTGTAAATCGTCCAATTGTAAAAATCGTCGTTTCTTGCGGTAAAAACACGATTTTGTTTAAACGTTAATAAAATCTCTATATTCCAACCGATTGTGCTAATACTTTCACAGGGTGTTTAGTATACATGATTGAACTGTATTATATCACTGGTTTCAATTTTCCCCACAAAAAAAAATCCTTCAAAAAATTTCGTTTTTGCGAGATTTTAACTATATAAATATCAATAAAATCTACAAATTCCGTGGGATTTGTCTAATTTCTTTAAAAAATGTTAAATTCATGTGGAGTCACCTGTATATAACAACAATTTCACGTTCTCATGCAGAGGAATATGGGTTTGTTTGTGTAAATCGTCCAATTGTAAAAATCGTCGTTTCTTGCGGTAAAAACACGATTTTGCTATAAACGTTAATAAAATCTCTATATTCCAACCGATTGTGCTAATTCTTTCACAGAGTGTTTAGTATACATAATTAAACTGTAATATATCACTGGTTTCGATTTTCCCCACAAAAAAAAAATCCTTCAAAAAATTTCGTTTTTGCGAGATTTTAACTATATAAATATCAATAAAATCTACAAATTCCGTGGGATTTGTCTAATTTCTTTAAAAAATGTTAAATTCATGTGGATTCACCTATATATAACAACAATTTCACTTTCGCATGCAGAGGAATATGGGTTTGTTTGATTAAATCGTCCAAATGTAAAAATCGTCGTTTCTTGCGGTAAAAACACGATTTTGCTATAAACGTTAATAAAATCTCTATATTCCAACCGATTGTGCTAATTCTTTGACAGAGTGTTTAGTATACATGATTCAACTGTATTATATCACTGGTTTCGATTTTCCCCACAAAAAAAAAATCCTTCAAAAAATTTCGTTTTTGCGAGATTTTAACTATATAAATATCAATAAAATCTACAAATTCCGTGGGATTTGTCTAATTTCTTAAAAAAATGTTAAATTCATGTGGATTCACCTATATATAACAACAATTTCAAGTTCGCATGCAGAGGAATATGGGTTTGTTTGTGTAAATCGTCCAATTGTAAAAATCGTCGTTTCTTGCGGTAAAAACACGATTTTGCTATAAACATTAATAAAATCTCTATATTCCAACCGATTGTGCTAATTCTTTCACAGAGTGTTTAGTATACATGATTGAACTGTATTATATCACTGGTTTCGATTTTCCCCACAAAAAAAATCCTTCAAAAAATTTCGTTTTTGCGAGATTTTAACTATATAAATATTAATAAAATCTACAAATTCCGGGGGATTTGTCTAAATTCTGAAAAAAATGTTAAATTCATGTGGAGTCACCTATATATAACAACAATTTCACGTTCGCATGCAGAGGAATATGGGTTTGTTCGTGAAAATCGTCAAATTGTAAAAATCGTCGTTTCTTGCGGTAAAAACACGAATTTGCTATAAACGCTAATAAAATCTCTATATTCCAACCGATTGTGCTAATTCTTTCACAGAGTGTTTAGTATACAGGATTGAACTGTATTATGTCACTGGTTTCGATTTGCCCCACAAAAAAAATCCTTCAAAAAATTTCGTTTTTGCGAGTTTTTTAACTATATAAATATCAATATAATCTACAAATTCAGTGGGATTTGTCTAATTTCTTAAAAAAATGTTAAATTCATGTGGAGTCACCTGTATATAACAATTTCACGTTCGCATGCAGAGGAATATGGGTTTGTTTGTGTAAATCGTCCAATTGTAAAAATCGTCGTTTCTTGCGGTGAAAACACGATTTTGTTTAAACGTTAATAAAATCTCTATATTCCAACCGATTGTGCTAATACTTTCACAGAGTGTTTAGTATACATAATTGAACTGTATTATATCACTGGTTTCGATTTTCCCCACAAAAAAAAATCCTTCAAAAAATTTCGTTTTTGCGAGATTTTAACTATATAAATATCAATAAAATCTACAAATTCCGTGGGATTTGTCTAATTTCTTAAAAAAATGTTAAATTCATGTGGAGTCACCTGTATATAACAACAATTTCACGTTCGCATGCAGAGGAATATGGGTTTGTTTGTGTAAATCGTCCAATTGTAAAAATCGTCGTTTCTTGCGGTAAAAACACGATTTTGTTATAAACGTTAATAAAATCTCTATATTCCAACCGATTGTGCTAATTCTTTCACAGAGTGTTTAGTATACATAATTGAACTGTATTATATCACTGGTTTCGATTTTCCCCACAAAAAAAAAACCTTCAAAAAATTTCGTTTTTGCGAGATTTAAACTATATAAATATCAATAAAATCTACAAATTCCGGGGGATTTGTCTAATTTCTTAAACAAATGTTAAATTCATGTGGAGTCACCTATATATAACAACAATTTCACGTTCGCATGCAGAGGAATATGGGTTTGTTTGTGAAAATGGTCAAATTGTAAAAATCGTTGATTCTTGCGGTAAAAACACGATTTTGCTATAAACGTTAATAAAATCTCTATATTCCAACCGATTGTGCTAATTCTTTCACAGAGTGTTTAGTATACATGATTGAACTGTATTATGTCACTGGTTTCGATTTTCCCCACAAAAAAAATCCTTCAAAAAATTTCGTTTTTGCGAGTTTTTTTAACTATATAAATATCAATAAGATCTACAAATTCTGTGGGATTTGTCTAATTTCTTAAAAAAATGTTAAATTCATGTGGATTCACCTATATATAACAACAATTTCACTTTCGCATGCAGAGGAATATGGGTTTGTTTGTGTAAATCGTCCAATTGTAAAAATCGTCGTTTCTTGCGGTAAAAACACGATTTTGCTATAAACGTTAATAAAATCTCTATATTCCAACCGATTGTGCTAATTCTTTGACAGAGTGTTTAGTATACATGATTGAACTGTATTATATCACTGGTTTCGATTTTCCCCACAAAAAAAAATCCTTCAAAAAATTTCGTTTTTGCGAGATTTTAACTATATAAATATCAATAAAATCTACAAATTCCGTGGGATTTATCTAATTTCTTAAAAAAATGTTAAATTCATGTGGAGTCACCTGTATATAACAACAATTTCACTTTCGCATGCAGAGGAATATGGGTTTGTTTGTGTAAATCGTTCAATTGTAAAAATCGTCGTTTCTTGCGGTAAAAACACGATTTTGTTATAAACGTTAATAAAATCTCTATATTCCAACCGATTGTGCTAATTCTTGGACAGAGTGTTTAGTATACATGATTGAACTGTATTATATCACTGGTTTCGATTTTCCCCACAAAAAAAAATCCTTCAAAAAATTTCGTTTTTGCGAGATTTTAACTATATAAATATCAATAAAATCTACAAATTCCGGGGGATTTGTCTAATTTCTTAAAAAAATGTTAAATTCATGTGGAGTCACCTATATATAACAACAATTTCACGTTCGCATGCAGAGGAATATGGGTTTGTTCGTGAAAATCGTCAAATTGTAAAAATCGTCGTTTCTTGCGGTAAAAACACGATTTTGCTATAAACGCTAATAAAATCTCTATATTCCAACCGATTGTGCTAATTCTTTCACAGAGTGTTTAGTATACATGATTGAACTGTATTATGTCACTGGTTTCGATTTTCCCCACAAAAAAAAATCCTTCAAAAAATTTCGTTTTTGCGAGTTTTTTAACTATATAAATATCAATATAATCTACAAATTCCGTGGGATTTGTCTAATTTCTTAAAGAAATGTTAAATTCATGTGGAGTCACCTGTATATAATAATTTCACGTTCGCATGCAGAGGAATATGGGTTTGTATGTTAAATCGTCCAATTGTAAAAATCGTCGTTTCCTGCGGTAAAAACACGATTTTGTTTAAACGTTAATAAAATCTCTATATTCCAACCGATTGTGCTAATACTTTCATAGAGTGTTTAGTATACATAATTGAACTGTATTATATCACTGGTTTCGATTTGCCCCACAAAAAAAAATCCTTCAAAAAATTTCGTTTTTGCGAGATTTTAACTATATAAATATCAATAAAATCTACAAATTCCGTGGGATTTGTCTAATTTCTTTAAAAAATGTTAAATTCATGTGGAGTCACCTGTATATAACAACAATTTCACGTTCGCATGCAGAGAAATATGGGTTTGGTTGTGTAAATCGTCCAATTGTAAAAATCGTCGTTTCTTGCGGTAAAAACACGATTTTGTTATAAACGTTAATAAAATCTCTATATTCCAACCGATTGTGCTAATTCTTTCACAGAGTGTTTAGTATACATAATTAAACTGTATTATATCACTGGTTTCGATTTTCCCCAAAAAAAAAAATCCTTCAAAAAATTTCGTTTTTGCGAGATTTTAACTATATAAATATCAATAAAATCTACAAATTCCGTGGGATTTGTCTAATTTCTTTAATAAATGTTAAATTCATGTGGATTCACCTATATATAACAACAATTTCACTTTCGCATGCAGAGGAATATGGGTTTGTTTGTTTAAATCGTCCAATTGTAAAAATCGTCGTTTCTTGCGGTAAAAACACGATTTTGCTATAAACGTTAATAAAACCTCTATATTCCAACCGATTGTGCTAATTCTTTGACAGAGTGTTTAGTATACATGATTCAAATGTATTATATCACTGGTTTCGATTTTCCCCACAAAAAAAAAATCCTTCAAAAAATTTCGTTTTTGCGAGATTATTAACTATATAAATATTTATAAAATATACAAATTCCGTGGGATTTGTCTAATTTCTTAAAAAAATGTTAAATTCATGTGGAGTCACCTGTATATAACAACAATTTCACGTTCGCATGCAGAGAAATATGGGTTTGTTTGTGTAAAGCGTCCAATTGTAAAAATCGTCGTTTCTTGCGGTATAAACACGATTTTGTTATAAACGTTAATAAAATGTCTATATTCCAACCGATTGTGCTAATTCTTTCACAGAGTGTTTAGTATACATGATTGAACTGTATTATGTCACTGGTTTCGATTTTCCCCACAAAAAAAAAACCTTCAAAAAATTTCGTTTTTGCGAGTTTTTTAACTATATAAATATCAATAAAATCTACAAATTCCGTGGGATTTGTCTAATTTCTTAAAAAAATGTTAAATTCATGTGGTCCCACCTATATATAACAACAATTTCACTTTCGCATGCAGAGGAATATGGGTTTGTTTGTTTAAATCGTCCACTTGTAAAAATCGTCGTTTCTTGCGGTAAAAACACGATTTTGCTATAAACGTTAATAAAATCTCTATATTCCAACCGATTGTGCTAATTCTTTCACAGAGTGTTTAGTATACATAATTGAACTGTATTATATCACTGGTTTCGATTTTCCCCACAAAAAAAATCCTTCAAAAAATTTCGTTTTTGCGAGATTTTAACTATATAAATATCAATAAAATCTACAAATTCCGGGGGATTTGTCTAATTTCTTAAAAAAATGTTAAATTCATGTGGAGTCACCTATATATAACAACAATTTCACGTTCGCATGCAGAGGAATATGGGTTTGTTTGTGAAAATGGTCAAATTGTAAAAATCGTTGTTTCTTGCGGTAAAAACACGATTTTGCTATACACGTTAATAAAATCTCTATATTCCAACCGATTGTGCTAATTCTTTCACAGAGTGTTTAGTATACATGATTGAACTGTATTATGTCACTGGTTTCGAATTTCCCCAAAAAAAAAATCCTTCAAAAAATTTCGTTTTTTCGAGTTTTTTAACTATATAAATATCAATATGATCTACAAATTCCGTGGGATTTGTCTAATTTCTTAAAAAAATGTTAAATTCATGTGGATTCACCTATACATAACAACAATTTCACGTTCGCATGCGGAGGAATAAGGGTTTGTTTGTGTAAATCGTCCAATTGTAAAAATCGTCGTTTCTTGCGGTAAAAACACGATTTTGCTATAAACGTTAATAAAATCTCTATATTCCAACCGATTGTGCTAATTCTTTGACAGAGTGTTTAGTATACATGATTGAACTGTATTATATCACTGGTTTCGATTTTCCCCACAAAAAAAAATCCTTCAAAAAATTTCGTTTTTGCGAGATTATTAACTATATAAATATTTATAAAATATACAAATTCCGTGGGATTTGTCTAATTTCTTAAAAAAATGTTAAATTCATGTGGAGTCACCTGTATATAACAACAATTTCACGTTCGCATGCAGAGAAATATGGGTTTGTTTGTGTAAATCGTCCAATTGTAAAAATCGTCGTTTCTTGCGGTATAAACACGATTTTGTTATAAACGTTAATAAAATCTCTATATTCCAACCGATTGTGCTAATTCTTTCACAGAGTGTTTAGTATACATGATTGAACTGTATTATGTCACTGGTTTCGATTTTCCCCACAAAAAAAAAAACCTTCAAAAAATTTCGTTTTTGCGAGTTTTTTAACTATATAAATATCAATAAAATCTACAAATTCCGTGGGATTTGTCTAATTTCTTAAAAAAATGTTAAATTCATGTGGATTCACCTATATATAACAACAATTTCACTTTCGCATGCAGAGGAATATGGGTTTGTTTGTGTAAATCGTCCAATTGTAAAAATCGTCGTTTCTTGCGGTAAAAACACGATTTTGCTATAAACGTTAATAAAATCTCTATATTCCAACCGATTGTGCTAATTCTTTGACAGAGTGTGTAGTATACATGATTGAACTGTATTATATCACTGGTTTCGATTTTCCCCACAAAAAAAAATCCTTCAAAAAATTTCGTTTTTGCGAGATTTTAACTATATAAATATCAATAAAATCTACAAATTCCGTGGGATTTGTCTAATTTCTTAAAAAAATGTTAAATTCATGTGGAGTCACCTGTATATAACAACAATTTCACGTTCGCATGCAGAGGAATATGGGTTTGTATGTGTAAATCGTCCAATTGTAAAAATCGTCGTTTCTTGCGGTAAAAACACGATTTTGCTATAAACATTAATAAAATCTCTATATTCCAACCGATTGTGCTAATTCTTGGACAGAGTGTTTAGTGTACATGATTGAACTGTATTATATCACTGGTTTCGATTATCCCCACAAAAAAAAATCCTTCAAAAAATTTCGTTTTTGCGAGATTTTAACTATATAAATATCAATAAAATCTACAAATTCCGGGGGATTTGTCTAATTTCTTAAAAAAATGTTAAATTCATGTGGAGTCACCTATATATAACAACAATTTCACGTTCGCATGCAGAGGAATATGGGTTTGTTCGTGAAAATGGTCAAATTGTAAAAATCGTCGTTTCTTGCGGTAAAAACACGATTTTGCTATAAACGTTAATAAAATCTCTATATTCCAACTGATTGTGCTAATTCTTTCACAGAGTGTTTAGTATACATGATTGAACTGTATTATGTCACTGGTTTCGAATTTCCCCACAAAAAAAATCCTTCAAAAAATTTCGTTTTTTCGAGATTTTAACTATATAAATATCAATATAATCTACAAATTCCGTGGGATTTGTCTAATTTCTTAAAAAAATGTTAAATTCATGTGGATTCACCTATATATCACAACAATTTCACGTTCGCATGCGGAGGAATAAGGGTTTGTTTGTGTAAATCGTCCAATTGTAAAAATCGTCGTTTCTTGCGGTAAAAACTCGATTTTGCTATAAACGTTAATAAAATCTCTATATTCCAACCGATTGTGCTAATTCTTTGACAGAGTGTTTAGTATACATGATTGAACTGTATTATATCACTGGTTTCGATTTTCCCCACAAAAAAAAATCCTTCAAAAAATTTCGTTTTTGCGAGATTATTAACTATATAAATATTTATAAAATATACAAATTCCGTGGGATTTGTCTAATTTCTTAAAAAAATGTTAAATTCATGTGGAGTCACCTGTATATAACAACAATTTCACGTTCGCATGCAGAGGAATATGGGTTTGTTTGTGTAAATCGTCCAATTGTAAAAATCGTCGTTTCTTGCGGTAAAAACTCGATTTTGTTATAAACGTTAATAAAATATCTATATTCCAACCGATTGTGCTAATTCTTTCACAGAGTGTTTAGTATACATAATTGAACTGTATTATATCACTGGTTTCGATTTTCCCCACAAAAAAAAATCCTTCAAAAAATTTCGTTTTTGCGAGATTTTAACTATATAAATATCAATAAAATCTACAAATTCCGTGGGATTTGTCTAATTTCTTAAAAAAATGTTAAATTCATGTGGATTCACCTATATATAACAACAATTTCACGTTCGCATGAAGAGGAATATGGGTTTGTTTGTGTAAATCGTCCAATTGTAAAAATCGTCGTTTCTTGCGGTAAAAACACGATTTTGCTATAAACATTAATAAAATCTCTATATTCCAACCGATTGTGCTAATTCTTGGACAGAGTGTTTAGTATACATGATTGAACTGTATTATATCACTGTTTTCGATTTTCCCCACAAAAAAAAATCCTTCAAAAAATTTCGTTTTTGCGAGATTTTAACTATATAAATATCAATAAAATCTACAAATTCCGTGGGATTTGTCTAATTTCTTAAAAAAATGTTAAATTCATGTGGAGTCACCTGTATATCACAACAATTTCACATTCGCATGCAGAGGAATATGGGTTTGTTTGTGTAAATCGTCCAATTGTAAAAATCGTCGTTTCTTGCGGTAAAAACACGATTTTGTTATAAACGTTAATAAAATCTCTATATTCCAACCGATTGTGCTAATTCTTTCACAGAGTGTTTAGTATACATAATTGAACTGTATTATATCACTGGTTTCGAATTTTCCCCACAAAAAAAAATCCTTCAAAAAATTTCGTTTTTGCGAGATTTTAACTATATAAATATCAATAAAATCTACAAATTCCGTGGGATTTGTCTAATTTCTTAAAAAAATGTTAAATTCATGTGGATTCACCTATATATAACAACAATTTCACGTTCGCATGCAGAGGAATATGGGTTTGTTTGTGTAAATCGTCCAATTGTAAAAATCGTCGTTTCTTGCGGTAAAAACACGATTTTGCTATAAACAATAATAAAATCTCTATATTCCAACCGATTGTGCTAATTCTTGGGCAGAGTGTTTAGTATACATGATTGAACTGTATTATATCACTGGTTTCGATTTTCCCCACAAAAAAAAAATCCTTCAAAAAATTTCGTTTTTGCGAGATTTTAACTATATAAATATCAATAAAATCTACAAATTCTGGGGGATTTGTCTAATTTCTTAAAAAAATGTTAAATTCATGTGGAGTCACCTATATATAACAACAATTTCACGTTCGCATGCAGAGGAATATGGGTTTGTTCGTGAAAATCGTCAAATTGTAAAAATCGTCGTTTCTTGCGGTAAAAACACGATTTTGTTATAAACGCTAATAAAATCTCTATATTCCAACCGATTGTGCTAATTCTTTCACAGAGTGTTTAGTATACATGATTGAACTGTATTATGTCACTGGTTTCGATTTTCCCCACAAAAAAAAAATCCTTCAAAAAATTTCGTTTTTGCGAGTTTTTTAACTATATAAATATCAATATAATCTACAAATTCCGTTGGATTTGTCTAATTTCTTAAAAAAATGTTAAATTCATGTGGAGTCACCTGTATATAACAACAATTTCACATTCGCATGCAGAGGAATATGGGTTTGTTTGTGTAAATCGTCCAATTGTAAAAATCGTCGTTTCTTGCTGTAAAAACACGATTTTGTTATAAACGTTAATAAAATCTCTATATTCCAACCGATTGTGCTAATTCTTTCACAGAGTGTTTAGTATACATAATTAAACTGTATTATATCACTGGTTTCGATTTTCCCCACAAAAAAAAAAAATCCTTCAAAAAATTTCGTTTTTGCGAGATTTTAACTATATAAATATCAATAAATTCTACAAAGTCCATGGGATTTGTCTAATTTCTTTAAAAAATGTTAAATTCATGTGGATTCACCTATATATAACAACAATTTCACTTTCGCATGCAGAGGAATATGGGTTTGTTTGATTAAATCGTCCAAATGTAAAAATCGTCGTTTCTTGCGGTAAAAACACGATTTTGCTATAAACGTTAATAAAATCTCTATATTCCAACCGATTGTGCTAATTCTTTGACAGAGTGTTTAGTATACATGATTCAACTGTATTATATCACTGGTTTCGATTTTCCCCACAAAAAAAAAATCCTTCAAAAAATTTCGTTTTTGCGAGATTTTAACTATATAAATATCAATAAAATCTACAAATTCCGTGGGATTTGTTTAATTTCTTAAAAAAATGTTAAATTCATGTGGAGTCACCTGCATATAACAACAATTTCACGTTCGCATGCAGAGGAATATGGGTTTGTTTGTGTAAATCGTCCAATTGTAAAAATCGTCGTTTCTAGCGGTAAAAACACGATTTTGTTATAAACTTTAATAAAATCTCTATATTCCAACCGATTGTGCTAATTCTTTCACAGAGTGTTTAGTATACATGATTGAACTGTATTATATCACTGGTTTCGATTTTCCCCACAAAAAAAATCCTTCAAAAAATTTCGTTTTTGCGAGATTTTAACTATATAAATATCAATAAAATCTACAAATTCCGGGGGATTTGTCTAATTTCTGAAAAAAATGTTAAATTCATGTGGAGTCACCTATATATAACAACAATTTCACGTTCGCATGCAGAGGAATATGGGTTTGTTCGTGAAAATCGTCAAATTGTAAAAATCGTCGTTTCTTGCGGTAAAAACACGAATTTGCTATAAACGCTAATAAAATCTCTATATTCCAACCGATTGTGCTAATTCTTTCACAGAGTGTTTAGTATACATGATTGAACTGTATTATGTCACTGGTTTCGATTTGCCCCACAAAAAAAAATCCTTCAAAAAATTTCGTTTTTGCGAGTTTTTTAACTATATAAATATCAATATAATCTACAAATTCCGTGGGATTTGTCTAATTTCTTAAAAAAATGTTAAATTCATGTGGAGTCACCTGTATATAACAACAATTTCACGTTCGCATGCAGAGAAATATGGGTTTGTTTGTGTAAATCGTCCAATTGTAAAAATCGTCGTTTCTTGCGGTATAAACACGATTTTGTTATAAACGTTAATAAAATCTCTATATTCCAACCGATTGTGCTAATTCTTTCACAGAGTGTTTAGTATACATGATTGAACTGTCTTATGTCACTGGTTTCGATTTTCCCCACAAAAAAAAAATCCTTCAAAAAATTTCGTTTTTGCGAGTTTTTTAACTATATAAATATCAATAAAATCTACAAATTCCGTGGGATTTGTCTAATTTCTTAAAAAAATGTTAAATTCATGTGGATTCACCTATATATAACAACAATTTCAAGTTCGCATGCAGAGGAATATGGGTTTGTTTGTGTAAATCGTCCAATTGTAAAAATCGTCGTTTCTTGCGGTAAAAATTCGATTTTGCTATAAACGTTAATAAAATCTCTATATTCCAACCGATTGTGCTAATTCTTTCACAGAGTGTTTAGTGTACATGATTGAACTGTATTATATCACTGGTTTCGATTTTCCCCACAAAAAAAATCCTTCAAAAAATTTCGTTTTTGCGAGATTATTAACTATATAAATATTTATAAAATATACAAATTCCGTGGGATTTGTCTAATTTCTTAAAAAAATGTTAAATTCATGTGGAGTCACCTGTATATAACAACAATTTCACGTTCGCATGCAGAGGAATATGGGTTTGTTTGTGTAAATCGTCCAATTGTAAAAATCGTCGTTTCTTGCGGTAAAAACACGATTTTGTTATAAACGTTAATAAAATCTCTATATTCCAACCGATTGTGCTAATTCTTTCACAGAGTGTTTAGTATACATGATTGAACTGTATTATGTCACTGGTTTCGATTTTCCCCACAATAAAAATCCTTCAAAAAATTTCGTTTTTGCGAGTTTTTTAACTATATAAATATCAATAAAATATACAAATTCCGTGGGATTTGTCTAATTTCTTAAAAAAATGTTAAATTCATGTGGATTCACCTATATATAACAACAATTTCACTTTCGCATGCAGAGGAATATGGGTTTGTTTGTGTAAATCGTCCAATTGTAAAAATCGTCGTTTCTTGCGGTAAAAACACGATTTTGCTATAAACGTTAATAAAATCTCTATATTCCAACCGATTGTGCTAATTCTTTCACAGAGTGTTTAGTATACATGATTGAACTGTATTATATCACTGGTTTCGATTTTCCCCACAAAGAAAAATCCTTCAAAAAATTTCGTTTTTGCGAGATTTTAACTATATAAATATCAATAAAATCTACAAATTCCGTGGGATTTGTCTAATTTCTTAAAAAAATGTTAAATTCATGTGGAGTCACCTGTATATCACAACAATTTCACGTTCGCATGCAGAGGAATATGGGTTTGTTTGTGTAAATCGTCCAATTGTAAAAATCGTCGTTTCTTGCGGTAAAAACACGATTTTGTTATAAACGTTAATAAAACATCTATATTCCAACCGATTGTGCTAATTCTTTCACAGAGTGTTTAGTATACATAATTGAACTGTATTATATCACTGGTTTCGATTTTCCCCACAAAAAAAAATCCTTGAAAAAATTTCGTTTTTGCGAGATTTTAACTATATAAATATCAATAAAATCTACAAATTCCGTGGGATTTGTCTAATTTCTTAAAAAAATGTTAAATTCATGTGGATTCACCTATATATAACAACAATTTCACGTTCGCATGCAGAGGAATATGGGTTTGTTTGTGTAAATCGTCCAATTGTAAAAATCGTCGTTTCTTGCGGTAAAAACACGATTTTGCTATAAACATTAATAAAATCTCTATATTCCAACCGATTGTGCTAATTCTTGGACAGAGTGTTTAGTATACATGATTGAACTGTATTATATCACTGGTTTCGATTTTCCCCACAAAAAAAAAATCCTTCAAAAAATTTCGTTTTTGCGAGATTTTAACTATATAAATATCAATAAAATCTACAAATTCCGTGGGATTTGTCTAATTTCTTAAAAAAATGTTAAATTCATGTGGATTCACCTATATATAACAACAATTTCACGTTCGCATGCAGAGGAATATGGGTTTGTTTGTGTAAATCGTCCAATTGTAAAAATCGTCGTTTCTTGCGGTAAAAACACGATTTTGCTATAAACAATAATAAAATCTCTATATTCCAACCGATTGTGCTAATTCTTGGGCAGAGTGTTTAGTATACATGATTGAACTGTATTATATCACTGGTTTCGATTTTCCCCACAAAAAAAAAATCCTTCAAAAAATTTCGTTTTTGCGAGATTTTAACTATATAAATATCAATAAAATCTACAAATTCTGGGGGATTTGTCTAATTTCTTAAAAAAATGTTAAATTCATGTGGAGTCACCTATATATAACAACAATTTCACGTTCGCATGCAGAGGAATATGGGTTTGTTCGTGAAAATCGTCAAATTGTAAAAATCGTCGTTTCTTGCGGTAAAAACACGATTTTGCTATAAACGCTAATAAAATCTCTATATTCCAACCGATTGTGCTAATTCTTTCACAGAGTGTTTAGTATACATGATTGAACTGTATTATGTCACTGGTTTCGATTTTCCCCACAAAAAAAAAATCCTTCAAAAAATTTCGTTTTTGCGAGTTTTTTAACTATATAAATATCAATATAATCTACAAATTCCGTTGGATTTGTCTAATTTCTTAAAAAAATGTTAAATTCATGTGGAGTCACCTGTATATAACAACAATTTCACGTTCGCATGCAGAGGAATATGGGTTTGTTTGTGTAAATCGTCCAATTGTAAAAATGGTCGTTTCTTGCGGTAAAAACACGATTTTGTTTAAACGTTAATAAAATCTCTATATTCCAACCGATTGTGCTAATACTTTCACAGAGTGTTTAGTATACATAATTGAACTGTATTATATCACTGGTTTCAATTTTCCCCACAAAAAAAAATCCTTCAAAAAATTTCGTTTTTGCGAGATTTTAACTATATAAATATCAATAAAATCTACAAATTCCGTGGGATTTGTCTAATTTCTTTAAAAAATGTTAAATTCATGTGGAGTCACCTGTATATAACAACAATTTCACGTTCTCATGCAGAGGAATATGGGTTTGTTTGTGTAAATCGTCCAATTGTAAAAATCGTCGTTTCTTGCTGTAAAAACACGATTTTGTTATAAACGTTAATAAAATCTCTATATTCCAACCGATTGTGCTAATTCTTGGACAGAGTGTTTAGTATACATAATTAAACTGTATTATATCACTGGTTTCGATTTTCCCCACAAAAAAAAAATCCTTCAAAAAATTTCGTTTTTGCGAGATTTTAACTATATAAATATCAATAAATTCTACAAAGTCCATGGGATTTGTCTAATTTCTTTAAAAAATGTTAAATTCATGTGGATTCACCTATATATAACAACAATTTCACTTTCGCATGCAGAGGAATATGGGTTTGTTTGATTAAATCGTCCAAATGTAAAAATCGTCGTTTCTTGCGGTAAAAACACGATTTTGCTATAAACGTTAATAAAATCTCTATATTCCAACCGATTGTGCTAATTCTTTGACAGAGTGTTTAGTATACATGATTCAACTGTATTATATCACTGGTTTCGATTTTCCCCACAAAAAAAAAATCCTTCAAAAAATTTCGTTTTTGCGAGATTTTAACTATATAAATATCAATAAAATCTACAAATTCCGTGGGATTTGTTTAATTTCTTAAAAAAATGTTAAATTCATGTGGAGTCACCTGCATATAACAACAATTTCACGTTCGCATGCAGAGGAATATGGGTTTGTTTGTGTAAATCGTCCAATTGTAAAAATCGTCGTTTCTAGCGGTAAAAACACGATTTTGTTATAAACTTTAATAAAATCTCTATATTCCAACCGATTGTGCTAATTCTTTCACAGAGTGTTTAGTATACATGATTGAACTGTATTATATCACTGGTTTCGATTTTCCCCACAAAAAAAATCCTTCAAAAAATTTCGTTTTTGCGAGATTTTTACTATATAAATATCAATAAAATCTACAAATTCCGGGGGATTTGTCTAATTTCTGAAAAAAATGTTAAATTCATGTGGAGTCACCTATATATAACAACAATTTCACGTTCGCATGCAGAGGAATATGGGTTTGTTCGTGAAAATCGTCAAATTGTAAAAATCGTCGTTTCTTGCGGTAAAAACACGAATTTGCTATAAACGCTAATAAAATCTCTATATTCCAACCGATTGTGCTAATTCTTTCACAGAGTGTTTAGTATACATGATTGAACTGTATTATGTCACTGGTTTCGATTTGCCCCACAAAAAAAAATCCTTCAAAAAATTTCGTTTTTGCGAGTTTTTTAACTATATAAATATCAATATAATCTACAAATTCCGTGGGATTTGTCTAATTTCTTAAAAAAATGTTAAATTCATGTGGAGTCACCTGTATATAACAACAATTTCACGTTCGCATGCAGAGAAATATGGGTTTGTTTGTGTAAATCGTCCAATTGTAAAAATCGTCGTTTCTTGCGGTATAAACACGATTTTGTTATAAACGTTAATAAAATCTCTATATTCCAACCGATTGTGCTAATTCTTTCACAGAGTGTTTAGTATACATGATTGAACTGTATTATGTCACTGGTTTCGATTTTCCCCACAAAAAAAAAATCCTTCAAAAAATTTCGTTTTTGCGAGTTTTTTAACTATATAAATATCAATAAAATCTACAAATTCCGTGGGATTTGTCTAATTTCTTAAAAAAATGTTAAATTCATGTGGATTCACCTATATATAACAACAATTTCAAGTTCGCATGCAGAGGAATATGGGTTTGTTTGTGTAAATCGTCCAATTGTAAAAATCGTCGTTTCTTGCGGTAAAAACTCGATTTTGCTATAAACGTTAATAAAATCTCTATATTCCAACCGATTGTGCTAATTCTTTCACAGAGTGTTTAGTGTACATGATTGAACTGTATTATATCACTGGTTTCGATTTTCCCCACAAAAAAAATCCTTCAAAAAATTTCGTTTTTGCGAGATTATTAACTATATAAATATTTATAAAATATTCAAATTCCGTGGGATTTGTCTAATTTCTTAAAAAAATGTTAAATTCATGTGGAGTCACCTGTATATAACAACAATTTCACGTTCGCATGCAGAGGAATATGGGTTTGTTTGTGTAAATCGTCCAATTGTAAAAATCGTCGTTTCTTGCGGTAAAAACACGATTTTGTTATAAACGTTAATAAAATCTCTATATTCCAACCGATTGTGCTAATTCTTTCACAGAGTGTTTAGTATACATGATTGAACTGTATTATGTCACTGGTTTCGATTTTCCCCACAATAAAAATCCTTCAAAAAATTTCGTTTTTGCGAGTTTTTTAACTATATAAATATCAATAAAATCTACAAATTCCGTGGGATTTGTCTAATTTCTTAAAAAAATGTTAAATTCATGTGGATTCACCTATATATAACAACAATTTCACTTTCGCATGCAGAGGAATATGGGTTTGTTTGTGTAAATCGTCCAATTGTAAAAATCGTCGTATCTTGCGGTAAAAACACGATTTTGCTATAAACGTTAATAAAATCTCTATATTCCAACCGATTGTGCTAATTCTTTCACAGAGTGTTTAGTATACATGATTGAACTGTATTATATCACTGGTTTCGATTTTCCCCACAAAGAAAAATCCTTCAAAAAATTTCGTTTTTGCGAGATTTTAACTATATAAATATCAATAAAATCTACAAATTCCGTGGGATTTGTCTAATTTCTTAAAAAAATGTTAAATTCATGTGGAGTCACCTGTATATCACAACAATTTCACGTTCGCATGCAGAGGAATATGGGTTTGTTTGTGTAAATCGTCCAATTGTAAAAATCGTCGTTTCTTGCGGTAAAAACACGATTTTGTTATAAACGTTAATAAAATATCTATATTCCAACCGATTGTGCTAATTCTTTCACAGAGTGTTTAGTATACATAATTGAACTGTATTATATCACTGGTTTCGATTTTCCCCACAAAAAAAAATCCTTGAAAAAATTTCGTTTTTGCGAGATTTTAACTATATAAATATCAATAAAATCTACAAATTCCGTGGGATTTGTCTAATTTCTTAAAAAAATGTTAAATTCATGTGGATTCACCTATATATAACAACAATTTCACGTTCGCATGCAGAGGAATATGGGTTTGTATGTGTAAATCGTCCAATTGTAAAAATCGTCGTTTCTTGCGGTAAAAACACGATTTTGCTATAAACATTAATAAAATCTCTATATTCCAACCGATTGTGCTAATTCTTGGACAGAGTGTTTAGTATACATGATTGAACTGTATTATATCACTGGTTTCGATTTTCCCCACAAAAAAAAAAATCCTTCAAAAAATTTCGTTTTTGCGAGATTTTAACTATATAAATATCAATAAAATCTACAAATTCCGTGGGATTTGTCTAATTTCTTAAAAAAATGTTAAATTCATGTGGAGTCACCTGTATATCACAACAATTTCACATTCGCATGCAGAGGAATATGGGTTTGTTTGTGTAAATCGTCCAATTGTAAAAATCGTCGTTTCTTGCGGTAAAAACACGATTTTGTTATAAACGTTAATAAAATCTCTATATTCCAACCGATTGTGCTAATTCTTTCACAGAGTGTTTAGTATACATAATTGAACTGTATTATATCACTGGTTTCGAATTTTCCCCACAAAAAAAAATCCTTCAAAAAATTTCGTTTTTGCGAGATTTTAACTATATAAATATCAATAAAATCTACAAATTCCGTGGGATTTGTCTAATTTCTTAAAAAAATGTTAAATTCATGTGGAGTCACCTGTATATCACAACAATTTCACATTCGCATGCAGAGGAATATGGGTTTGTTTGTGTAAATCGTCCAATTGTAAAAATCGTCGTTTCTTGCGGTAAAAACACGATTTTGTTATAAACGTTAATAAAATCTCTATATTCCAACCGATTGTGCTAATTCTTTCACAGAGTGTTTAGTATACATAATTGAACTGTATTATATCACTGGTTTCGAATTTTCCCCACAAAAAAAAATCCTTCAAAAAATTTCGTTTTTGCGAGATTTTAACTATATAAATATCAATAAAATCTACAAATTCCGTGGGATTTGTCTAATTTCTTAAAAAAATGTTAAATTCATGTGGATTCACCTATATATAACAACAATTTCACGTTCGCATGCAGAGGAATATGGGTTTGTTTGTGTAAATCGTCCAATTGTAAAAATCGTCGTTTCTTGCGGTAAAAACACGATTTTGCTATAAACAATAATAAAATCTCTATATTCCAACCGATTGTGCTAATTCTTGGGCAGAGTGTTTAGTATACATGATTGAACTGTATTATATCACTGGTTTCGATTTTCCCCACAAAAAAAAAATCCTTCAAAAAATTTCGTTTTTGCGAGATTTTAACTATATAAATATCAATAAAATCTACAAATTCTGGGGGATTTGTCTAATTTCTTAAAAAAATGTTAAATTCATGTGGAGTCACCTATATATAACAACAATTTCACGTTCGCATGCAGAGGAATATGGGTTTGTTCGTGAAAATCGTCAAATTGTAAAAATCGTCGTTTCTTGCGGTAAAAACACGATTTTGCTATAAACGCTAATAAAATCTCTATATTCCAACCGATTGTGCTAATTCTTTCACAGAGTGTTTAGTATACATGATTGAACTGTATTATGTCACTGGTTTCGATTTTCCCCACAAAAAAAAAATCCTTCAAAAAATTTCGTTTTTGCGAGTTTTTTAACTATATAAATATCAATATAATCTACAAATTACGTTGGATTTGTCTAATTTCTTAAAAAAATGTTAAATTCATGTGGAGTCACCTGTATATAACAACAATTTCACGTTCGCATGCAGAGGAATATGGGTTTGTTTGTGTAAATCGTCCAATTGTAAAAATGGTCGTTTCTTGCGGTAAAAACACGATTTTGTTTAAACGTTAATAAAATCTCTATATTCCAACCGATTGTGCTAATACTTTCACAGAGTGTTTAGTATACATAATTGAACTGTATTATATCACTGGTTTCAATTTTCCCCACAAAAAAAAAATCCTTCAAAAAATTTCGTTTTTGCGAGATTTTAACTATATAAATATCAATAAAATCTACAAATTCCGTGGGATTTGTCTAATTTCTTTAAAAAATGTTAAATTCATGTGGAGTCACCTGTATATAACAACAATTTCACGTTCTCATGCAGAGGAATATGGGTTTGTTTGTGTAAATCGTCCAATTGTAAAAATCGTCGTTTCTTGCTGTAAAAACACGATTTTGTTATAAACGTTAATAAAATCTCTATATTCCAACCGATTGTGCTAATTCTTTCACAGAGTGTTTAGTATACATAATTGAACTGTATTATATCACTGGTTTCTCTTTTCCCCACAAAAAAAAATCCTTCAAAAAATTTCGTTTTTGCGAGATTTTAACTATATAAATATCAATAAATTCTACAAATTCCGTGGGATTTGTCTAATTTCTTTAAAAAATGTTAAATTCATGTGGATTCACCTATATATAACAACAATTTCACTTTCGCATGCAGAGGAAAATGGGTTTGTTTGATTAAATCGTCCAAATGTAAAAATCGTCGTTTCTTGCGGTAAAAACACGATTTTGCTATAAACGTTAATAAAATCTCTATATTCCAACCGATTGTGCTAATTCTTTGACAGAGTGTTTAGTATACATGATTCAACTGTATTATATCACTGGTTTCGATTTTCCCCACAAAAAAAAAAATCCTTCAAAAAATTTCGTTTTTGCGAGATTTTAACTATATAAATATCAATAAAATCTACAAATTCCGTGGGATTTGTTTAATTTCTTAAAAAAATGTTAAATTCATGTGGAGTCACCTGCATATAACAACAATTTCACGTTCGCATGCAGAGGAATATGGGTTTGTTTGTGTAAATCGTCCAATTGTAAAAATCGTCGTTTCTAGCGGTAAAAACACGATTTTGTTATAAACTTTAATAAAATCTCTATATTCCAACCGATTGTGCTAATTCTTTCACAGAGTGTTTAGTATACATAATTGAACTGTATTATATCACTGGTTTCGATTTTCCCCACAAAAAAAAATCCTTCAAAAAATTTCGTTTTTGCGAGATTTTAACTATATAAATATCAATAAAATCTACAAATTCCGTGGGATTTGTCTAATTTCTTAAAAAAATGTTAAATTCATGTGGATTCACCTATATATAACAACAATTTCAAGTTCGCATGCAGAGGAATATGGGTTTGTTTGTGTAAATCGTCCAATTGTAAAAATCGTCGTTTCTTGCGGTAAAAACACGATTTTGCTATAAACATTAATAAAATCTCTATATTCCAACCGATTGTGCTAATTCTTTCACAGAGTGTTTAGTATACATGATTGAACTGTATTATATCACTGGTTTCGATTTTCCCCACAAAAAAAATCCTTCAAAAAATTTCGTTTTTGCGAGATTTTAACTATATAAATATCAATAAAATCTACAAATTCCGGGGGATTTGTCTAATTTCTGAAAAAAATGTTAAATTCATGTGGAGTCACCTATATATAACAACAATTTCACGTTCGCATGCAGAGGAATATGGGTTTGTTCGTGAAAATCGTCAAATTGTAAAAATCGTCGTTTCTTGCGGTAAAAACACGAATTTGCTATAAACGCTAATAAAATTTCTATATTCCAACCGATTGTGCTAATTCTTTCACAGAGTGTTTAGTATACATGATTGAACTGTATTATGTCACTGGTTTCGATTTGCCCCACAAAAAAAAATCCTTCAAAAAATTTCGTTTTTGCGAGTTTTTTAACTATATAAATATCAATATAATCTACAAATTCCGTGGGATTTGTCTAATTTCTTAAAAAAATGTTAAATTCATGTGGAGTCACCTGTATATAACAACAATTTCACGTTCGCATGCAGAGAAATATGGGTTTGTTTGTGTAAATCGTCCAATTGTAAAAATCGTCGTTTCTTGCGGTATAAACACGATTTTGTTATAAACGTTAATAAAATCTCTATATTCCAACCGATTGTGCTAATTCTTTCACAGAGTGTTTAGTATACATGATTGAACTGTATTATGTCGCTGGTTTCGATTTTCCCCACAAAAAAAAAATCCTTCAAAAAATTTCGTTTTTGCGAGTTTTTTAACTATATAAATATCAATAAAATCTACAAATTCCGTGGGATTTGTCTAATTTCTTAAAAAAATGTTAAATTCATGTGGATTCACCTATATATCACAACAATTTCACGTTCGCATGCGGAGGAATAAGGGTTTGTTTGTGTAAATCGTCCAATTGTAAAAATCGTCGTTTCTTGCGGTAAAAACTCGATTTTGCTATAAACGTTAATAAAATCTCTATATTCCAACCGATTGTGCTAATTCTTTCACAGAGTGTTTAGTGTACATGATTGAACTGTATTATATCACTGGTTTCGAATTTCCCCACAAAAAAAATCCTTCAAAAAATTTCGTTTTTGCGAGATTATTAACTATATAAATATTTATAAAATATACAAATTCCGTGGGATTTGTCTAATTTCTTAAAAAAATGTTAAATTCATGTGGAGTCACCTGTATATAACAACAATTTCACGTTCGCATGCAGAGGAATATGGGTTTGTTTGTGTAAATCGTCCAATTGTAAAAATCGTCGTTTCTTGCGGTAAAAACACGATTTTGTTATAAACGTTAATAAAATCTCTATATTCCAACCGATTGTGCTAATTCTTTCACAGAGTGTTTAGTATACATGATTGAACTGTATTATGTCACTGGTTTCGATTTTCCCCACAATAAAAATCCTTCAAAAAATTTCGTTTTTGCGAGTTTTTTAACTATATAAATATCAATAAAATATACAAATTCCGTGGTATTTGTCTAATTTCTTAAAAAAATGTTAAATTCATGTGGATTCACCTATATATAACAACAATTTCACTTTCGCATGCAGAGGAATATGGGTTTGTTTGTGTAAATCGTCCAATTGTAAAAATCGTCGTTTCTTGCGGTAAAAACACGATTTTGCTATAAACGTTAATAAAATCTCTATATTCCAACCGATTGTGCTAATTCTTTGACAGAGTGTTTAGTATACATGATTGAACTGTATTATATCACTGGTTTCGATTTTCCCCACAAAGAAAAATCCTTCAAAAAATTTCGTTTTTGCGAGATTTTAACTATATAAATATCAATAAAATCTACAAATTCCGTGGGATTTGTCTAATTTCTTAAAAAAATGTTAAATTCATGTGGAGTCACCTGTATATCACAACAATTTCACGTTCGCATGCAGAGGAATATGGGTTTGTTTGTGTAAATCGTCCAATTGTAAAAATCGTCGTTTCTTGCGGTAAAAACACGATTTTGTTATAAACGTTAATAAAATATCTATATTCCAACCGATTGTGCTAATTCTTTCACAGAGTGTTTAGTATACATAATTGAACTGTATTATATCACTGGTTTCGATTTTCCCCACAAAAAAAAATCCTTGAAAAAATTTCGTTTTTGCGAGATTTTAACTATATAAATATCAATAAAATCTACAAATTCCGTGGGATTTGTCTAATTTCTTAAAAAAATGTTAAATTCATGTGGATTCACCTATATATAACAACAATTTCACGTTCGCATGCAGAGGAATATGGGTTTGTTTGTGTAAATCGTCCAATTGTAAAAATCGTCGTTTCTTGCGGTAAAAACACGATTTTGCTATAAACATTAATAAAATCTCTATATTCCAACCGATTGTGCTAATTCTTGGACAGAGTGTTTAGTATACATGACTGAACTGTATTATATCACTGGTTTCGATTTTCCCCACAAAAAAAAAATCCTTCAAAAAATTTCGTTTTTGCGAGATTTTAACTATATAAATATCAATAAAATCTACAAATTCCGTGGGATTTGTCTAATTTCTTAAAAAAATGTTAACTTCATGTGGAGTCACCTGTATATCACAACAATTTCACATTCGCATGCAGAGGAATATGGGTTTGTTTGTGTAAATCGTCCAATTGTAAAAATCGTCGTTTCTTGCGGTAAAAACACGATTTTGTTATAAACGTTAATAAAATCTCTATATTCCAACCGATTGTGCTAATTCTTTCACAGAGTGTTTAGTATACATAATTGAACTGTATTATATCACTGGTTTCGAATTTTCCCCACAAAAAAAAATCCTTCAAAAAATTTCGTTTTTGCGAGATTTTAACTATATAAATATCAATAAAATTTACAAATTCCGTGGGATTTGTCTAATTTCTTAAAAAAATATTAAATTCATGTGGATTCACCTATATATAACAACAATTTCACGTTCGCATGCAGAGGAATATGGGTTTGTTTGTGTAAATCGTCCAATTGTAAAAATCGTCGTTTCTTGCGGTAAAAACACGATTTTGTTATAAACATTAATAAAATCTCTATATTCCAACCGATTGTGCTAATTCTTGGACAGAGTGTTTAGTATACATGATTGAACTGTATTATATCACTGGTTTCGATTTTCCCCACAAAAAAAAAATCCTTCAAAAAATTTCGTTTTTGCGAGATTTTAACTATATAAATATCAATAAAATCTACAAATTCCGGGGGATTTGTCTAATTTCTTAAAAAAATGTTAAATTCATGTGGAGTCACCTATATATAACAACAATTTCACGTTCGCATGCAGAGGAATATGGGTTTGTTCGTGAAAATCGTCAAATTGTAAAAATCGTCGTTTCTTGCGGTAAAAACACGATTTTGCTATAAACGCTAATAAAATCTCTATATTCCAACCGATTGTGCTAATTCTTTCACAGAGTGTTTAGTATACATGATTGAACTGTATTATGTCACTGGTTTCGATTTTCCCCACAAAAAAAAAATCCTTCAAAAAATTTCGTTTTTGCGAGTTTTTTAACTATATAAATATCAATATAATCTACAAATTCCGTGGGATTTGTCTAATTTCTTAAAAAAATGTTAAATTCATGTGGAGTCACCTGTATATAACAATTTCACGTTCGCATGCAGAGGAATATGGGTTTGTTTGTGTAAATCGTCCAATTGTAAAAATCGTCGTTTCTTGCGGTAAAAACACGATTTTGTTTAAACGTTAATAAAATCTCTATATTCCAACCGATTGTGCTAATACTTTCACAGAGTGTTTAGTATACATAATTGAACTGTATTATATCACTGGTTCAATTTTCCCCACAAAAAAAAAGAATCCTTCAAAAAATTTCGTTATTGCGAGATTTTAAATATATAAATATTAATAAAATCTACAAATTCCGTGGGATTTGTCTAATTTCTTTAAAAAATGTTAAATTCATGTGGAGTCACCTGTATATAACAACAATTTCACGTTCTCATGCAGAGGAATATGGGTTTGTTTGTGTAAATCGTCCAATTGTAAAAATCGTCGTTTCTTGCTGTAAAAACACGATTTTGTTATAAACGTTAATAAAATCTCTATATTCCAACCGATTGTGCTAATTCTTTCACAGAGTGTTTAGTATACATAATTAAACTGTATTATATCACTGGTTTCGATTTTCCCCACAAAAAAAAAAATCCTTCAAAAAATTTCGTTTTTGCGAGATTTTAACTATATAAATATCAATAAAATCTACAAATTCCGTGGGATTTGTCTAATTTCTTTAAAAAATGTTAAATTCATGTGGATTCACCTATATATAACAACAATTTCACTTTCGCATGCAGAGGAATATGGGTTTGTTTGATTAAATCGTCCAAATGTAAAAATCGTCGTTTCTTGCGGTAAAAACACGATTTTGCTATAAACGTTAATAAAATCTCTATATTCCAACCGATTGTGCTAATTCTTTGACAGAGTGTTTAGTATACATGATTCAACTGTATTATATCACTGGTTTCGATTTTCCCCACAAAAAAAAAAATCCTTCAAAAAATTTCGTTTTTGCGAGATTTTAACTATATAAATATCAATAAAATCTACAAATTCCGTGGGATTTGTCTAATTTCTTAAAAAAATGTTAAATTCATGTGGAGTCACCTGCATATAACAACAATTTCACGTTCGCATGCAGAGGAATATGGGTTTGTTTGTGTAAATCGTCCAATTGTAAAAATCGTCGTTTCTAGCGGTAAAAACACGATTTTGTTATAAACTTTAATAAAATCTCTATATTCCAACCGATTGTGCTAATTCTTTCACAGAGTGTTTAGTATACATAATTGAACTGTATTATATCACTGGTTTCGATTTTCCCCACAAAAAAAAATCCTTCAAAAAATTTCGTTTTTGCGAGATTTTAACTATATAAATATCAATAAAATCTACAAATTCCGTGGGATTTGTCTAATTTCTTAAAAAAATGTTAAATTCATGTGGATTCACCTATATATAACAACAATTTCAAGTTCGCATGCAGAGGAATATGGGTTTGTTTGTGTAAATCGTCCAATTGTAAAAATCGTCGTTTCTTGCGGTAAAAACACGATTTTGCTATAAACATTAATAAAATCTCTATATTCCAACCGATTGTGCTAATTCTTTCAAAGAGTGTTTAGTATATATGATTGAACTGTATTATATCACTGGTTTCGATTTTCCCCACAAAAAAATCCTTCAAAAAATTTCGTTTTTGCGAGATTTTAACTATATAAATATCAATAAAATCTACAAATTCCGGGGGATTTGTCTAATTTCTGAAAAAAATGTTAAATTCATGTGGAGTCACCTATATATAACAACAATTTCACGTTCGCATGCAGAGGAATATGGGTTTGTTCGTGAAAATCGTCAAATTGTAAAAATCGTCGTTTCTTGCGGTAAAAACACGAATTTGCTATAAACGCTAATAACATCTCTATATTCCAACCGATTGTGCTAATTCTTTCACAGAGTGTTTAGTATACATGATTGAACTGTATAATGTCACTGGTTTCGATTTGCCCCACAAAAAAAAATCCTTCAAAAAATTTCGTTTTTGCGAGTTTTTTAACTATATAAATATCAATATAATCTACAAATTCAGTGGGATTTGTCTAATTTCTTAAAAAAATGTTAAATTCATGTGGAGTCACCTGCATATAACAACAATTTCACGTTCGCATGCAGAGGAATATGGGTTTGTTTGTGTAAATCGTCCAATTGTAAAAATCGTCGTTTCTTGCGGTAAAAACACGATTTTGTTTAAACGTTAATAAAATCTCTATATTCCAACCGATTGTGCTAATACTTTCACAGAGTGTTTAGTATACATAATTGAACTGTATTATATCACTGGTTTCGATTTTCCCCACAAAAAAAAAATCCTTCAAAAAATTTCGTTTTTGCGAGATTTTAACTATATAAATATCAATAAAATCTACAAATTCCGTGGGATTTGTCTAATTTCTTAAAAAAATGTTAAATTCATGTGGAGTCACCTGTATATAACAACAATTTCACGTTCGCATGCAGAGGAATATGGGTTTGTTTGTGTAAATCGTCCAATTGTAAAAATCGTCGTTTCTTGCGGTAAAAACACGATTTTGTTATAAACGTTAATAAAATCTCTATATTCCAACCGATTGTGCTAATTCTTTCACAGAGTGTTTAGTATACATAATTGAACTGTATTATATCACTGGTTTCGATTTTCCCCACAAAAAAAATCCTTCAAAAAATTTCGTTTTTGCGAGATTTTAACTATATAAATATCAATAAAATCTACAAATTCCGGGGGATTTGTCTAATTTCTTAAAAAAATGTTAAATTCATGTGGAGTCACCTATATATAACAACAATTTCACGTTCGCATGCAGAGGAATATGGGTTTGTTTGTGAAAATGGTCAAATTGTAAAAATCGTTGATTCTTGCGGTAAAAACACGATTTTGCTATAAACGTTAATAAAATCTCTATATTCCAACCGATTGTGCTAATTCTTTCACAGAGTGTTTAGTATACATGATTGAACTGTATTATGTCACTGGTTTCGATTTTCCCCACAAAAAAAATCCTTCAAAAAATTTCGTTTTAGCGAGTTTTTTTAACTATATAAATATCAATAAAATCTACAAATTCTGTGGGATTTGTCTAATTTCTTAAAAAAATGTTAAATTCATGTGGATTCACCTATATATAACAACAATTTCACTTTCGCATGCAGAGAAATATGGGTTTGTTTGTGTAAATCGTCCAATTGTAAAAATCGTCGTTTCTTGCGGTAAAAACACGATTTTGCTATAAACGTTAATAAAATCTCTATATTCCAACCGATTGTGCTAATTCTTTGACAGAGTGTTTAGTATACATGATTGAACTGTATTATATCACTGGTTTCGATTTTCCCCACAAAAAAAAATCCTTCAAAAAATTTCGTTTTTGCGAGATTTTAACTATATAAATATCAATAAAATCTACAAATTCCATGGGATTTATCTAATTTCTTAAAAAAATGTTAAATTCATGTGGAGTCACCTGTATATAACAACAATTTCACTTTCGCATGCAGAGGAATATGGGTTTGTTTGTGTAAATCGTTCAATTGTAAAAATCGTCGTTTCTTGCGGTAAAAACACGATTTTGTTATAAACGTTAATAAAATCTCTATATTCCAACCGATTGTGCTAATTCTTGGACAGAGTGTTTAGTATACATGATTGAACTGTATTATATCACTGGTTTCGATTTTCCCCACAAAAAAAAATCCTTCAAAAAATTTCGTTTTTGCGAGATTTTAACTATATAAATATCAATAAAATTTACAAATTCCGGGGGATTTGTCTAATTTCTTAAAAAAATGTTAAATTCATGTGGAGTCACCTATATATAACAACAATTTCACGTTCGCATGCAGAGGAATATGGGTTTGTTCGTGAAAATCGTCAAATTGTAAAAATCGTCGTTTCTTGCGGTAAAAACACGATTTTGCTATAAACGCTAATAAAATCTCTATATTCCAACCGATTGTGCTAATTCTTTCACAGAGTGTTTAGTATACGTGATTGAACTGTATTATGTCACTGGTTTCGATTTTCCCCACAAATAAAAAAATCCTTCAAAAAATTTCGTTTTTGCGAGTTTTTTAACTATATAAATATCAATATAATCTACAAATTCCGTGGGATTTGTCTAATTTCTTAAAAAAATGTTAAATTCATGTGGAGTCACCTGTATATAACAATTTCACGTTCGCATGCAGAGGAATATGGGTTTGTATGTGTAAATCGTCCAATTGTAAAAATCGTCGTTTCTTGCGGTAAAAACACGATTTTGTTTAAACGTTAATAAAATTTCTATATTCCAACCGATTGTGCTAATACTTTCATAGAGTGTTTAGTATACATAATTGAACTGTATTATATCACTGGTTTCGATTTGCCCCACAAAAAAAAATCCTTCAAAAAATTTCGTTTTTGCGAGATTTTAACTATATAAATATCAATAAAATCTACAAATTCCGTGGGATTTGTCTAATTTCTTTAAAAAATGTTAAATTCATGTGGAGTCACCTGTATATAACAACAATTTCACGTTCGCATGCAGAGGAATATGGGTTTGGTTGTGTAAATCGTCCAATTGTAAAAATCGTCGTTTCTTGCGGTAAAAACACGATTTTGTTATAAACGTTAATAAAATCTCTATATTCCAACCGATTGTGCTAATTCTTTCACAGAGTGTTTAGTATACATAATTAAACTGTATTATATCACTGGTTTCGATTTTCCCCACAAAAAAAAATCCTTCAAAAAATTTCGTTTTTGCGAGATTTTAACTATATAAATATCAATATAATCTACAAATTCCGTGGGATTTGTCTAATTTCTTTAAAAAATGTTAAATTCATGTGGATTCACCTATATATAACAACAATTTCACTTTCGCATGCAGAGGAATATGGGTTTCTTTGTTTAAATCGTTCAATTGTAAAAATCGTCGTTTCTTGCGGTAAAAACACGATTTTGCTATAAACGTTAATAAAACCTCTATGTTCCAACCGATTGTGCTAATTCTTTGACAGAGTGTTTAGTATACATGATTCAACTGTATTATATCACTGGTTTCGATTTTCCCCACAAAAAAAAAAAATCCTTCAAAAAATTTCTTTTTTGCCAGATTTTAACTATATAAATATCAATTAAATCTACAAATTCCGTGGGATTTGTCTAATTTCTTAAGAAAATGTTAAATTCATGTGGTGTCACCTGCATATAACAACAATTTCACGTTCGCATGCAGAGGAATATGGGTTTGTTTGTGTAAATCGTCCAATTGTAAAAATCGTCGTTTCTTGCGGTATAAACACGATTTTGTTATAAACGTTAATAAAATCTCTATATTCCAACCGATTGTGCTAATTCTTTGACAGAGTGTTTAGTATACATGATTGAACTGTATTATGTCACTGGTTTCGATTTTCCCCACAAAAAAAAACCTACAAAAAATTTCGTTTTTGCGAGTTTTTTAACTATATAAATATCAATAAAATCTACAAATTCCGTGGGATTTGTCTAATTTCTTAAAAAAATGTTAAATTCATGTGGATTCACCTATATATAACAACAATTTCACTTTCGCATGCAGAGGAATATGGGTTTGTTTGTGTAAATCGTCCAATTGTAAAAATCGTCGTTTCTTGCGGTAAAAACACGATTTTGCTATAAACGTTAATAAAATCTCTATATTCCAACCGATTGTGCTAATTCTTTCACAGAGTGTTTAGTATACATGATTGAACTGTATTATATCACTGGTTTCGATTTTCCCCACAAAAAAAAAATCCTTCAAAAAATTTCGTTTTTGCGAGATTTTAACTATATAAATATCAATAAAATCTACAAATTCCGTGGTATTTGTCTAATTTCTTAAAAAAATGTTAAATTCATGTTGAGTCACCTGTATATAACAACATTTTTACGTTCGCATGCAGAGGAATATGGGTTTGTATGTGTAAATCGTCCAATTGTAAAAATCGTCGTTTCTTGCGGTAAAAACACGATTTTGCTATAAACATTAATAAAATCTCTATATTCCAACCGATTGTGCTAATTCTTGGACAAAGTGTTAAGTGTACATGATTGAACTGTATTATATCACTGGTTTCGATTATCCCCACAAAAAAAAATCCTTCAAAAAATTTCGTTTTTGCGAGATTTTAACTATATAAATATCAATAAAATCTACAAATTCCGGGGGATTTGTCTAATTTCTTAAAAAAATGTTAAATTCATGTGGAGTCACCTATATATAACAACAATTTCACGTTCGCATGCAGAGGAATATGGGTTTGTTCGTGAAAATGGTCAAATTGTAAAAATCGTCGTTTCTTGCGGTAAAAACACGATTTTGCTATAAACGTTAATAAAATCTCTATATTCCAACTGATTGTGCTAATTCTTTCACAGAGTGTTTAGTATACATGATTGAACTGTATTATGTCACTGGTTTCGAATTTCCCCACAAAAAAAAATCCTTCAAAAAATTTCGTTTTTGCGAGATTTTAACTATATAAATATCAATATAATCTACAAATTCCGTGGGATTTGTCTAATTTCTTAAAAAAATGTTAAATTCATGTGGATTCACCTATATATCACAACAATTTCACGTTCGCATGCGGAGGAATAAGGGATTGTTTGTGTAAATCGTCCAATTGTAAAAATCGTCGTTTCTTGCGGTAAAAACTCGATTTTGCTATAAACGTTAATAAAATCTCTATATTCCAACCGATTGTGCTAATTCTTTGACAGAGTGTTTAGTATACATGATTGAACTGTATTATATCACTGGTTTCGATTTTCCCCACAAAAAAAAATCCTTCAAAAAATTTCGTTTTTGCGAGATTATTAACTATATAAATATTTATAAAATATACAAATTCCATGGGATTTGTCTAATTTCTTAAAAAAAATGTTAAATTCATGTGGAGTCACCTGTATATAACAATTTCACGTTCGCATGCAGAGGAATATGGGTTTGTTTGTGTAAATCGTCCAATTGTAAAAATCGTCGTTTCTTGCGGTAAAAACACGATTTTGTTTAAACGTTAATAAAATCTCTATATTCCAACCGATTGTGCTAATACTTTCACAGAGTGTTTAGTATACATAACTGAACTGTATTATATCACTGGTTTCGATTTTCCCCACAAAAAAAAATCCTTCAAAAAATTTCGTTTTTGCGAGATTTTAACTATATAAATATAAATAAAATCTACAAATTCCGTGGGATTTGTCTAATTTCTTTAAAAAATGTTAAATTCATGTGGAGTCACCTGTATATTACAACAATTTCACGTTCTCATGCAGAGGAATATGGGTTTGTTTGTGTAAATCGTCCAATTGTAAAAATCGTCGTTTCTTGCGGTAAAAACACGATTTTGTTATAAACGTTAATAAAATCTCTATATTCCAACCGATTGTGCTAATTCTTTCACAGAGTGTTTAGTATACATAATTAAACTGTATTATATCACTGGTTTCGATTTTCCCCACAAAAAAAAAATCCTTCAAAAAATTTCGTTTTTGCGAGATTTTAACTATATAAATATCAATAAAATCTACAAATTCCGTGGGATTTGTCTAATTTCTTTAAAAAATGTTAAATTCATGTGGATTCACCTATATATAACAACAATTTCACTTTCGCATGCAGAGGAATATGGGTTTGTTTGATTAAATCGTCCAAATGTAAAAATCGTCGTTTCTTGCGGTAAAAACACGATTTTGCTATAAACGTTAATAAAATCTCTATATTCCAACCGATTGTGCTAATTCTTTGACAGAGTGTTTAGTATACATGATTCAACTGTATTATATCACTGGTTTCGATTTTCCCCACAAAAAAAAAATCCTTCAAAAAATTTCGTTTTTGCGAGATTTTAACTATATAAATATCAATAAAATCTACAAATTCCGTGGGATTTGTCTAATTTCTTAAAAAAATGTTAAATTCATGTGGAGTCACCTGCATATAACAACAATTTCACGTTCGCATGCAGAGGAATATGGGTTTGTTTGTGTAAATCGTCCAATTGTAAAAATCGTCGTTTCTAGCGGTAAAAACACGATTTTGTTATAAACTTTAATAAAATCTCTATATTCCAACCGATTGTGCTAATTCTTTCACAGAGTGTTTAGTATACATAATTGAACTGTATTATATCACTGGTTTCGATTTTCCCCTCAAAAAAAAATCCTTCAAAAAATTTCGTTTTTGCGAGATTTTAACTATATAAATATCAATAAAATCTACAAATTCCGTGGGATTTGTCTAATTTCTTAAAAAAATGTTAAATTCATGTGGATTCACCTATATATAACAACAATTTCAAGTTCGCATGCAGAGGAATATGGGTTTGTTTGTGTAAATCGTCCAATTGTAAAAATCGTCGTTTCTTGCGGTAAAAACACGATTTTGCTATAAACATTAATAAAATCTCTATATTCCAACCGATTGTGCTAATTCTTGGACAGAGTGTTTAGTATACATGATTGAACTGTATTATATCACTGGTTTCGATTTTCCCCACAAAAAAAATCCTTCAAAAAATTTCGTTTTTGCGAGATTTTAACTATATAAATATCAATAAAATCTACAAATTCCGGGGGATTTGTCTAATTTCTTAAAAAAATGTTAAATTCATGTGGAGTCACCTATATATAACAACAATTTCACGTTCGCATGCAGAGGAATATGGGTTTGTTCGTGAAAATCGTCAAATTGTAAAAATCGTCGTTTCTTGCGGTAAAAACACGAATTTGCTATAAACGCTAATAAAATCTCTATATTCCAACCGAATGTGCTAATTCTTTCACATAGTGTTTAGTATACATGATTGAACTGTATTATGTCACTGGTTTCGATTTGCCCACCAAAAAAAAATCCTTCAAAAAATTTCGTTTTTGCGAGTTTTTTAACTATATAAATATCAATATAATCTACAAATTCCGTGGGATTTGTCTAATTTCTTAAAAAAATGTTAAATTCATGTGGAGTCACCTGTAGATAACAACAATTTCACGTTCGCATGCAGAGGAATATGGGTTTGTTTGTGTAAATCGTCCAATTGTAAAAATCGTCGTTTCTTGCGGTAAAAACACGATTTTGTTTAAACGGTAATAAAATCTCTATATTCCAACCGATTGTGCTAATACTTTCACAGAGTGTTTAGTATACATAATTGAACTGTATTATATCACTGGTTTCGATTTTCCCCACAAAAAAAATCCTTCAAAAAATTTCGTTTTTGCGAGATTTTAACTATATAAATATCAATAAAATCTACAAATTCCGGGGGATTTGTCTAATTTCTTAAAAAAATGTTAAATTCATGTGGAGTCACCTATATATAACAACAATTTCACGTTCGCATGCAGAGGAATATGGGTTTGTTTGTGAAAATGGTCAAATTGTAAAAATCGTTGATTCTTGCGGTAAAAACACGAATTGGCTATAAACGTTAATAAAATCTCTATATTCCAACCGATTGTGCTAATTCTTTCACAGAGTGTTTAGTATACATGATTGAACTGTATTATGTCACTGGTTTCGATTTTCCCCACAAAAAAAATCCTTCAAAAAATTTCGTTTTTGCGAGTTTTTTTAGCTATATAAATATCAATAAAATCTACAAATTCTGTGGGATTTGTCTAATTTCTTAAAAAAATGTTAAATTCATGTGGATTCACCTATATATAACAACAATTTCACTTTCGCATGCAGAGGAATATGGGTTTGTTTATGTAAATCGTCCAATTGTAAAAATCGTCGTTTCTTGCGGTAAAAACACGATTTTGCTATAAACGTTAATAAAATCTCTATATTCCAACCGATTGTGCTAATTCTTTGACAGAGTGTTTAGTATACATGATTGAACTGTATTATATCACTGGTTTCGATTTTCCCCACAAAAAAAAATCCTTCAAAAAATTTCGTTTTTGCGAGATTTTAACTATATAAATATCAATAAAATCTACAAATTCCGTGCGATTTATCTAATTTCTTAAAAAAATGTTAAATTCATGTGGAGTCACCTGTATATAACAACAATTTCACGTTCGCATGCAGAGGAATATGGGTTTGTTTGTGTAAATCGTCCAATTGTAAAAGTCGTCGTGTCTTGCGGTAAAAACACGATTTTGTTATAAACGTTAATAAAATCTCTATATTCCAACCGATTGTGCTAATTCTTTCACAGAGTGTTTAGTATACATGATTGAACTGTATCATATCACTGGTTTCGATTTTCCCCACAAAAAAAATCCTTCAAAAAATTTCGTTTTTGCGAGATTTTAACTATATAAATATCAATAAAATCTACAAATTCCGTGGGATTTGTCTAATTTCTTAAAAAAATGTTAAATTCATGTGGATTCACCTATATATAACAACAATTTCACGTTCGCATGCAGAGGAATATGGGTTTGTTGGTGTAAATCGTCCAATTGTAAAAATCGTCGTTTCTTGCGGTAAAAACACGATTTTGCTATAAACATTAATAAAATCTCTATATTCCAACCGATTGTGCTAATTCTTGGACAGAGTGTTTAGTATACATGATTGAACTGTATTATATCACTGGTTTCGATTTTCCCCACAAAAAAAAATCCTTCAAAAAATTTCGTTTTTGCGAGATTTTAACTATATAAATATCAATAAAATCTACAAATTCCGAGGGATTTGTCTAATTTCTTAAAAAAATGTTAAATTCATGTGGAGTCACCTATATATAACAACAATTTCACGTTCGCATGCAGAGGAATATGGGTTTGTTCGTGAAAATCGTCAAATTGTAAAAATCGTCGTTTCTTGCGGTAAAAACACGAATTTGCTATAAACGCTAATAAAATCTCTATATTCCAACCGATTGTGCTAATTCTTTCACAGAGTGTTTAGTATACATGATTGAACTGTATTATGTCACTGGTTTCGATTTTCCCCACAAAAAAAAAATCCTTCAAAAAATTTCGTTTTTGCGAGTTTTTTAACTATATAAATATCAATATAATCTACAAATTCCGTGGGATTTGTCTAATTTCTTAAAAAAATGTTAAATTCATGTGGAGTCACCTGTATATAACAATTTCACGTTCGCATGCAGAGGAATATGGGTTTGTATGTGTAAATCGTCCAATTGTAAAAATCGTCGTTTCTTGCGGTAAAAACACGATTTTGTTTAAACGTTAATAAAATCTCTATATTCCAACCGATTGTGCTAATACTTTCATAGAGTGTTTAGTATACATAATTGAACTGTATTATATCACTGGTTTCGATTTTCCCCTCAAAAAAAAATCCTTCAAAAAATTTCGTTTTTGCGAGATTTTAACTATATAAATATCAATAAAATCTACAAATTCCGTGGGATTTGTCTAATTTCTTTAAAAAATGTTAAATTCATGTGGAGTCACCTGTATATAACAACAATTTCACGTTCGCATGCAGAGGAATATGGGTTTGGTTGTGTAAATCGTCCAATTGTAAAAATCGTCGTTTCTTGCGGTAAAAACACGATTTTGTTATAAACGTTAATAAAATCTCTATATTCCAACCGATTGTGCTAATTCTTTCACAGAGTGTTTAGTATACATAATTGAACTGTATTATATCACTGGTTTCGATTTTCCCCACAAAAAAAAATCCTTCAAAAAATTTCGTTTTTGCGAGATTTTAACTATATAAATATCAATAAAATCTACAAATTCCGTGGGATTTGTCTAATTTCTTAAAAAAATGTTAAATTCATGTGGATTCACCTATATATAACAACAATTTCAAGTTCGCATGCTGAGGAATATGGGTTTGTTTGTGTAAATCGTCCAATTGTAAAAATCGTCGTTTCTTGCGGTAAAAACACGATTTTGCTATAAACATTAATAAAATCTCTATATTCCAACCGATTGTGCTAATTCTTTCACAGAGTGTTTAGTATACATGATTGAACTGTATTATATCACTGGTTTCGATTTTCCCCACAAAAAAAATCCTTCAAAAAATTTCGTTTTTGCGAGATTTTAACTATATAAATATCAATAAAATCTACAAATTCCGGGGGATTTGTCTAATTTCTTAAAAAAATGTTAAATTCATGTGGAGTCACCTATATATAACAACAATTTCACGTTCGCATGCAGAGGAATATGGGTTTGTTCGTGAAAATCGTCAAATTGTAAAAATCGTCGTTTCTTGCGGTAAAAACACGAATTTGCTATAAACGCTAATAAAATCTCTATATTCCAACCGAATGTGCTAATTCTTTCACATAGTGTTTAGTATACATGATTGAACTGTATTATGTCACTGGTTTCGATTTGCCCACCAAAAAAAAATCCTTCAAAAAATTTCGTTTTTGCGAGTTTTTTAACTATATAAATATCAATATAATCTACAAATTCCGTGGGATTTGTCTAATTTCTTAAAAAAATGTTAAATTCATGTGGAGTCACCTGTAGATAACAACAATTTCACGTTCGCATGCAGAGGAATATGGGTTTGTTTGTGTAAATCGTCCAATTGTAAAAATCGTCGTTTCTTGCGGTAAAAACACGATTTTGTTTAAACGTTAATAAAATCTCTATATTCCAACCGATTGTGCTAATACTTTCACAGAGTGTTTAGTATACATAATTGAACTGTATTATATCACTGGTTTCGATTTTCCCCACAAAAAAAATCCTTCAAAAAATTTCGTTTTTGCGAGATTTTAACTATATAAATATCAATAAAATCTACAAATTCCGGGGGATTTGTCTAATTTCTTAAAAAAATGTTAAATTCATGTGGAGTCACCTATATATAACAACAATTTCACGTTCGCATGCAGAGGAATATGGGTTTGTTTGTGAAAATGGTCAAATTGTAAAAATCGTTGATTCTTGCGGTAAAAACACGAATTGGCTATAAACGTTAATAAAATCTCTATATTCCAACCGATTGTGCTAATTCTTTCACAGAGTGTTTAGTATACATGATTGAACTGTATTATGTCACTGGTTTCGATTTTCCCCACAAAAAAAATCCTTCAAAAAATTTCGTTTTTGCGAGTTTTTTTAGCTATATAAATATCAATAAAATCTACAAATTCTGTGGGATTTGTCTAATTTCTTAAAAAAATGTTAAATTCATGTGGATTCACCTATATATAACAACAATTTCACTTTCGCATGCAGAGGAATATGGGTTTGTTTGTGTAAATCGTCCAATTGTAAAAATCGTCGTTTCTTGCGGTAAAAACACGATTTTGCTATAAACGTTAATAAAATCTCTATATTCCAACCGATTGTGCTAATTCTTTGACAGAGTGTTTAGTATACATGATTGAACTGTATTATATCACTGGTTTCGATTTTCCCCACAAAAAAAAATCCTTCAAAAAATTTCGTTTTTGCGAGATTTTAACTATATAAATATCAATAAAATCTACAAATTCCGTGCGATTTATCTAATTTCTTAAAAAAATGTTAAATTCATGTGGAGTCACCTGTATATAACAACAATTTCACGTTCGCATGCAGAGGAATATGGGTTTGTTTGTGTAAATCGTCCAATTGTAAAAATCGTCGTTTCTTGCGGTAAAAACACGATTTTGTTATAAACGTTAATAAAATCTCTATATTCCAACCGATTGTGCTAATTCTTTCACAGAGTGTTTAGTATACATGATTGAACTGTATCATATCACTGGTTTCGATTTTCCCCACAAAAAAAATCCTTCAAAAAATTTCGTTTTTGCGAGATTTTAACTATATAAATATCAATAAAATCTACAAATTCCGTGGGATTTGTCTAATTTCTTAAAAAAATGTTAAATTCATGTGGATTCACCTATATATAACAACAATTTCACGTTCGCATGCAGAGGAATATGGGTTTGTTGGTGTAAATCGTCCAATTGTAAAAATCGTCGTTTCTTGCGGTAAAAACACGATTTTGCTATAAACATTAATAAAATCTCTATATTCCAACCGATTGTGCTAATTCTTGGACAGAGTGTTTAGTATACATGATTGAACTGTATTATATCACTGGTTTCGATTTTCCCCACAAAAAAAAATCCTTCAAAAAATTTCGTTTTTGCGAGATTTTAACTATACAAATATCAATAAAATCTACAAATTCCGAGGGTTTTGTCTAATTTCTTAAAAAAATGTTAAATTCATGTGGAGTCACCTATATATAACAACAATTTCACGTTCGCATGCAGAGGAATATGGGTTTGTTCGTGAAAATCGTCAAATTGTAAAAATCGTCGTTTCTTGCGGTAAAAACACGAATTTGCTATAAACGCTAATAAAATCTCTATATTCCAACCGATTGTGCTAATTCTTTCACAGAGTGTTTAGTATACATGATTGAACTGTATTATGTCACTGGTTTCGATTTTCCCCACAAAAAAAAATCCTTCAAAAAATTTCGTTTTTGCGAGTTTTTTAACTATATAAATATCAATATAATCTACAAATTCCGTGGGATTTGTCTAATTTCTTAAAAAAATGTTAAATTCATGTGGAGTCACCTGTATATAACAATTTCACGTTCGCATGCAGAGGAATATGGGTTTGTATGTGTAAATCGTCCAATTGTAAAAATCGTCGTTTCTTGCGGTAAAAACACGATTTTGTTTAAACGTTAATAAAATCTCTATATTCCAACCGATTGTGCTAATACTTTCATAGAGTGTTTAGTATACATAATTGAACTGTATTATATCACTGGTTTCGATTTTCCCCACAAAAAAAAATCCTTCAAAAAATTTCGTTTTTGCGAGATTTTAACTATATAAATATCAATAAAATCTACAAATTCCGTGGGATTTGTCTAATTTCTTTAAAAAATGTTAAATTCATGTGGAGTCACCTGTATATAACAACAATTTCACGTTCGCATGCAGAGGAATATGGGTTTGGTTGTGTAAATCGTCCAATTGTAAAAATCGTCGTTTCTTGCGGTAAAAACACGATTTTGTTATAAACGTTAATAAAATCTCTATATTCCAACCGATTGTGCTAATTCTTTCACAGAGTGTTTAGTATACATAATTAAACTGTATTATATCACTGGTTTCGATTTTCCCCACAAAAAAAAATCCTTCAAAAAATTTCGTTTTTGCGAGATTTTAACTATATAAATATCAATAAAATCTACAAATTCCGTGGCATTTGTCTAATTTCTTTAAAAAATGTTAAATTCATGTGGATTCACCTATATATAACAACAATTTCACTTTCGCATGCAGAGGAATATGGGTTTGTTTGTTTAAATCGTCCAATTGTAAAAATCGTCGTTTCTTGCGGTAAAAACACGATTTTGCTATAAACGTTAATAAAATCTCTATATTCCAACCGATTGTGCTAATTCTTTGACAGAGTGTTTAGTATACATGATTCAACTGTATTATATCACTGGTTTCGATTTTCCCCACAAAAAAAAAATCCTTCAAAAAATTTCGTTTTTGCGAGATTTTAACTATATAAATATCAATAAAATCTACAAATTCCGTGGGATTTGTCTAATTTCTTAAAAAAATGTTAAATTCATGTGGTGTCACCTGCATATAACAACAATTTCACGTTCGCATGCAGAGGAATATGGGTTTGTTTGTGTAAATCGTCCAATTGTAAAAATCGTCGTTTCTAGCGGTAAAAACACGATTTTGTTATAAACTTTAATAAAATCTCTATATTCCAACCGATTGTGCTAATTCTTTGACAGAGTGTTTAGTATACATAATTGAACTGTATTATATCACTGGTTTCGATTTTCCCCACAAAAAAAAATCCTTCAAAAAATTTCGTTTTTGCGAGATTTTAACTATATAAATATCAATAAAATCTACAAATTCCGTGGGATTTGTCTAATTTCTTTAAAAAATGTTAAATTCATGTGGTCTCACCTATATATAACAAAAATTTCACTTTCGCATGCAGAGGAATATGGGTTTGTTTGTGTAAATCGTCCAATTGTAAAAATCGTCGTTTCTTGCGGTAAAAACACGATTTTGCTATAAACGTTAATAAAATCTCTATATTCCAACTGATTGTGCTAATTCTTTGACAGAGTGTTTAGTATACATGATTCAACTGTATTATATCTCTGGTTTCGATTTTCCCCACAAAAAAAAAAATCCTTCAAGAAATTTCGTTTTTGCGAGATTTTAACTATATAAATATCAATAAAATCTACAAATTCCGTGGGATTTGTCTAATTTCTTAAAAAAATGTTAAATTCATGTGGAGTCACCTGCATATAACAACAATTTCACGTTCGCATGCAGAGGAATATGGGTTTGTTTGTGTAAATCGTCCAATTGTAAAAATCGTCGTTTCTTGCGGTAAAAACACGATTTTGTTATAAACGTTAATAAAATCTCTATATTCCAACCGATTGTGCTAATTCTTTCACAGAGTGTTTAGTATACATAATTGAACTGTATTATATCACTGGTTTCGATTTTCGCCACAAAAAAAATCCTTCAAAAAATTTCGTTTTTGCGAGATTTTAACTATATAAATATCAATAAAATATACAAATTCCGGGGGATTTGTCTAATTTCTTAAAAAAATGTTAAATTCATGTGGAGTCACCTATATATCACAACAATTTCACGTTCGCATGCAGAGGTATATGGGTTTGTTTGTGAAAATGGTCAAATTGTAAAAATCGTTGTTTCTTGCGGTAAAAACACGATTTTGCTATAAACGTTAATAAAATCTCTATATTCCAACCGATTGTGCTAATTCTTTCACAGAGTGTTTAGTATACATGATTGAACTGTATTATGTCACTGGTTTCGAATTTCCCCACAAAAAAAATCCTTCAAAAAATTTCGTTTTTTCGAGTTTTTTAACTATATAAATATCAATATAATCTACAAATTCCGTGGGATTTGTCTAATTTCTTAAAAAAATGTTAAATTCATGTGGATTCACCTATACATAACAACAATTTCACGTTCGCATGCGGAGGAATAAGGGTTTGTTTGTGTAAATCGTCCAATTGTAAAAATCGTCGTTTCTTGCGGTAAAAACACGTTTTTGCTATAAACGTTAATAAAATCTCTATATTCCAACTGATTGTGCTAATTCTTTGACAGAGTGTTTAGTATACATGATTCAACTGTATTATATCACTGGTTTCGATTTTCCCCACAAAAAAAAAATCCTTCAAGAAATTTCGTTTTTGCGAGATTTTAACTATATAAATATCAATAAAATCTACAAATTCCGTGGGATTTGTCTAATTTCTTAAAAAAATGTTAAATTCATGTGGAGTCACCTGCATATAACAACAATTTCACGTTCGCATGCAGAGGAATATGGGTTTGTTTGTGTAAATCGTCCAATTGTAAAAATCGTCGTTTCTTGCGGTAAAAACACGATTTTGTTATAAACGTTAATAAAATCTCTATATTTCAACCGATTGTGCTAATTCTTTCACAGAGTGTTTAGTATACATAATTGAACTGTATTATATCACTGGTTTCGATTTTCGCCACAAAAAAAATCCTTCAAAAAATTTCGTTTTTGCGAGATTTTAACTATATAAATATCAATAAAATCTACAAATTCCGGGGGATTTGTCTAATTTCTTAAAAAAATGTTAAATTCATGTGGAGTCACCTATATATCACAACAATTTCACGTTCGCATGCAGAGGTATATGGGTTTGTTTGTGAAAATGGTCAAATTGTACAAATCGTTGTTTCTTGCGGTAAAAACACGATTTTGCTATAAACGTTAATAAAATCTCTATATTCCAACCGATTGTGCTAATTCTTTCACAGAGTGTTTAGTATACATGATTGAACTGTATTATGTCACTGGTTTCGAATTTCCCCACAAAAAAAATCCTTCAAAAAATTTCGTTTTTTCGAGTTTTTTAACTATATAAATATCAATATAATCTACAAATTCCGTGGGATTTGTCTAATTTCTTAAAAAAATGTTAAATTCATGTGGATTCACCTATACATAACAACAATTTCACGTTCGCATGCGGAGGAATAAGGGTTTGTTTGTGTAAATCGTCCAATTGTAAAAATCGTCGTTTCTTGCGGTAAAAACACGATTTTGCTATAAACGTTAATAAAATCTCTATATTCCAACCGATTGTGCTAATTCTTTGACAGAGTGTTTAGTATACATGATTGAACTGTATTATATCACTGGTTTCGATTTTCCCCACAAAAAAAAATCCTTCAAAAAATTTCGTTTTTGCGAGATTATTAACTATATAAATATTTATAAAATATACAAATTCCGTGGGATTTGTCTAATTTCTTAAAAAAATGTTAAATTCATGTGGAGTCACCTGTATATAACAACAATTTCACGTTCGCATGCAGTGAAATATGGGTTTGTTTGTGTGAATCGTCCAATTGTAAAAATCGTCGTTAATTGCGGTATAAACACGATTTTGTTATAAACGTTAATAAAATCTCTATATTCCAACCGATTGTGCTAATTCTTTCACAGAGTGTTTAGTATACATGATTGAACTGTATTATGTCACTGGTTTCGATTTTCCCCACAAAAAAAAATCCTTCAAAAAATTTCGTTTTTGCGAGTTTTTTAACAATATAAATAAATATAAAATCTACAAATTCCGTGGGATTTGTCTAATTTCTTAAAAAAATGTTAAATTCATGTGGTCTCACCTATATATAACAACAATTTCACTTTCGCATGCAGAGGAATATGGGTTTGTTTGTTTAAATCGTCCACTTGTAAAAATCGTCGTTTCTTGCGGTAAAAACACGATTTTGCTATAAACGTTAATAAAATCTCTATATTCCAACCGATTGTGCTAATTCTTTGACAGAGTGTTTAGTATACATGATTCAACTGTATTATATCACTGGTTTCGATTTTCCCCACAAAAAAAAATCCTTCAAAAAATTTCGTTTTTGCGAGATTTTAACTATATAAATATCAATAAAATCTACAAATTCCGTGGGATTTGTCTAATTTCTTAAAAAAATGTTAAATTCATGTGGATTCACCTATATATAACAACAATTTCAAGTTCGCATGCAGAGGAATATGGGTTTGTTTGTGTAAATCGTCCAATTGTAAAAATCGTCGTTTCTTGCGGTAAAAACACGATTTTGCTATAAACATTAATAAAATCTCTATATTCCAACCGATTGTGCTAATTCTTGGACAGAGTGTTTAGTATACATGATTGAACTGTATTATATCACTGGTTTCGATTTTCCCCACAAAAAAAATCCTTCAAAAAATTTCGTTTTTGCGAGATTTTAACTATATAAATATCAATAAAATCTACAAATTCCGGGGGATTTGTCTAATTTCTGAAAAAAATGTTAAATTCATGTGGAGTCACCTATATATAACAACAATTTCACGTTCGCATGCAGAGGAATATGGGTTTGTTCGTGAAAATCGTCAAATTGTAAAAATCGTCGTTTCTTGCGGTAAAAACACGAATTTGCTATAAACGCTAATAAAATCTCTATATTCCAACCGATTGTGCTAATTCTTTCACAGAGTGTTTAGTATACATAATTGAACTGTATTATATCACTGGTTTCGATTTTCCCCACAAAAAAAATCCTTCAAAAATTTCGTTTTTGCGAGTTTTTTTAACTATATAAATATCAATAAAATCTACAAATTCTGTGGGATTTGTCTAATTTCTTAAAAAAATGTTAAATTCATGTGGAGTCACCTATATATAACAACAATTTCACGTTCGCATGCAGAGGAATATGGGTTTGTTCGTGAAAATCGTCAAATTGTAAAAATCGTCGTTTCTTGCGGTAAAAACACGATTTTGCTATAAACGTTAATAAAATCTCTATATTCCAACCGATTGTGCTAATTCTTTGACAGAGTGTTTAGTATACATGATTGAACTGTATTATATCACTGGTTTCGATTTTCCCCACAAAAAAAAATCCTTCAAAAAATTTCGTTTTTGCGAGATTTTAACTATATAAATATCAATAAAATCTACAAATTCCGTTTGATTTATCTAATTTCTTAAAAAAATGTTAAATTCATGTGGAGTCACCTGTATATAACAACAATTTCACTTTCGCATGCAGAGGAATATGGGTTTGTTTGTGTAAATCGTTCAATTGTAAAAATCGTCGTTTCTTGCGGTAAAAACACGATTTTGTTATAAACGTTAATAAAATCTCTATATTCCAACCGATTGTGCTAATTCTTGGACAGAGTGTTTAGTATACATGATTGAACTGTATTATATCACTGGTTTCGATTTTCCCCACAAAAAAAAATCCTTCAAAATATTTCGTTTTTGCGAGATTTTAACTATATAAATATCAATAAAATCTACAAATTCCGGGGGATTTGTCTAATTTCTTAAAAAAATGTTAAATTCATGTGGAGTCACCTATATATAACAACAATTTCACGTTCGCATGCAGAGGAATATGGGTTTGTTCGTGAAAATCGTCAAATTGTAAAAATCGTCGTTTCTTGCGGTAAAAACACGATTTTGCTATAAACGCTAATAAAATCTCTATATTCCTACCGATTGTGCTAATTCTTTCACAGAGTGTTTAGTATACATGATTGAACTGTATTATGTCACTGGTTTCGATTTTCCCCACAAAAAAAAATCCTTCAAAAAATTTCGTTTTTGCGAGTTTTTTAACTATATAAATATCAATATAATCTACAAATTCCGTGGGATTTGTCTAATTTCTTAAAAAAATGTTAAATTCATGTGGAGTCACCTGTATATAACAATTTCACGTTCGCATGCAGAGGAATATGGGTTTGTATGTGTAAATCGTCCAATTGTAAAAATCGTCGTTTCTTGCGGTAAAAACACGATTTTGTTTAAACGTTAATAAAATCTCTATATTCCAACCGATTGTGCTAATACTTTCATAGAGTGTTTAGTATACATAATTGAACTGTATTATATCACTGGTTTCGGTTTGCCCCACAAAAAAAAATCCTTCAAAAAATTTCGTTTTTGCGAGATTTAAACTATATAAATATCAATAAAATCTACAAATTCCGTGGGATTTGTCTAATTTCTTTAAAAAATGTTAAATTTATGTGGAGTCACCTGTATATAACAACAATTTCACGTTCGCATGCAGAGGAATATGGGTTTGGTTGTGTAAATCGTCCAATTGTAAAAATCGTCGTTTCTTGCGGTAAAAACACGATTTTGTTATAAACGTTAATAAAATCTCTATATTCCAACCGATTGTGCTAATTCTTTCACAGAGTGTTTAGTATACATAATTATACTGTATTATATCACTGGTTTCGATTTTCCCCACAAAAAAAAATCCTTCAAAAAATTTCGTTTTTGCGAGATTTTAACTATATAAATATCAATAAAATCTACAAATTCCGTGGGATTTGTCTAATTTCTTAAAAAAATGTTAAATTTATGTGGATTCACCTATATATAACAACAATTTCACTTTCGCATGCACAGGAATATGGGTTTGTTTGTTTAAATCGTCCAATTGTAAAAATCGTCGTTTCTTGCGGTAAAAACACGATTTTGCTATAAACGTTAATAAAATCTCTATATTCCAACCGATTGTGCTAATTCTTTGACAGAGTGTTTAGTATACATGATTCAACTGTATTATATCACTGGTTTCGATTTTCCCCACAAAAAAAAAAATCCTTCAAAAAATTTCGTTTTTGCGAGATTTTAACTATATAAATATCAATTAAATCTACAAATTCCGTGGGATTTGTCTAATTTCTTAAAAAAATGTTAAATTCATGTGGTGTCACCTGCATATAACAACAATTTCACGTTCGCATGCAGAGGAATATGGGTTTGTTTGTGTAAATCGTCCAATTGTAAAAATCGTCGTTTCTAGCGGTAAAAACACGATTTTGTTATAAACTTTAATAAAATCTCTATATTCCAACCGATTGTGCTAATTCTTTCACAGAGTGTTTAGTATACATAATTGAACTGTATTATATCACTGGTTTCGATTATCCCCACAAAAAAAAATCCTTCAAAAAATTTCGTTTTTGCGAGATTTTAACTCTATAAATATTAATAAAATCTACAAATTCCGTGGGATTTGTCTAATTTCTTTAAAAAATGTTAAATTCATGTGGTGTCACCTGCATATAACAACAATTTCACGTTCGCATGCAGAGGAATAAGGGTTTGTTTGTGTAAATCGTCCAATTGTAAAAATCGTCGTTTCTTGCGGTAAAAACACGATTTTGCTATAAACGTTAATAAAATCTCTATATTCCAACCGATTGTGCTAATTCTTTCACAGAGTGTTTAGTATACATAATTGAACTGTATTATATCACTGGTTTCGATTATCCCCACAAAAAAAAATCCTTCAAAAAATTTCGTTTTTGCGAGATTTTAACTCTATAAATATTAATAAAATCTACAAATTCCGTGGGATTTGTCTAATTTCTTAAAAAAATGTTAAATTCTTGTGGAGTCACCTGCATATAACAACAATTTCACGTTCGCATGCAGAGGAATATGGGTTTGTTTGTGTAAATCGTCCAATTGTAAAAATCGTCGTTTCTTGCGGTAAAAACACGATTTTGTTATAAACGTTAATAAAATCTCTATATTCCAACCGATTGTGCTATTTCTTTCACAGAGTGTTTAGTATACATAATTGAACTGTATTATATCACTGGTTTCGATTTTCCCCACAAAAAAAATCCTTCAAAAAATTTCGTTTTTGCGAGATTTTAACTATATAAATATCAATAAAATCTACAAATTCCGGGGGATTTGTCTAATTTCTTAAAAAAATGTTAAATTCATGTGGAGTCACCTATATATAACAACAATTTCACGTTCGCATGCAGAGGAATATGGGTTTGTTTGTGAAAATGGTCAAATTGTAAAAATCGTTGTTTCTTGCGGTAAAAACACGATTTTGCTATAAACGTTAATAAAATCTCTATATTCCAACCGATTGTGCTAATTCTTTCACAGAGTGTTTAGTATACATGATTGAACTGTATTATGTCACTGGTTTCGAATTTCCCCACAAAAAAAATCCTTCAAAAAATTTCGTTTTTTCGAGTTTTTTAACTATATAAATATCAATATAATCTACAAATTCCGTGGGATTTGTCTAATTTCTTAAAAAAATGTTAAATTCATGTGGATTCACCTATACATAACAACAATTTCACGTTCGCATGCGGAGGAATAAGGGTTTGTTTGTGTAAATCGTCCAATTGTAAAAATCGTCGTTTCTTGCGGTAAAAACACGATTTTGCTATAAACGTTAATAAAATCTCTATATTCCAACCGATTGTGCTAATTCTTTGACAGAGTGTTTAGTATACATGATTGAACTGTATTATATCACTGGTTTCGATTTTCCCCACAAAAAAAAAATCCTTCAAAAAATTTCGTTTTTGCGAGATTATTAACTATATAAATATTTATAAAATATACAAATTCCGTGGGATTTGTCTAATTTCTTAAAAAAATGTTAAATTCATGTGGAGTCACCTGTATATAACAACAATTTCACGTTCGCATGCAGAGAAATATGGGTTTGTTTGTGTAAATCGTCCAATTGTAAAAATCGTCGTTTCTTGCGGTATAAACACGATTTTGTTATAAACGTTAATAAAATCTCTATATTCCAACCGATTGTGCTAATTCTTTCACAGAGTGTTTAGTATACATGATTGAACTGTATTATGTCACTGGTTTCGATTTTCCCCACAAAAAAAAAAAAACCTTCAAAAAATTTCGTTTTTGCGAGTTTTTTAACTATATAAATAACAATAAAATATACAAATTCCGGGGGATTTGTCTAATTTCTTAAAAAAATGTTAAATTCATGTGGAGTCACCTATATATAACAACAATTTCACGTTCGCATGCAGAGGAATATGGGTTTGTTCGTGAAAATGGTCAAATTGTAAAAATCGTCGTTTCTTGCGGTAAAAACACGATTTTGCTATAAACGTTAATAAAATCTCTATATTCCAACTGATTGTGCTAATTCTTTCACAGAGTGTTTAGTATACATGATTGAACTGTATTATATCACTGGTTTCGAATTTCCCCACAAAAAAAAATCCTTCAAAAAATTTCGTTTTTTCGAGATTTTAACTATATAAATATCAATATAATCTACAAATTCCGTGGGATTTGTCTAATTTCTTAAAAAAATGTTAAATTCATGTGGATTCACCTATATATCACAACAATTTCACGTTCGCATGCGGAGGAATAAGGGTTTGTTTGTGTAAATCGTCCAATTGTAAAAATCGTCGTTTCTTGCGGTAAAAACTCGATTTTGCTATAAACGTTAATAAAATCTCTATATTCCAACCGATTGTGCTAATTCTTTGACAGAGTGTTTAGTATACATGATTGAACTGTATTATATCACTGGTTTCGATTTTCCCCACAAAAAAAAATCCTTCAAAAAATTTCGTTTTTGCGAGATTTTAACTATATAAATATCAATAAAATCTACAAATTCCGGGGGATTTGTCTAATTTCTTAAAAAAATGTTAAATTCATGTGGAGTCACCTATATATAACAACAATTTCACGTTCGCATGCAGAGGAATATGGGTTTGTTTGTGTAAATCGTCCAATTGTAAAAATCGTCGTTTCTTGCGGTAAAAACACGATTTTGTTATAAACGTTAATAAAATCTCTATATTCCAACCGATTGTGCTAATTCTTTCACAGAGTGTTTAGTATACATGATTGAACTGTATTATGTCACTGGTTTCGATTTTCCCCACAATAAAAATCCTTCAAAAAATTTCGTTTTTGCGAGTTTTTTGACTATATAAATATCAATAAAATCTACAAATTCCGTGGGATTTGTCTAATTTCTTAAAAAAATGTTAAATTCATGTGGATTCACCTATATATAACAACAATTTCACGTTCGCATGCAGAGGAATATGGGTTTGTTTGTGTAAATCGTCCAATTGTAAAAATCGTCGTTTCTTGCGGTAAAAACACGATTTTGCTATAAACGTTAATAAAATCTCTATATTCCAACCGATTGTGCTAATTCTTTGACAGAGTGTTTAGTATACATGATTGAACTGTATTATATCACTGGTTTCGATTTTCCCCACAAAAAAAAATCCTTCAAAAAATTTCGTTTTTGCGAGATTTTAACTATATAAATATCAATAAAATCTACAAATTCCGTGGGATTTGTCTAATTTCTTAAAAAAATGTTAAATTCATGTGGAGTCACCTGTATATCACAACAATTTCACGTTCGCATGCAGAGGAATATGGGTTTGTTTGTGTAAATCGTCCAATTGTAAAAATCGTCGTTTCTTGCGGTAAAAACACGATTTTGTTATAAACGTTAATAAAATATCTATATTCCAACCGATTGTGCTAATTCTTTCACAGAGTGTTTAGTATACATAATAGAACTGTATTATATCACTGGTTTCGATTTTACCCACAAAAAAAAATCCTTCAAAAAATTTCGTTTTTGCGAGATTTTAACTATATAAATATCAATAAAATCTACAAATTCCGTGGGATTTGTCTAATTTCTTTAAAAAATGTTAAATTCATGTGGTGTCACCTGCATATAACAACAATTTCACGTTCGCATGCAGAGGAATATGAGTTTGTTTGTGTAAATCGTCCAATTGTAAAAATCGTCGTTTCTAGCGGTAAAAACACGATTTTGTTATAAACTTTAATAAAATCTCTATATTCCAACCGATTGTGCTAATTCTTTCACAGCGTGTTTAGTATACATAATTGAACTGTATTATATCACTGGTTTCGATTATCCCCACAAAAAAAAATCCTTCAAAAAATTTCGTTTTTGCGAGATTTTAACTCTATAAATATTAATAAAATCTACAAATTCCGTGGGATTTGTCTAATTTCTTTAAAAAATGTTAAATTCATGTGGATTCACCTATACATAACAACAATTTCACGTTCGCATGCGGAGGAATAAGGGTTTGTTTGTGTAAATCGTCCAATTGTAAAAATCGTCGTTTCTTGCGGTAAAAACACGATTTTGCTATAAACGTTAATAAAATCTCTATATTCCAACCGATTGTGCTAATTCTTTGACAGAGTGTTTAGTATACATGATTGAACTGTATTATATCACTGGTTTCGATTTTCCCTACAAAAAAAAATCCTTCAAAAAATTTCGTTTTTGCGAGATTATTAACTATATAAATATTTATAAAATATACAAATTCCGTGGGATTTGTCTAATTTCTTAAAAAAATGTTAAATTCATGTGGAGTCACCTGTATATAACAACAATTTCACGTTCGCATGCAGAGAAATATGGGTTTGTTTGTGTAGAGCGTCCAATTGTAAAAATCGTCGTTTCTTGCGGTATAAACACGATTTTGTTATAAACGTTAATAAAATCTCTATATTCCAACCGATTGTGCTAATTCTTTCACAGAGTGTTTAGTATACATGATTGAACTGTATTATGTCACTGGTTTCGATTTTCCCCACAAAAAAAAAAAAACCTTCAAAAAATTTCGTTTTTGCGAGTTTTTTAACTATATAAATATCAATAAAATCTACAAATTCCGTGGGATTTGTCTAATTTCTTAAAAAAATGTTAAATTCATGTGGATTCACCTATATATAACAACAATTTCACTTTCGCATGCAGAGGAATATGGGTTTGTTTGTGTAAATCGTCCAATTGTAAAAATCGTCGTTTCTTGCGGTAAAAACACGATTTTGCTATAAACGTTAATAAAATCTCTATATTCCAACCGATTGTGCTAATTCTTTCACAGAGTGTTTAGTATACATGATTGAACTGTATTATATCACTGGTTTCGATTTTCCCCACAAAAAAAAATCCTTCAAAATATTTCGTTTTTGCGAGATTTTAACTCTATAAATATCAATAAAATCTACAAATTCCGTGGGATTTGTCTAATATCTTAAAAAAATGTTAAATTCATGTGGAGTCACCTGTATATAACAACAATTTCACGTTCGCATGCAGAGGAATATGGGTTTGTATGTGTAAATCGTCCAATTGTAAAAATCGTCGTTTCTTGCGGTAAAAACACGATTTTGCTATAAACATTAATAAAATCTCTATATTCCAACCGATTGTGCTAATTCTTGGACAGAGTGTTTAGTGTACATGATTGAACTGTATTATATCACTGGTTTCGATTATCCCCACAAAAAAAAATCCTTCAAAAAATTTCGTTTTTGCGAGATTTTAACTATATAAATATCAATAAAATCTACAAATTCCGGGGGATTTGTCTAATTTCTTAAAAAAATGTTAAATTCATGTGGAGTCACCTATATATAACAACAATTTCACGTTCGCATGCAGAGGAATATGGGTTTGTTCGTGAAAATGGTCAAATTGTAAAAATCGTCGTTTCTTGCGGTAAAAACACGATTTTGCTATAAACGTTAATAAAATCTCTATATTCCAACTGATTGTGCTAATTCTTTCACAGAGTGTTTAGTATACATCATTGAACTGTATTATGTCACTGGTTTCGAATTTCCCCACAAAAAAAAATCCTTCAAAAAATTTCGTTTTTTCGAGATTTTAACTATATAAATATCAATATAATCTACAAATTCCGTGGGATTTGTCTAATTTCTTAAAAAAATGTTAAATTCATGTGGATTCACCTATATATCACAACAATTTCACGTTCGCATGCGGAGGAATAAGGGTTTGTTTGTGTAAATCGTCCAATTGTAAAAATCGTCTTTTCTTGCGGTAAAAACTCGATTTTGCTATAAACGTTAATAAAATCTCTATATTCCAACCGATTGTGCTAATTCTTTGACAGAGTGTTTAGTATACATGATTGAACTGTATTATATCACTGGTTTCGATTTTCCCCACAAAAAAAAATCCTTCAAAAAATTTCGTTTTTGCGAGATTATTAACTATATAAATATTTATAAAATATACAAATTCCGTGGGATTTGTCTAATTTCTTAAAAAAATGTTAAATTCATGTGGAGTCACCTGTATATAACAACAATTTCACGTTCGCATGCAGAGGAATATGGGTTTGTTTGTGTAAATCGTCCAATTGTAAAAATCGTCGTTTCTTGCGGTAAAAACACGATTTTGTTATAAACGTTAATAAAATCTCTATATTCCAACCGATTGTGCTAATTCTTTCACAGAGTGTTTAGTATACATGATTGAACTGTATTATGTCACTGGTTTCGATTTTCCCCACAATAAAATTCCTTCAAAAAATTTCGTTTTTGCGAGTTTTTTAACTATATAAATATCAATAAAATCTACAAATTCCGTGGGATTTGTCTAATTTCTTAAAAAAATGTTAAATTCATGTGGATTCACCTATATATAACAACAATTTCACGTTCGCATGCAGAGGAATATGGGTTTGTTTGTGTAAATCGTCCAATTGTAAAAATCGTCGTTACTTGCGGTAAAAACACGATTTTGCTATAAACGTTAATAAAATCTCTATATTCCAACCGATTGTGCTAATTCTTTGACAGAGTGTTTAGTATACATGATTGAACTGTATTATATCACTGGTTTCGATTTTCCCCACAAAAAAAAATCCTTCAAAAAATTTCGTTTTTGCGAGATTTTAACTATATAAATATCAATAAAATCTACAAATTCCGTGGGATTTGTCTAATTTCTTAAAAAAATGTTAAATTCATGTGGAGTCACCTGTATATCACAACAATTTCGCGTTCGCATGCAGAGGAATATGGGTTTGTTTGTGTAAATCGTCCAATTGTAAAAATCGTCGTTTCTTGCGGTAAAAACACGATTTTGTTATAAACGTTAATAAAATATCTATATTCCAACCGATTGTGCTAATTCTTACACAGAGTGTTTAGTATACATAATTGAACTGTATTATATCACTGGTTTCGATTTTCCCCACAAAAAAAAATCCTTCAAAAAATTTCGTTTTTGCGAGATTTTAACTATATAAATATCAATAAAATCTACAAATTCCGTGGGATTTATCTAATTTCTTAAAAAAATATTAAATTCATGTGGATTCACCTATATATAACAACAATTTCACGTTCGCATGCAGAGGAATATGGGTTTGTTTGTGTAAATCGTCCAATTGTAAAAATCGTCGTTTCTTGCGGTAAAAACACGATTTTGCTATAAACATTAATAAAATCTCTATATTCCAACCGATTGTGCTAATTCTTGGACAGAGTGTTTAGTATACATGATTGAACTGTATTATATCACTGGTTTCGATTTTCCCCACAAAAAAAAATCCTTCAAAAAATTTCGTTTTTGCGAGATTTTAACTATATAAATATCAATAAAATCTACAAATTCCGGGGGATTTGTCTAATTTCTTAAAAAAATGTTAAATTCATGTGGAGTCACCTATATATAACAACAATTTCACGTTCGCATGCAGAGGAATATGGGTTTGTTCGTGAAAATCGTCAAATTGTAAAAATCGTCGTTTCTTGCGGTAAAAACACGATTTTGCTATAAACGCTAATAAAATCTCTATATTCCAACCGATTGTGCTAATTCTTTCACAGAGTGTTTAGTATACATGACTGAACTGTATTATGTCACTGGTTTCGATTTTCCCCACAAAAAAAAAATCCTTCAAAAAATTTCGTTTTTGCGAGTTTTTTAACTATATAAATATCAATATAATCTACAAATTCCGTGGGATTTGTCTAATTTCTTAAAAAAATGTTAAATTCATGTGGAGTCACCTGTATATAACAATTTCACGTTCGCATGCAGAGGAATATGGGTTTGTTTGTGTAAATCGTCCAATTGTAAAAATCGTCGTTTCTTGCGGTAAAAACACGATTTTGTTTAAACGTTAATAAAATCTCTATATTCCAACCGATTGTGCTAATTCTTTCACAGAGTGTTTAGTATACGTGATTGAACTGTATTATGTCACTGGTTTCGATTTTCCCCACAAAAAAAATCCTTCAAAAAATTTCGTTTTTGCGAGATTATTAACTATATAAATATTTATAAAATATACAAATTCCGTGGGATTTGTCTAATTTTTTAAAAAAATGTTAAATTCATGTGGAGTCACCTGTATATAACAACAATTTCACGTTCGCATGCAGAGGAATATGGGTTTGTTTGTGTAAATCGTCCAATTGTAAAAATCGTCGTTTCTTGCGGTAAAAACACGATTTTGCTATAAACGTTAATAAAATCTTTATATTCCAACCGATTGTGCTAATTCTTTGACAGAGTGTTTAGTATACATGATTGAACTGTATTATATCACTGGTTTCGATTTTCCCCACAAAAAAAAATCCTTCAAAAAATTTCGTTATTGCGAGCTTTTAACTATATAAATATTAATAAAATCTACAAATTCCGTGGGATTTGTCTAATTTCTTAAAAAAATGTTAAATTCATGTGGAGTCACCTGTATATCACAACAATTTCACGTTCGCATGCAGAGGAATATGGGTTTGTTTGTGTAAATCGTCCAATTGTAAAAATCGTCGTTTCTTGCGGTAAAAACACGATTTTGTTATAAACGTTAATAAAATATCTATATTACAACCGATTGTGCTAATTCTTTCACAGAGTGTTTAGTATACATAATTGAACTGTATTATATCACTGGTTTCGATTTTCCCCACAAAAAAAAATCCTTCAAAATATTTCGTTTTTGCGAGATTTTAACTATATAAATATCAATAAAATCTACAAATTCCGTGGGATTTGTCTAATTTCTTTAAAAAATGTTAAATTCATGTGGATTCACCTATATATAACAACAATTTCACGTTCGCATGCAGAGGAATATGGGTTTGTTTGTGTAAATCGTCCAATTGTAAAAATCGTCGTTTCTTGCGGTAAAAACACGATTTTGTTATAACCATTAATAAAATCTCTATATTCCAACCGATTGTGCTAATTCTTGGACAGAGTGTTTAGTATACATGATTGAACTGTATTATATCACTGGTTTCGATTTTCCCCACAAAAAAAAATCCTTCAAAAAATTTCGTTTTTGCGAGATTTTAACTATATAAATATCAATAAAATCTACAAATTCCGGGGGATTTGTCTAATTTCTTAAAAAAATGTTAAATTCATGTGGAGTCACCTATATATAACAACAATTTCACGTTCGCATGCAGAGGAATATGGGTTTGTTCGTGAAAATGGTCAAATTGTAAAAATCGACGTTTCTTGCGGTAAAAACACGATTTTGCTATAAACGCTAATAAAATCTCTATATTCCAACCGATTGTGCTAATTCTTTCACAGAGTGTTTAGTATACATGACTGAACTGTATTATGTCACTGGTTTCGATTTTCCCCACAAAAAAAAAATCCTTCAAAAAATTTCGTTTTTGCGAGTTTTTTAACTATATAAATATCAATATAATCTACAAATTCCGTGGGATTTGTCTAATTTCTTAAAAAAATGTTAAATTCATGTGGAGTCACCTGTATATAACAATTTCACGTTCGCATGCAGAGGAATATGGGTTTGTTTGTGTAAATCGTCCAATTGTAAAAATCGTCGTTTCTTGCGGTAAAAACACGATTTTGTTTAAACGTTAATAAAATCTCTATATTCCAACCGATTGTGCTAATTCTTTCACAGAGTGTTTAGTATACGTGATTGAACTGTATTATGTCACTGGTTTCGATTTTCCCCACAAAAAAAATCCTTCAAAAAATTTCGTTTTTGCGAGATTTTAACTATATAAATATCAATAAAATCTACAAATTCCGGGGGATTTGTCTAATTTCTTAATAAAATGTTAAATTCATGTGGAGTCACCTATATATAACAACAATTTCACGTTCGCATGCAGAGGAATATGGGTTTGTTCGTGAATATCGTCAAATTGTAAAAATCGTCGTTTCTTGCGGTAAAAACACGATTTTGCTATAATCGCTAATAAAATCTCTATATTCCAACCGATTGTGCTAATTCTTTCACAGAGTGTTTAGTATACATGACTGAACTGTATTATGTCACTGGTTTCGATTTTCCCCACAAAAAAAAAATCCTTCAAAAAATTTCGTTTTTGCGAGTTTTTTAACTATATAAATATCAATATAATCTACAAATTCCGTGGGATTTGTCTAATTTCTTAAAAAAATGTTAAATTCATGTGGAGTCACCTGTATATAACAATTTCACGTTCGCATGCAGAGGAATATGGGTTTGTTTGTGTAAATCGTCCAATTGTAAAAATCGTCGTTTCTTGCGGTAAAAACACGATTTTGTTTAAACGTTAATAAAATCTCTATATTCCAACCGATTGTGCTAATTCTTTCACAGAGTGTTTAGTATACGTGATTGAACTGTATTATGTCACTGGTTTCGATTTTCCCCACAAAAAAAATCCTTCAAAAAATTTCGTTTTTGCGAGATTATTAACTATATAAATATTTATAAAATATACAAATTCCGTGGGATTTGTCTAATTTTTTAAAAAAATGTTAAATTCATGTGGAGTCACCTGTATATAACAACAATTTCACGTTCGCATGCAGAGGAATATGGGTTTGTTTGTGTAAATCGTCCAATTGTAAAAATCGTCGTTTCTTGCGGTAAAAACACGATTTTGCTATAAACGTTAATAAAATCTCTATATTCCAACCGATTGTGCTAATTCTTTGACAGAGTGTTTAGTATACATGATTGAACTGTATTATATCACTGGTTTCGATTTTCCCCACAAAAAAAAATCCTTCAAAAAATTTCGTTATTGCGAGCTTTTAACTATATAAATATTAATAAAATCTACAAATTCCGTGGGATTTGTCTAATTTCTTAAAAAAATGTTAAATTCATGTGGAGTCACCTGTATATCACAACAATTTCACGTTCGCATGCAGAGGAATATGGGTTTGTTTGTGTAAATCGTCCAATTGTAAAAATCGTCGTTTCTTGCGGTAAAAACACGATTTTGTTATAAACGTTAATAAAATATCTATATTACAACCGATTGTGCTAATTCTTTCACAGAGTGTTTAGTATACATAATTGAACTGTATTATATCACTGGTTTCGATTTTCCCCACAAAAAAAAATCCTTCAAAATATTTCGTTTTTGCGAGATTTTAACTATATAAATATCAATAAAATCTACAAATTCCGTGGGATTTGTCTAATTTCTTTAAAAAATGTTAAATTCATGTGGATTCACCTATATATAACAACAATTTCACGTTCGCATGCAGAGGAATATGGGTTTGTTTGTGTAAATCGTCCAATTGTAAAAATCGTCGTTTCTTGCGGTAAAAACACGATTTTGCTATAAACATTAATAAAATCTCTATATTCCAACCGATTGTGCTAATTCTTGGACAGAGTGTTTAGTATACATGATTGAACTGTATTATATCACTGGTTTCGATTTTCCCCACAAAAAAAAATCCTTCAAAAAATTTCGTTTTTGCGAGATTTTAACTATATAAATATCAATAAAATCTACAAATTCCGGGGGATTTGTCTAATTTCTTAAAAAAATGTTAAATTCATGTGGAGTCACCTATATATAACAACAATTTCACGTTCGCATGCAGAGGAATATGGGTTTGTTCGTGAAAATGGTCAAATTGTAAAAATCGACGTTTCTTGCGGTAAAAACACGATTTTGCTATAAACGCTAATAAAATCTCTATATTCCAACCGATTGTGCTAATTCTTTCACAGAGTGTTTAGTATACATGACTGAACTGTATTATGTCACTGGTTTCGATTTTCCCCACAAAAAAAAAATCCTTCAAAAAATTTCGTTTTTGCGAGTTTTTTAACTATATAAATATCAATATAATCTACAAATTCCGTGGGATTTGTCTAATTTCTTAAAAAAATGTTAAATTCATGTGGAGTCACCTGTATATAACAATTTCACGTTCGCATGCAGAGGAATATGGGTTTGTTTGTGTAAATCGTCCAATTGTAAAAATCGTCGTTTCTTGCGGTAAAAACACGATTTTGTTTAAACGTTAATAAAATCTCTATATTCCAACCGATTGTGCTAATTCTTTCACAGAGTGTTTAGTATACGTGATTGAACTGTATTATGTCACTGGTTTCGATTTTCCCCACAAAAAAAATCCTTCAAAAAATTTCGTTTTTGCGAGATTTTAACTATATAAATATCAATAAAATCTACAAATTCCGGGGGATTTGTCTAATTTCTTAATAAAATGTTAAATTCATGTGGAGTCACCTATATATAACAACAATTTCACGTTCGCATGCAGAGGAATATGGGTTTGTTCGTGAAAATCGTCAAATTGTAAAAATCGTCGTTTCTTGCGGTAAAAACACGATTTTGCTATAAACGCTAATAAAATCTCTATATTCCAACCGATTGTGCTAATTCTTTCACAGAGTGTTTAGTATACATGACTGAACTGTATTATGTCACTGGTTTCGATTTTCCCCACAAAAAAAAAATCCTTCAAAAAATTTCGTTTTTGCGAGTTTTTTAACTATATAAATATCAATATAATCTACAAATTCCGTGGGATTTGTCTAATTTCTTAAAAAAATGTTAAATTCATGTGGAGTCACCTGTATATAACAATTTCACGTTCGCATGCAGAGGAATATGGGTTTGTTTGTGTAAATCGTCCAATTGTAAAAATCGTCGTTTCTTGCGGTAAAAACACGATTTTGTTTAAACGTTAATAAAATCTCTATATTCCAACCGATTGTGCTAATTCTTTCACAGAGTGTTTAGTATACGTGATTGAACTGTATTATGTCACTGGTTTCGATTTTCCCCACAAAAAAAATCCTTCAAAAAATTTCGTTTTTGCGAGATTATTAACTATATAAATATTTATAAAATATACAAATTCCGTGGGATTTGTCTAATTTTTTAAAAAAATGTTAAATTCATGTGGAGTCACCTGTATATAACAACAATTTCACGTTCGCATGCAGAGGAATATGGGTTTGTTTGTGTAAATCGTCCAATTGTAAAAATCGTCGTTTCTTGCGGTAAAAACACGATTTTGCTATAAACGTTAATAAAATCTCTATATTCCAACCGATTGTGCTAATTCTTTGACAGAGTGTTTAGTATACATGATTGAACTGTATTATATCACTGGTTTCGATTTTCCCCACAAAAAAAAATCCTTCAAAAAATTTCGTTATTGCGAGCTTTTAACTATATAAATATTAATAAAATCTACAAATTCCGTGGGATTTGTCTAATTTCTTAAAAAAATGTTAAATTCATGTGGAGTCACCTGTATATCACAACAATTTCACGTTCGCATGCAGAGGAATATGGGTTTGTTTGTGTAAATCGTCCAATTGTAAAAATCGTCGTTTCTTGCGGTAAAAACACGATTTTGTTATAAACGTTAATAAAATATCTATATTACAACCGATTGTGCTAATTCTTTCACAGAGTGTTTAGTATACATAATTGAACTGTATTATATCACTGGTTTCGATTTTCCCCACAAAAAAAAATCCTTCAAAATATTTCGTTTTTGCGAGATTTTAACTATATAAATATCAATAAAATCTACAAATTCCGTGGGATTTGTCTAATTTCTTTAAAAAATGTTAAATTCATGTGGATTCACCTATATATAACAACAATTTCACGTTCGCATGCAGAGGAATATGGGTTTGTTTGTGTAAATCGTCCAATTGTAAAAATCGTCGTTTCTTGCGGTAAAAACACGATTTTGCTATAAACATTAATAAAATCTCTATATTCCAACCGATTGTGCTAATTCTTGGACAGAGTGTTTAGTATACATGATTGAACTGTATTATATCACTGGTTTCGATTTTCCCCACAAAAAAAAATCCTTCAAAAAATTTCGTTTTTGCGAGATTTTAACTATATAAATATCAATAAAATCTACAAATTCCGGGGGAATTGTCTAATTTCTTAAAAAATGTTAAATTCATGTGGAGTCACCTATATATAACAACAATTTCACGTTCGCATGCAGAGGAATATGGGTTTGTTCGTGAAAATGGTCAAATTGTAAAAATCGTCGTTTCTTGCGGTAAAAACACGATTTTGCTATAAACGCTAATAATATCTCTATATTCCAACCGATTGTGCTAATTCTTTCACAGAGTGTTTAGTATACATGACTGAACTGTATTATGTCACTGGTTTCGATTTTCCCCACAAAAAAAAATCCTTCAAAAAATTTCGTTTTTGCGAGTTTTTTAACTATATAAATATCAATATAATCTACAAATTCCGTGGGATTTGTCTAATTTCTTAAAAAAATGTTAAATTCATGTGGAGTCACCTGTATATAACAATTTCACGTTCGCATGCAGAGGAATATGGGTTTGTTTGTGTAAATCGTCCAATTGTAAAAATCGTCGTTTCTTGCGGTAAAAACACGATTTTGTTTAAACGTTAATAAAATCTCTATATTCCAACCGATTGTGCTAATTCTTTCACAGAGTGTTTAGTATACGTGATTGAACTGTATTATGTCACTGGTTTCGATTTTCCCCACAAAAAAATCCTTCAAAAAATTTCGTTTTTGCGAGATTATTAACTATATAAATATTTATAAAATATACAAATTCCGTGGGATTTGTCTAATTTTTTAAAAAAATGTTAAATTCATGTGGAGTCACCTGTATATAACAACAATTTCACGTTCGCATGCAGAGGAATATGGGTTTGTTTGTGTAAATCGTCCAATTGTAAAAATCGTCGTTTCTTGCGGTAAAAACACGATTTTGCTATAAACGTTAATAAAATCTCTATATTCCAACCGATTGTGCTAATTCTTTGACAGAGTGTTTAGTATACATGATTGAACTGTATTATATCACTGGTTTCGATTTTCCCCACAAAAAAAAATCCTTCAAAAAATTTCGTTATTGCGAGCTTTTAACTATATAAATATTAATAAAATCTACAAATTCCGTGGGATTTGTCTAATTTCTTAAAAAAATGTTAAATTCATGTGGAGTCACCTGTATATCACAACAATTTCACGTTCGCATGCAGAGGAATATGGGTTTGTTTGTGTAAATCGTCCAATTGTAAAAATCGTCGTTTCTTGCGGTAAAAACACGATTTTGTTATAAACGTTAATAAAATATCTATATTACAACCGATTGTGCTAATTCTTTCACAGAGTGTTTAGTATACATAATTGAACTGTATTATATCACTGGTTTCGATTTTCCCCACAAAAAAAAATCCTTCAAAATATTTCGTTTTTGCGAGATTTTAACTATATAAATATCAATAAAATCTACAAATTCCGTGGGATTTGTCTAATTTCTTTAAAAAATGTTAAATTCATGTGGATTCACCTATATATAACAACAATTTCACGTTCGCATGCAGAGGAATATGGGTTTGTTTGTGTAAATCGTCCAATTGTAAAAATCGTCGTTTCTTGCGGTAAAAACACGACTTTGCTATAAACATTAATAAAATCTCTATATTCCAACCGATTGTGCTAATTCTTGGACAGAGTGTTTAGTATACATGATTGAACTGTATTATATCACTGGTTTCGATTTTCCCCACAAAAAAAAATCCTTCAAAAAATTTCGTTTTTGCGAGATTTTAACTATATAAATATCAATAAAATCTACAAATTCCGGGGGATTTGTCTAATTTCTTAAAAAAATGTTAAATTCATGTGGAGTCACCTATATATAACAACAATTTCACGTTCGCATGCAGAGGAATATGGGTTTGTTCGTGAAAATGGTCAAATTGTAAAAATCGTCGTTTCTTGCGGTAAAAACACGATTTTGCTATAAACGCTAATAAAATCTCTATATTCCAACCGATTGTGCTAATTCTTGGACAGAGTGTTTAGTATACATGATTGAACTGTATTATATCACTGGTTTCGATTTTCCCCACAAAAAAAATCCTTCAAAAAATTTCGTTTTTGCGAGATTTTAACTATATAAATATCAATAAAATCTACAAATTCCGGGGGATTTGTCTAATTTCTTAAAAAAATGTTAAATTCATGTGGAGTCACCTATATATAACAACAATTTCACGTTCGCATGCAGAGGAATATGGGTTTGTTCGTGAAAATCGTCAAATTGTAAAAATCGTCGTTTCTTGCGGTAAAAACACGATTTTGCTATAAACGCTAATAAAATCTCTATATTCCAACCGATTGTGCTAATTCTTTCACAGAGTGTTTAGTATACATGATTGAACTGTATTATGTCACTGGTTTCGATTTGCCCCACAAAAAAAATCCTTCAAAAAATTTCGTTTTTGCGAGTTTTTTAACTATATAAATATCAATATAATCTACAAATTCCGTGGGATTTGTCTAATTTCTTAAAAAAATGTTAAATTCATGTGGAGTCACCTGTATATCACAACAATTTCACGTTCGCATGCAGAGGAATATGGGTTTGTTTGTGTAAATCGTACAATTGAAAAATCGTCGTTTCTTGCGGTAAAAACACGATTTTGTTTAAACGTTAATAAAATCTCTATATTCCAACCGATTGTGCTAATACTTTCACAGAGTGTTTAGTATACATAATTGAACTGTATTATATCACTGGTTTCGATTTTCCCCACAAAAAAAAATCCTTCAAAATATTTCGTTTTTGCGAGATTTTAACTATATAAATATCAATAAAATCTACAAATTCCGTGGGATTTGTCTAATTTCTTTAAAAAATGTTAAATTCATGTGGATTCACCTATATATAACAACAATTTCACGTTCGCATGCAGAGGAATATGGGTTTGTTTGTGTAAATCGTCCAATTGTAAAAATCGTCGTTTCTTGCGGTAAAAACACGATTTTGCTATAAACATTAATAAAATCTCTATATTCCAACCGATTGTGCTAATTCTTGGACAGAGTGTTTAGTATACATGATTGAACTGTATTATATCACTGGTTTCGATTTTCCCCACAAAAAAAAATCCTTCAAAAAATTTCGTTTTTGCGAGATTTTAACTATATAAATATCTATAAAATCTACAAATTCCGGGGGATTTGTCTAATTTCTTAAAAAAATGTTAAATTCATGTGGAGTCACCTATATATAACAATTTCACGTTCGCATGCAGAGGAATATGGGTTTGTTTGTGTAAATCGTCCAATTGTAAAAATCGTCGTTTCTTGCGGTAAAAACACGATTTTGTTTAAACGTTAATAAAATCTCTATATTCCAACCGATTGTGCTAATTCTTTCACAGAGTGTTTAGTATACGTGATTGAACTGTATTATGTCACTGGTTTCGATTTTCCCCACAAAAAAAATCCTTCAAAAAATTTCGTTTTTGCGAGATTATTAACTATATAAATATTTATAAAATATACAAATTCCGTGGGATTTGTCTAATTTTTTAAAAAAATGTTAAATTCATGTGGAGTCACCTGTATATAACAACAATTTCACGTTCGCATGCAGAGGAATATGGGTTTGTTTGTGTAAATCGTCCAATTGTAAAAATCGTCGTTTCTTGCGGTAAAAACACGATTTTGCTATAAACGTTAATAAAATCTCTATATTCCAACCGATTGTGCTAATTCTTTGACAGAGTGTTTAGTATACATGATTGAACTGTATTATATCACTGGTTTCGATTTTCCCCACAAAAAAAAAAAAATTCAAAAAATTTCGTTATTGCGAGCTTTTAACTATATAAATATTAATAAAATCTACAAATTCCGTGGGATTTGTCTAATTTCTTAAAAAAATGTTAAATTCATGTGGAGTCACCTGTATATCACAACAATTTCACGTTCGCATGCAGAGGAATATGGGTTTGTTTGTGTAAATCGTCCAATTGTAAAAATCGTCGTTTCTTGCGGTAAAAACACGATTTTGTTATAAACGTTAATAAAATATCTATATTACAACCGATTGTGCTAATTCTTTCACAGAGTGTTTAGTATACATAATTGAACTGTATTATATCACTGGTTTCGATTTTCCCCACAAAAAAAAATCCTTCAAAATATTTCGTTTTTGCGAGATTTTAACTATATAAATATCAATAAAATCTACAAATTCCGTGGGATTTGTCTAATTTCTTTAAAAAATGTTAAATTCATGTGGATTCACCTATATATAACAACAATTTCACGTTCGCATGCAGAGGAATATGGGTTTGTTTGTGTAAATCGTCCAATTGTAAAAATCGTCGTTTCTTGCGGTAAAAACACGATTTTGCTATAAACATTAATAAAATCTCTATATTCCAACCGATTGTGCTAATTCTTGGACAGAGTGTTTAGTATACATGATTGAACTGTATTATATCACTGGTTTCGATTTTCCCCACAAAAAAAAATCCTTCAAAAAATTTCGTTTTTGCGAGATTTTAACTATATAAATATCAATAAAATCTACAAATTCCGGGGGATTTGTCTAATTTCTTAAAAAAATGTTAAATTCATGTGGAGTCACCTATATATAACAACAATTTCACGTTCGCATGCAGAGGAATATGGGTTTGTTCGTGAAAATGGTCAAATTGTAAAAATCGTCGTTTCTTGCGGTAAAAACACGATTTTGCTATAAACGCTAATAAAATCTCTATATTCCAACCGATTGTGCTAATTCTTTCACAGAGTGTTTAGTATACATGATTGAACTGTATTATGTCACTGGTTTCGATTTTCCCCACAAAAAAAAAATCCTTCAAAAAATTTCGTTTTTGCGAGTTTTTTAACTATATAAATATCAATAAAATCTACAAATTCCGTGGGATTTGTCTAATTTCTTAAAAAAATGTTAAATTCATGTGGAGTCACCTGCATATAACAACAATTTCACGTTCGCATGCAGAGGAATATGGGTTTGTTTGTGTAAATAGTCCAATTGTAAAAATCGTCGTTTCTAGCGGTAAAAACACGATTTTGTTATAAACTTTAATAAAATCTCTATATTCCAACCGATTGTGCTAATTCTTGGACAGAGTGTTTAGTATACATGATTGAACTGTATTATATCACTGGTTCGATTTTCCCCACAAAAAGAAATCCTTCAAAAAATTTCGTTTTTTGCGAGATTTTAACTATATAAATATCAATAAAATCTACAAATTCCGTGGGATTTGTCTAATTTCTTAAAAAAATGTTAAATTCATGTGGATTCACCTATATATAACAACAATTTCACGTTCGCATGCAGAGGAATATGGGTTTGTTTGTGTAAATCGTCCAATTGTAAAAATCGTCGTTTCTTGCGGTAAAAACACGATTTTGCTATAAACATTAATAAAATCTCTATATTCCAACCGATTGTGCTAATTCTTGGACAGAGTGTTTAGTATACATGATTGAACTGTATTATATCACTGGTTTCGATTTTCCCCACAAAAAAAATCCTTCAAAAAATTTCGTTTTTGCGAGATTTTAACTATATAAATATCAATAAAATCTACAAATTCCGGGGGATTTGTCTAATTACTTTAAAAAATGTTAAATTCATGTGGAGTCACCTATATATAACAACAATTTCACGTTCGCATGCAGAGGAATATGGGTTTGTTCGTGAAAATCGTCAAATTGTAAAAATCGTCGTTTCTTGCGGTAAAAACACGATTTTGCTATAAACGCTAATAAAATCTCTATATTCCAACCGATTGTGCTAATTCTTTCACAGAGTGTTTAGTATACATGATTGAACTGTATTATGTCACTGGTTTCGATTTGCCCCACAAAAAAAAATCCTTCAAAAAATTTCGTTTTTGCGAGTTTTTTAACTATATAAATATCAATATAATCTACAAATTCCGTGGGATTTGTCTAATTTCTTAAAAAAATGTTAAATTCATGTGGAGTCACCTGTATATAACAACAATTTCACGTTCGCATGCAGAGGAATATGGGTTTGTTTGTGTAAATCGTCCAATTGTAAAAATCGTCGTTTCTTGCGGTAAAAACACGATTTTGTTTAAACGTTAATAAAATCTCTATATTCCAACCGATAGTGCTAATACTTTCACAGAGTGTTTAGTATACATAATTGAACTGTATTATATCACTGGTTTCGATTTTCCCCACAAAAAAAAATCCTTCAAAAAATTTCGTTTTTGCGAGATTTTAACTATATAAATATCAATAAAATCTACAAATTCCGTGGGATTTGTCTAATTTCTTAAAAAAATGTTAAATTCATGTGGAGTCACCTGCATATAACAACAATTTCACGTTCGCATGCAGAGGAATATGGGTTTGTTTGTGTAAATCGTCCAATTGTAAAAATCGTCGTTTCTTGCGGTAAAAACACGATTTTGTTTAAACGTTAATAAAATCTCTATATTCCAACCGATTGTGCTAATTCTTTCACAGAGTGTTTAGTATACATAATTGAACTGTATTATATCACTGGTTTCGATTTTCCCCACAAAAAAAATCCTTCAAAAAATTTCGTTTTTGCGAGATTTTAACTATATAAATATCAATAAAATCTACAAATTCCGGGGGATTTGTCTAATTTCTTAAAAAAATGTTAAATTCATGTGGAGTCACCTGTATATAACAACAATTTCACGTTCGCATGCAGAGGAATATGGGTTTGTTTGTGAAAATGGTCAAATTGTAAAAATCGTTGATTCTTGCGGTAAAAACACGATTTTGCTATAAACGTTAATAAAATCTCTATATTCCAACCGATTGTGCTAATTCTTTCACAGAGTGTTTAGTATACATGATTGAACTGTATTATGTCACTGGTTTCGAATTTCCCCACAAAAAAAAATCCTTCAAAAAATTTCGTTTTTTCGAGTTTTTTAACTATATAAATATCAATAAAATCTACAAATTCCGTGGGATTTGTCTAATTTCTTAAAAAAATGTTAAATTCATGTGGATTCACCTATATATAACAACAATTTCACGTTCGCATGCAGAGGAATATGGGTTTGTTTGTGTAAATCGTCCAATTGTAAAAATCGTCGTTTCTTGCGGTAAAAACACGATTTTGCTATAAACGTTAATAAAATCTCTATATTCCAACCGATTGTGCTAATTCTTTGACAGAGTGTTTAGTATACATGATTGAACTGTATTATATCATTGGTTTCGATTTTCCCCACAAAAAAAAAATCCTTCAAAAAATTTCGTTTTTGCGAGATTTTAACTATATAAATATCAATAAAATCTACAAATTCCGGGGGATTTGTCTAATTTCTTAAAAAAATGTTAAATTCATGTGGAGTCACCTATATATAACAACAATTTCACGTTCGCATGCAGAGCAATATGGGTTTGTTCGTGAAAATCGTCAAATTGTAAAAATCGTCGTTTCTTGCGGTAAAAACACGATTTTGCTATAAACGCTAATAAAATCTCTATATTCCAACCGATTGTGCTAATTCTTTCACAGAGTGTTTAGTATACATGATTGAACTGTATTATGTCACTGGTTTCGATTTTCCCCACAAAAAAAAATCCTTCAAAAAATTTCGTTTTTGCGAGTTTTTTAACTATATAAATATCAATATAATCTACAAATTCCGTGGGATTTTTCTAATTTCTTAAAAAAATGTTAAATTCATGTGGAGTCACCTGTATATAACAATTTCACGTTCGCATGCAGAGGAATATGGGTTTGTATGTGTAAATCGTCCAATTGTAAAAATCGTCGTTTCTTGCGGTAAAAACACGATTTTGTTTAAACGTTAATAAAACCTCTATATTCCAACCGATTGTGCTAATACTTTCACAGAGTGTTTAGTATACATAATTGAACTGTATTATATCACTGGTTTCGATTTGCCCCACAAAAAAAAATCCTTCAAAAAATTTCGTTTTTGCGAGATTTTAACTATATAAATATCAATAAAATCTACAAATTCCGTGGGATTTGTCTAATTTCTTTAAAAAATGTTAAATTCATGTGGAGTCACCTGTATATAACAACAATTTCACGTTCGCATGCAGAGGAATATGGGTTTGGTTGTGTAAATCGTCCAATTGTAAAAATCGTCGTTTCTTGCGGTAAAAACACGATTTTGTTATAAACGTTAATAAAATCTCTATATTCCAACCGATTGTGCTAATTCTTTCACAGAGTGTTTAGTATACATAATTAAACTGTATTATATCACTGGTTTCGATTTTCCCCACAAAAAAAAAATCCTTCAAAAAATTTCGTTTTTGCGAGATTTTAACTATATAAATATCAATAAAATCTACAAATTCCGTGGGATTTGTCTAATTTCTTTAAAAAATGTTAAATTCATGTGGATTCACCTATATATAACAACAATTTCACTTTCGCATGCAGAGGAATATGGGTTTGTTTGTTTAAATCGTCCAATTGTAAAAATCGTCGTTTCTTGCGGTAAAAACACGATTTTGCTATAAACGTTAATAAAATCTCTATATTCCAACCGATTGTGCTAATTCTTTGACAGAGTGTTTAGTATACATGATTCAACTGTATTATATCACTGGTTTCGATTTTCCCCACAAAAAAAAAAATCCTTCAAAAAATTTCGTTTTTGCGAGATTTTAACTATATAAATATAAATAAAATCTACAAATTCCGTGGGATTTGTCTAATTTCTTAAAAAAATGTTAAATTCATGTGGAGTCACCTGCATATATAAACAATTTCACGTTCGCATGCAGAGGAATATGGGTTTGTTTGTGTAAATCGTCCAATTGTAAAAATCGTCGTTTCTAGCGGTAAAAACACGATTTTGTTATAAACTTTAATAAAATCTCCTTATTCCAACCGATTGTGCTAATTATTTCACAGAGTGTTTAGTATACATAATTGAACTGTATTATATCACTGGTTTCGATTTTCCCCACAAAAAAAATCCTTCAAAAAATTTCGTTTTTGCGAGATTTTAACTATATAAATATCAATAAAATCTACAAATTCCGTGGGATTTGTCTAATTTCTTTAAAAAATTTTAAATTCATGTGGTCTCACCTATATATAACAACAATTTCACTTTCGCATGCAGAGGAATATGGGTTTGTTTGTTTAAATCGTCCAATTGTAAAAATCGTCGTTTCTTGCGGTAAAAACACGATTTTGCTATAAACGTTAATAAAATCTCTATATTCCAACCGATTGTGCTAATTCTTTGACAGAGTGTTTAGTATACATGATTCAACTGTATTATATCACTGGTTTCGATTTTCCCCACAAAAAAAAAAATCCTTCAAAAAATTTCGTTTTTGCGAGATTTTAACTATATAAATATCTATAAAATCTACAAATTCCGTGGTATTTGTCTAATTTCTTAAAAAAATGTTAAATTCATGTGGAGTCACCTGCATATAACAACAATTTCACGTTCGCATGCAGAGGAATATGGGTTTGTTTGTGTAAATCGTCCAATTGTAAAAATCGTCGTTTCTAGCGGTAAAAACACGATTTTGTTATAAACTTTAATAAAATCTCTATATTCCAACCGATTGTGCTAATTCTTTCACAGAGTGTTTAGTATACATAATTCAACTGTATTATATCACTGGTTTCGATTTTCCCCAGAAAAAAAAATCCTTCAAAAAATTTCGTTTTTGCGAGATTTTAACTATATAAATATCAATAAAATCTACAAATTCCGTGGGATTTGTCTAATTTCTTAAAAAAATGTTAAATTCATGTGGATTCACCTATATATAACAACAATTTCACGTTCGCATGCAGAGGAATATGGGTTTGTTTGTGTAAATCGTCCAATTGTAAAAATCGTCGTTTCTTGCGGTAAAAACACGATTTTGCTATAAACATTAATAAAATCTCTATATTCCAACCGATTGTGCTAATTCTTGGACAGAGTGTTTAGTATACATGATTGAACTGTATTATATCACTGGTTTCGATTTTCCCCACAAAAAAAAATCCTTCAAAAAATTTCGTTTTTGCGAGATTTTAACTATATAAATATCTATAAAATCTACAAATTCCGGGGGATTTGTCTAATTTCTTAAAAAAATGTTAAATTCCTGTGCAGTCACCTATATATAACAACAATTTCACGTTCGCATGCAGAGGAATATGGGTTTGTTCGTGAAAATCGTCAAATTGTAAAAATCGTCGTTTCTTGCGGTAAAAACACGATTTTGCTATAAACGCTAATAAAATCTCTATATTCCAACCGATTGTGCTAATTCTTTCACAGAGTGTTTAGTATACATGATTGAACTGTATTATGTCACTGGTTTCGATTATCCCCACAAAAAAAAATTCTTCAAAAAATTTCGTTTTTGCGAGTTTTTTAACTATATAAATATCAATATAATCTACAAATTCCGTGGGATTTGTCTAATTTCTTAAAAAAATGTTAAATTCATGTGGAGTCACCTGTATATAACAACAATTTCACGTTCGCATGCAGAGGAATATGGGTTTGTTTGTGTAAATCGTCCAATTGTAAAAATCGTCGTTTCTTGCGGTAAAAACACGATTTTGTTATAAACGTTAATAAAATCTCTATATTCCAACCGATTGTGCTAATTCTTTCACAGAGTGTTTAGTATACATAATTGAACTGTATTATATCACTGGTTTCGATTTTCCCCACAAAAAAAATCCTTCAAAAAATTTCGTTTTTGCGAGATTTTAACTATATAAATATCAATAAAATCTACAAATTCCGGGGGATTTGTCTCATTTCTTAAAAAAATGTTAAATTCATGTGGAGTCACCTATATATAACAACAATTTCACGTTCGCATGCAGAGGAATATGGGTTTGTTTGTGAAAAGGGTCAAATTGTAAAAATCGTTGATTCTTGCGGTAAAAACTCGATTTTGCTATAAACGTTAATAAAATCTCTATATTCCAACCGATTGTGCTAATTCTTTCACAGAGTGTTTAGTATACATGATTGAACTGTATTATGTCACTGGTTTCGAATTTCCCCACAAAAAAAAATCCTTCAAAAAATTTCGTTTTTTCGAGTTTTTTAACTATATAAATATCAATATAATCTACAAATTCCGTGGGATTTGTCTAATTTCTTAAAAAAATGTTAAATTCATGTGGATTCACCTATATATAACAACAATTTCACGTTCGCATGCGGAGGAATAAGGGTTTGTTTGTGTAAATCGTCCAATTGTAAAAATCGTCGTTTCTTGCGGTAAAAACACTATTTTGCTATAAACGTTAGTAAAATCTCTATATTCCAACCGATTGTGCTAATTCTTTGACAGAGTGTTTAGTATACATGATTGAACTGTATTATATCACTGGTTTCGATTTTCCCCACAAAAAAAAATCCTTCAAAAAATTTCGTTTTTGCGAGATTATTAACTATATAAATATTTATAAAATATACAAATTCCGTGGGATTTGTCTAATTTCTTAAAAAAATGTTAAATTCATGTGGAGTCACCTGTATATAACAACAATTTCACGTTCGCATGCAGAGGAATATGGGTTTGTTTGTGTAAATCGTCCAATTGTAAAAATCGTCGTTTCTTGCGGTAAAAACACGATTTTGTTATAAACGTTAATAAAATCTCTATATTCCAACCGATTGTGTTAATTCTTTCACAGAGTGTTTAGTATATATGATTGAACTGTATTATGTCACTGGTTTCGATTTTCCCCACAAAAAAAATCCTTCAAAAAATTTCGTTTTTGCGAGTTTTTTTAACTATATAAATATCAATAAAATCTACAAATTCCGTGGGATTTGTCTAATTTCTTAAAAAAATGTTAAATTCATGTGGATTCACCTATATATAACAACAATTTCACTTTCGCATGCAGAGGAATATGGGTTTGTTTGTGTAAATCGTCCAATTGTAAAAATCGTCGTTTCTTGCGGTAAAAACACGATTTTGCTATAAACGTTAATAAAATCTCTATATTCCAACCGATTGTGCTAATTCTTTGACAGAGTGTTTAGTATACATGATTGAACTGTATTATATCACTGGTTTCGATTATCCCCACAAAAAAAAATCCTTCAAAAAATTTCGTTTTTGCGAGATTTTAACTATATAAATATCAATAAAATCTACAAATTCCGTGGGATTTGTCTAATTTCTTAAAAAAATGTTAAATTCATGTGGAGTCACCTGTATATAACAACAATTTCACGTTCGCATGCAGAGGAATATGGGTTTGTTTGTGTAAATCGTCCAATTGTAAAAATCGTCGTTTCTTGCGGTAAAAACACGATTTTGTTATAAACGTTAATAAAATCTCTATATTCCAACCGATTGTGCTAATTCTTTCACAGAGTGTTTAGTATACATAATTGAACTGTATTGTATCACTGGTTTCGATTTTCCCCACAAAAAAAAATCCTTCAAAAAATTTCGTTTTTGCGAGATTATTAACTATATAAATATCAATAAAATCTACAAATTCCGTGGGATTTGTCTAATTTCTTAAAAAAATGTTAAATTCATGTGGATTCACCTATATATAACAACAATTTCACGTTCGCATGCAGAGGAATATGGGTTTGTTGGTGTAAATCGTCCAATTGTAAAAATCGTCGTTTCTTGCGGTAAAAACACGATTTTGCTATAAACATTAATAAAATCTCTATATTCCAACCGATTGTACTAATTCTTGGACAGAGTGTTTAGTATACATGATTGAACTGTATTATATCACTGGTTTCGATTTTCCCCACAAAAAAAAATCCTTCAAAAAATTTCGTTTTTGCGAGATTTTAACTATATAAATATCAATAAAATCTACAAATTCCGGGGGATTTGTCTAATTTCTTAAAAAAATGTTAAATTCGTGTGGAGTCACCTATATATAACAACAATTTCACGTTCGCATGCAGAGGAATATGGGTTTGTTCGTGAAAATCGTCAAATTGTAAAAATCGTCGTTTCTTGCGGGAAAAACACGATTTTGCTATAAACGCTAATAAAATCTCTATATTCCAACCGATTGTGCTAATTCTTTCACAGAGTGTTTAGTATACATGATTGAACTGTATTATGTCACTGGTTTCGATTTTCCCCACAAAAAAAAATCCTTCAAAAAATTTCGTTTTTGCGAGTTTTTTAACTATATAAATATCAATATAATCTACAAATTCCGTGGGATTTGTCTAATTTCTTAAAAAAATGTTAAATTCATGTGGAGTCACCTGTATATAACAATTTCACGTTCGCATGCAGAGGAATATGGGTTTGTTTGTGTAAATCGTCCAATTGTAAAAATCGTCGTTTCTTGCGGTAAAAACACGATTTTGTTTAAACGTTAATAAAATGTCTATATTCCAACCGATTGTGCTAATACTTTCACAGAGTGTTTAGTATACATAATTGAACTGTATTATATCACTGGTTTCGATTTTCCCCACAAAAAAAAATCCTTCAAAAAATTTCGTTTTTGCGAGATTTTAACTATATAAATATCAATAAAATCTACAAATTCCGTGGGATTTGTCTAATTTCTTTAAAAAATGTTAAATTCATGTGGAGTCACCTGTATATAACAACAATTTCACGTTCGCATGCAGAGGAATATGGGTTTGTTTGTGTAAATCGTCCAATTGTAAAAATCGTCGTTTCTTGCGGTAAAAACACGATTTTGTTATAAACGTTAATAAAATCTCTATATTCCAACCGATTGTGCTAATTCTTTCACAGAGTGTTTAGTATACATAATTGAACTGTATTATATCACTGGTTTCGATTTTCCCCACAAAAAAAAATCCTTCAAAAAATTTCGTTTTTGCGAGATTTTAACTATATAAATATCAATAAAATCTACAAATTCCGTGGGATTTGTCTAATTTCTTTAAAAAATGTTAAATTCATGTGGATTCACCTATATATAACAACAATTTCACTTTCGCATGCAGAGGAATATGGGTTTGTTTGTGTAAATCGTCCAATTGTAAAAATCGTCGTTTCTTGCGGTAAAAACACGATTATGTTATAAACGTTAATAAAATCTCTATATTCCAACCGATTGTGCTAATTCTTTGACAGAGTGTTTAGTATACATGATTCAACTGTATTATGTCACTGGTTTCGATTTTCCCCACAAAAAAAAAATCCTTCAAAAAATTACGTTTTTGCGAGATTTTAACTATATAAATATCAATAAAATCTACAAATTCCGTGGGATTTGTCTAATTTCTTAAAAAAATGTTAAATTCATGTGGATTCACCTATATATAACAACAATTTCACTTTCGCATGCAGAGGAATATGGGTTTGTTTGTGTAAATCGTCCAATTGTAAAAATCGTCGTTTCTTGCGGTAAAAACACGATTTTGCTATAAACGTTAATAAAATCTCTATATTCCAACCGATTGTGCTAATTCTTTGACAGAGTGTTTAGTATACATGATTGAACTGTATTATATCACTGGTTTCGATTTTCCCCACAAAAAAAAATCCTTAAAAAAATTTCGTTTTTGCGAGATTTTAACTATATAAATATCAATAAAATCTACAAATTCCGTGGGATTTGTCTAATTTCTTAAACAAATGTTAAATTCATGTGGAGTCACCGGTATATAACAACAATTTCACGTTCGCATGCAGAGGAATATGGGTTTGTTTGTGTAAATCGTCCAATTGTAAAAATCGTCGTTTCTTGCGGTAAAAACCCGATTTTGTTATAAACGTTAATAAAATCTCTATATTCCAACCGATTGTGCTAATTCTTTCACAGAGTGTTTAGTATACATAATTGAACTGTATTATATCACTGGTTTCGATTTTCCCCACAAAAAAAAATCCTTCAAAAAATTTCGTTTTTGCGAGATTTTAACTATATAAATATCAATAAAATCTACAAATTCCGTGGGATTTGTCTAATTTCTTAAAAAAATGTTAAATTCATGTGGATTCACCTATATATAACAACAATTTCACGTTCGCATGCAGAGGAATATGGGTTTGTTGGTGTAAATCGTCCAATTGTAAAAATCGTCGTTTCTTGCGGTAAAAACACGATTTTGCTATAAACATTAATAAAATCTCTATATTCCAACCGATTGTGCTAATTCTTGGACAGAGTGTTTAGTATACATGATTGAACTGTATTATATCACTGGTTTCGATTTTCCCCACAAAAAAAAAAACTTCAAAAAATTTCGTTTTTGCGAGATTTTAACTATATAAATATCAATAAAATCTACAAATTCCGGGGGATTTGTCTAATTTCTTAAAAAAATATTAAATTCATGTGGAGTCACCTATATATAACAACAATTTCACGTTCGCATGCAGAGGAATATGGGTTTGTTCGTGAAAATCGTCAAATTGTAAAAATCGTCGTTTCTTGCGGTAAAAACACGATTTTGCTATAAACGCTAATAAAATCTCTATATTCCAACCGATTGTGCTAATTCTTTCACAGAGTGTTTAGTATACAAGATTGAACTGTATTATGTCACTGGTTTCGATTTTCCCCACAAAAAAAAAATCCTTCAAAAAATTTCGTTTTTGCGAGTTTTTTAACTATATAAATATCAATATAATCTACAAATTCCGTGGGATTTGTCTAATTTCTTAAAAAAATGTTAAATTCATGTGGAGTCACCTGTATATAACAATTTCACGTTCGCATGCAGAGGAATATGGGTTTGTTTGTGTAAATCGTCCAATTGTAAAAATCGTCGTTTCTTGCGGTAAAAACACGATTTTGTTTAAACGTTAATAAAATCTCTATATTCCAACCGATTGTGCTAATACTTTCACAGAGTGTTTAGTATACATAATTGAACTGAATTATATCACTGGTTTCGATTTGCCCCACAAAAAAAAATCCTTCAAAAAATTTCGTTTTTGCGAGATTTTAACTATATAAATATCAATAAAATCTACAAATTCCGTGGGATTTGTCTAATTTCTTTAAAAAATGTTAAATTCATGTGGAGTCACCTGTATATAACAACAATTTCACGTTCGCATGCAGAGGAATATGGGTTTGTTTGTGTAAATCGTCCAATTGTAAAAATCGTCGTTTCTTGCGGTAAAAACACGATTTTGTTATAAACGTTAATCAAATCTCTATATTCCAACCGATTGTGCTAATTCTTTCACAGAGTGTTTAGTATACATAATTAAACTGTATTATATCACTGGTTTCGATTTTCCCCACAAAAAAAAATCCTTCAAAAAATTTCGTTTTTGCGAGATTTTAACTATATAAATATCAATAAAATCTACAAATTCCGTGGGATTTGTCTAATTTCTTTAAAAAATGTTAAATTCATGTGGATTCACCTATATATAACAACAATTTCACTTTCGCATGCAGAGGAATATGGGTTTGTTTGTTTAAATCGTCCAATTGTAAAAATCGTCGTTTCTTGCGGTAAAAACACGATTTTTTTATAAACGTTAATAAAATCTCTATATTCCAACCGATTGTGCTAATTCTTTGACAGAGTGTTTAGTATACATGATTCAACTGTATTATATCACTGGTTTCGATTTTCCCCACAAAAAAAAATCCTTCAAAAAATTTCGTTTTTGCGAAATTTTAACTATATAAATATCAATAAAATCTACAAATTCCGTGGGATTTGTCTAATTTCTTAAAAAAATGTTAAATTCATGTGGAGTCACCTGCATATAACAACAATTTCACGTTCGCATGCAGAGGAATATGGGTTTGTTTGTGTAAATCGTCCAATTGTAAAAATCGTCGTTTCTAGCGGTAAAAACACGATTTTGTTATAAACTTTAATAAAATCTCTATATTCCAACCGATTGTGCTAATTCTTTCACAGAGTGTTTAGTATACATAATTGAACTGTATTATATCACTGGTTTCGATTTTCCCCACAAAAAAAAATCCTTCAAAAAATTTCGTTTTTGCGAGATTTTAACTATATAAATATCAATAAAATCTACAAATTCCGTGGGATTTGTCTAATTTCTTAAAAAAATGTTAAATTCATGTGGAGTCACCTGTATATAACAACAATTTCACGTTCGCATGCAGAGGAATATGGGTTTGTTTGTGTAAATCGTCCAATTGTAAAAATCGTCGTTTCTTGCGGTAAAAACACGATTTTGTTATAAACGTTAATAAAATCTCTATATTCCAACCGATTGTGCTAATTCTTTCACAGAGTGTTTAGTATACATAATTGAACTGTATTATATCACTGGTTTCGATTTTCCCCACAAAAAAAAATCCTTCAAAAAATTTCGTTTTTGCGAGATTTTAACTATATAAATATCAATAAAATCTACAAATTCCGTGGGATTTGTCTAATTTCTTAAAAAAATGTTAAATTCATGTGGATTCACCTATATATAACAACAATTTCACGTTCGCATGCAGAGGAATATGGGTTTGTTGGTGTAAATCGTCCAATTGTAAAAATCGTCGTTTCTTGCGGTAAAAACACGATTTTGCTATAAACATTAATAAAATCTCTATATTCCAACCGATTGTGCTAATTCTTGGACAGAGTGTTTAGTATACATGATTGAACTGTATTATATCACTGGTTTCGATTTTCCCCTCAAAAAAAAATCCTTCAAAAAATTTCGTTTTTGCGAGATTTTAACTATATAAATATCAATAAAATCTACAAATTCCGGGGGATTTGTCTAATTTCTTAAAAAAATATTAAATTCATGTGGAGTCACCTATATATAACAACAATTTCACTTTCGCATGCAGAGGAATATGGGTTTGTTTGTTTAAATCGTCCAATTGTAAAAATCGTCGTTTCTTGCGGTAAAAACACGATTTTGTTATAAACGTTAATAAAATCTCTATATTCCAACCGATTTTGCTAATTCTTTGACAGAGTGTTTAGTATACATGATTCAACTGTATTATATCACTGGTTTCGATTTTCCCCACAAAAAAAAATCCTTAAAAAATTTCGTTTTTGCGAAATTTTAACTATATAAATATCAATATAATCTACAAATTCCGTGGGATTTGTCTAATTTCTTAAAAAAATGTTAAATTCATGTGGAGTCACCTGTATATAACAATTTCACGTTCGCATGCAGAGGAATATGGGTTTGTTTGTGTAAATCGTCCAATTGTAAAAATCGTCGTTTCTTGCGGTAAAAACACGATTTTGTTTAAACGTTAATAAAATCTCTATATTCCAACAGATTGTGCTAATACTTTCACAGAGTGTTTAGTATACATAATTGAACTGAATTATATCACTGGTTTCGATTTGCCCCACAAAAAAAAATCCTTCAAAAAATTTCGTTTTTGCGAGATTTTAACTATATAAATATCAATAAAATCTACAAATTCCGTGGGATTTGTCTAATTTCTTTAAAAAATGTTAAATTCATGTGGAGTCACCTGTATATAACAACAATTTCACGTTCGCATGCAGAGGAATATGGGTTTGTTTGTGTAAATCGTCCAATTGTAAAAATCGTCGTTTCTTGCGGTAAAAACACGATTTTGTTATAAACGTTAATAAAATCTCTATATTCCAACCGATTGTGCTAATTCTTTCACAGAGTGTTTAGTATACATAATTAAACTGTATTATATCACTGGTTTCGATTTTCCCCACAAAAAAAAATCCTTCAAAAAATTTCGTTTTTGCGAGATTTTAACTATATAAATATCAATAAAATCTACAAATTCCGTGGGATTTGTCTAATTTCTTTAAAAAATGTTAAATTCATGTGGATTCACCTATATATAACAACAATTTCACTTTCGCATGCAGAGGAATATGGGTTTGTTTGTTTAAATCGTCCAATTGTAAAAATCGTCGTTTCTTGCGGTAAAAACACGATTTTGTTATAAACGTTAATAAAATCTCTATATTCCAACCGATTGTGCTAATTCTTTGACAGAGTGTTTAGTATACATGATTCAACTGTATTATATCACTGGTTTCGATTTTCCCCACAAAAAAAAATCCTTCAAAAAATTTCGTTTTTGCGAAATTTTAACTATATAAATATCAATAAAATCTACAAATTCCGTGGGATTTGTCTAATTTCTTAAAAAAATGTTAAATTCATGTGGAGTCACCTGCATATAACAACAATTTCACGTTCGCATGCAGAGGAATATGGGTTTGTTTGTGTAAATCGTCCAATTGTAAAAATCGTCGTTTCTAGCGGTAAAAACACGATTTTGTTATAAACTTTAATAAAATCTCTATATTCCAACCGATTGTGCTAATTCTTTCACAGAGTGTTTAGTATACATAATTGAACTGTATTATATCACTGGTTTCGATTTTCCCCACAAAAAAAAATCCTTCAAAAAATTTCGTTTTTGCGAGATTTTAACTATATAAATATCAATAAAATCTACAAATTCCGTGGGATTTGTCTAATTTCTTAAAAAAATGTTAAATTCATGTGGAGTCACCTGTATATAACAACAATTTCACGTTCGCATGCAGAGGAATATGGGTTTGTTTGTGTAAATCGTCCAATTGTAAAAATCGTCGTTTCTTGCGGTAAAAACACGATTTTGTTATAAACGTTAATAAAATCTCTATATTCCAACCGATTGTGCTAATTCTTTCACAGAGTGTTTAGTATACATAATTGAACTGTATTATATCACTGGTTTCGATTTTCCCCACAAAAAAAAATCCTTCAAAAAATTTCGTTTTTGCGAGATTTTAACTATATAAATATCAATAAAATCTACAAATTCCGTGGGATTTGTCTAATTTCTTAAAAAAATGTTAAATTCATGTGGATTCACCTATATATAACAACAATTTCACGTTCGCATGCAGAGGAATATGGGTTTGTTGGTGTAAATCGTCCAATTGTAAAAATCGTCGTTTCTTGCGGTAAAAACACGATTTTGCTATAAACATTAATAAAATCTCTATATTCCAACCGATTGTGCTAATTCTTGGACAGAGTGTTTAGTATACATGATTGAACTGTATTATATCACTGGTTTCGATTTTCCCCTCAAAAAAAAATCCTTCAAAAAATTTCGTTTTTGCGAGATTTTAACTACACTCAGGGACAAAAAAAACCGGACACTTTAATATTTGCTGGTATTTTGCAAAACATTATCTTCTCATACAATATTATGGTAGCCATCTGTTGTTATGGAGACGTTTATACATTGTTGATTGTTTTTTGTTTTATAAACAAGCCATTACAACCAAATATTCCAATTTTGCTTTTGGAGTCTCAGCTATAACAATTTTGTCTCAACCATTTTGTGCTTCATTATCGTTATCATTCGTTATTTCTTTATTTTTACATTTTCTGAGTTTAAGTGGGGTTGTAACATTTGTCTTAAAACAAGATGCGACCTGAAGATGTGGCTCGATCTGTAGCCCTTTACGATGATGGACACAGTGTATGTTACATTGCAAATGTTATGAATATGGCTAGAAGCACAACCCATGATGCTGTAAAACGGTATAGAGAGACCCTAGAATATACCAGAAGACCAGGTCCGGGTCGTCCAAGAGCTACAAATCCAAATGAAGACATGTATATGGCGTTGAGAGTTCTTAGGGAGTGCAACCTGCCAGCTACTAGTGTAGCCCAGCAATTTGTTAACATGCATGGACGCCCAATTTCGGCCAAAACAGTTAGAAGGAGGTTGAAAGCAAGTAGACTGATATCAAGTAGACCTGCAACTGGTCCCAGACTTCTCAGGATGCATCGAGTTGAACGACTGTGTTTTGCAAATGATCACAGGGATTGGAGAAATGGACAGTGGAGCTGTGTTCTGTTCACCGATGAGTCCCGTTTCAATCTGTGCTCACCTGATGGACGTGAAAGAGTTTGGAGAAGGAGGGGAGAACGATTTTCACAGTGTTGCATTTCCGGAAATGTGCCGTATGGAGGTGGTGGAGTGATGGTTTGGGCAGGAGTGTGTACGGATGCTCGCACAGAGTTGGTTTTTGTTGAAAATGGAAGACTAACAGCTGGTAGGTATATAAATGAATGTTTGGCTGATCATGTTGTGCCATTTGGCCAATTTGTTGGCGATAATTTTGTTTTAATGCATGATAATGCACAGCCGCATATTGCCCATGCGGTCGGAGATTATCTCCAAGAAGTGGGAATCCATGTTCTTCCATGGCCAGCAAGGAGTCTAGACATGAACCCAATTGAACACGTGTGGGACATGCTGGGACGGCGTGTTAAGAATAGACGACCGAGACCAGAATCGTTACAAGAGTTGAGGCGAGCACCTGGCGAAGAATGGGAACTTATTCCTCAAGAAGACATTGCTAACCAAATTGAGAGCATGCCAAGACGTATGGATGCAGTTTTTCAAGCCAGAGGGGGTAATACCCGTTACTAAAATGAGTTTTTAATGTTTAAGGCACCATAAAATGAAAAAACAGTTAGACCAAATGATGCCATAGTTATACGCCCTTTGTAATTTTTTTGTAAATTTTCTCATCAGATATTTTTTTTTTCAAATGTTGTCGTATAAATGAAACAATATTTTGTTTAAATGGGTTTTGTTTCATTTTGAAATAATTTGCAACAAAACACAAGCAAATATAGAAGTGTCCGGTTTTTTTTGTCCCTGAGTGTATATAAATATCAATAAAATCTACAAATTCCGGGGGATTTGTCTAATTTCTTAAAAAAATATTAAATTCATGTGGAGTCACCTATATATAACAACAATTTCACTTTCGCATGCAGAGGAATATGGGTTTGTTTGTTTAAATCGTCCAATTGTAAAAATCGTCGTTTCTTGCGGTAAAAACACGATTTTGTTATAAACGTTAATAAAATCTGTATATTCCAACCGATTTTGCTAATTCTTTGACAGAGTGTTTAGTATACATGATTCAACTGTATTATATCACTGGTTTCGATTTTCCCCACAAAAAAAAATCCTTCAAAAAATTTCGTTTTTGCGAAATTTTAACTATATAAATATCAATAAAATCTACAAATTCCGTGGGATTTGTCTAATTTCTTAAAAAAATGTTAAATTCATGTGGAGTCACCTGCATATAACAACAATTTCACGTTCGCATGCAGAGGAATATGGGTTTGATTGTGTAAATCGTCCAATTGTAAAAATCGTCGTTTCTAGCGGTAAAAACACGATTTTGTTATAAACTTTAATAAAATCTCTATATTCCAACCGATTGTGCTAATTCTTTCACAGAGTGTTTAGTATACATAATTGAACTGTATTATATCACTGGTTTCGATTTTCCCCACAAAAAAAAAATCCTTCAAAAAATTTCGTTTTTGCGAGATTTTAACTATATAAATATCAATAAAATCTACAAATTCCGTGGGATTTGTCTAATTTCTTAAAAAAATGTTAAATTCATGTGGAGTCACCTGTATATAACAACAATTTCACGTTCGCATGCAGAGGAATATGGGTTTGTTTGTGTAAATCGTCCAATTGTAAAAATCGTCGTTTCTTGCGGTAAAAACACGATTTTGTTATAAACGTTAATAAAATCTCTATATTCCAACCGATTGTGCTAATTCTTTCACAGAGTGTTTAGTATACATAATTGAACTGTATTATATCACTGGTTTCGATTTTCCCCACAAAAAAAAATCCTTCAAAAAATTTCGTTTTTGCGAGATTTTAACTATATAAATATCAATAAAATCTACAAATTCCGTGGGATTTGTCTAATTTCTTAAAAAAATGTTAAATTCATGTGGATTCACCTATATATAACAACAATTTCACGTTCGCATGCAGAGGAATATGGATTTGTTGGTGTAAATCGTCCAATTGTAAAAATCGTCGTTTCTTGCGGTAAAAACACGATTTTGCTATAAACATTAATAAAATCTCTATATTCCAACCGATTGTGCTAATTCTTGGACAGAGTGTTTAGTATACATGATTGAACTGTATTATATCACTGGTTTCGATTTTCCCCACAAAAAAAAATCCTTCAAAAAATTTCGTTTTTGCGAGATTTTAACTATATAAATATCAATAAAATCTACAAATTCCGGGGGATTTGTCTAATTTCTTAAAAAAATATTAAATTCATGTGGAGTCACCTATATATAACAACAATTTCACGTTCGCATGCAGAGGAATATGGGTTTGTTCGTGAAAATCGTCAAATTGTAAAAATCGTCGTTTCTTGCGGTAAAAACACGATTTTGCTATAAACGCTAATAAAATCTCTATATTCCAACCGATTGTGCTAATTCTTTCACAGAGTGTTTAGTATACAAGATTGAACTGTATTATGTCACTGGTTTCGATTTTCCCCACAAAAAAAAAAATCCTTCAAAAAATTTCGTTTTTGCGAGTTTTTTAACTATATAAATATCAATATAATCTACAAATTCCGTGGGATTTGTCTAATTTCTTAAAAAAATGTTAAATTCAAGTGGAGTCACCTGTATATAACAATTTCACGTTCGCATGCAGAGGAATATGGGTTTGTTTGTGTAAATCGTCCAATTGTAAAAATCGTCGTTTCTTGCGGTAAAAACACGATTTTGTTTAAACGTTAATAAAATCTCTATATTCCAACCGATTGTGCTAATACTTTCACAGAGTGTTTAGTATACATAATTGAACTGTATTATATCACTGGTTTCGATTTGCCCCACAAAAAAAAATCCTTCAAAAAATTTCGTTTTTGCGAGATTTTAACTATATAAATATCAATAAAATCTACAAATTCCGTGGGATTTGTCTAATTTCTTTAAAAAATGTTAAATTCATGTGGAGTCACCTGTATATAACAACAATTTCACGTTCGCATGCAGAGGAATATGGGTTTGTTTGTGTAAATCGTCCAATTGTAAAAATCGTCGTTTCTTGCGGTAAAAACACGATTTTGTTATAAACGTTAATAAAATCTCTATATTCCAACCGATTGTGCTAATTCTTTCACAGAGTGTTTAGTATACATAATTAAACTGTATTATATCACTGGTTTCGATTTTCCCCACAAAAAAAAATCCTTCAAAAAATTTCGTTTTTGCGAGATTTTAACTATATAAATATCAATAAAATCTACAAATTCCGTGGGATTTGTCTAATTTCTTTAAAAAATGTTAAATTCATGTGGATTCACCTATATATAACAACAATTTCACTTTCGCATGCAGAGGAATATGGGTTTGTTTGTTTAAATCGTCCAATTGTAAAAATCGTCGTTTCTTGCGGTAAAAACACGATTTTGCTATAAACGTTAATAAAATCTCTATATTCCAACCGATTGTGCTAATTCTTTGACACAGTGTTTAGTATACATGATTCAACTGTATTATATCACTGGTTTCGATTTTCCCCACAAAAAAAAAATCCTTCAAAAAATTTCGTTTTTGCGAGATTTTAACTATATAAATATAAATAAAATCTACAAATTCCGTGGGATTTGTCTAATTTCTTAAAAAAATGTTAAATTCATGTGGAGTCACCTGCATATAACAACAATTTCACGTTCGCATGCAGAGGAATATGGGTTTGTTTGTGAAAATCGTCCAATTGTAAAAATCGTCGTTTCTAGCGGTAAAAACACGATTTTGTTATAAACTTTAATAAAATCTCTATATTCCAACCGATTGTGCTAATTCTTTCACAGAGTGTTTAGTATACATAATTGAACTGTATTATATCACTGGTTTCGATTTTCCCCACAAAAAAAAATCCTTCAAAAAATTTCGTTTTTGCGAGATTTTAACTATATAAATATCAATAAAATCTACAAATTCCGTGGGATTTGTCTAATTTCTTAAAAAAAAATGTTAAATTCATGTGGATTCACCTATATATCACAACAATTTCACGTTCGCATGCAGAGGAATATGGGTTTGTTTGTGTAAATCGTCCAATTGTAAAAATCGTCGTTTCTTGCGGTAAAAACACGATTTTGCTATAAACGTTAATAAAATCTCTATATTCCAACCGATTGTGCTAATTCTTGGACAGAGTGTTTAGTATACATGATTGAACTGTATTATATCACTGGTTTCGATTTTCCCCACAAAAAAAAATCCTTCAAAAAATTTCGTTTTTGCGAGATTTTAACTATATATATATCAATAAAATCTACAAATTCCGGGGGATTTGTCTAATTTCTTAAAAAAATGTTAAATTCATGTGGAGTCACCTATATATAACAACAATTTCACGTTCGCATGCAGAGGAATATGGGTTTGTTCGTGAAAATCGTCAAATTGTAAAAATCGTCGTTTCTTGCGGTAAAAACACGATTTTGCTATAAACGCTAATAAAATCTCTATATTCCAACCGATTGTGCTAATTCTTTGACAGAGTGTTTAGTATATATGATTGAACTGTATTATATCACTGGTTTCGATTTTCCCCACAAAAAAAAATCCTTAAAAAAATTTCGTTTTTGCGAGATTATTAACTATATAAATATCAATAAAATCTACAAATTCCGTGGGATTTGTCTAATTTCTTAAAAAAATGTTAAATTCATGTGGAGTCACCTATATATAACAACAATTTCACGTTCGCATGCAGAGGAATATGGGTTTGTTTGTGAAAATTGTCAAATTGTAAAAATCGATGTTTCTTGCGGTAAAAACACGATTTTGCTATAAACGTTAATAAAATCTCTATATTCCAACCGATTGTGCTAATTCTTTCACAGAGTGTTTAGTATACATGATTGAACTGTATTATGTCACTGGTTTCGAATTTCCCCACAAAAAAAAATCCTACAAAAAATTTCGTTTTTTTCGAGTTTTTTAACTATATAAATATCAATATAATCTACAAATTCCGTGGGATTTGTCTAATTTCTTAAAAAAATGTTAAATTCATGTGGATTCACCTATATATAACAACAATTTCACGTTCGCATGCGGAGGAATAAGGGTTTGTTTGGGTAAATCGTCCAATTGTAAAAATCATCGTTTCTTGCGGTAAAAACACGATTTTGCTATAAACGTTAATAAAATCTCTATATTCCAACCGATTGTGCTAATTCTTTGACAGAGTGTTTAGTATACATGATTGAACTGTATTATATCACTGGTTTCGATTTTCCCCACAAAAAAAAATCCTTCAAAAAATTTCGTTTTTGCGAGATTATTAACTATATAAATATTTATAAAATATACAAATTCCGTGGGATTTGTCTAATTTCTTAAAAAAATGTTAAATTCATGTGGAGTCACCTGTATATAACAACAATTTCACGTTCGCATGCAGAGGAATATGGGTTTGTTTGTGTAAATCGTCCAATTGTAAAAATCGTCGTTTCTTGCGGTAAAAACACGATTTTGTTATAAACGTTAATAAAATCTCTATATTGCAACCGATTGTGCTAATTCTTTCACTGAGTGTTTAGTATACATGATTGAACTGTATTATGTCACTGGTTTCGAATTTCCCCACAAAAAAAAATCCTACAAAAAATTTCGTTTTTTCGAGTTTTTTAACTATATAAATATCAATATAATCTACAAATTCCGTGGGATTTGTCTAATTTCTTAAAAAAATGTTAAATTCATGTGGATTCACCTATATATAACAACAATTTCACGTTCGCATGCGGAGGAATAAGGGTTTGTTTGGGTAAATCGACCAATTGTAAAAATCATCGTTTCTTGCGGTAAAAACACGATTTTGCTATAAACGTTAATAAAATCTCTATATTCCAACCGATTGTGCTAATTCTTTGACAGAGTGTTTAGTATACATGATTGAACTGTATTGTATCACTGGTTTCGATTTTCCCCACAAAAAAAATCCTTCAAAAAATTTCGTTTTTGCGAGTTTTTTAACTATATAAATATCAATAAAAATCTACAAATTCCGTGGGATTTGTCTAATTTCTTAAAAAAATGTTAAATTCATGTGGATTCACCCATATATTTAACAACAATTTCACTTTCGCATGCAGAGGAATATGGGTTTGTTTGTGTAAATCGTCCAATTGTAAAAGTCGTCGTTTCTTGCGGTAAAAACACGATTTTGCTATAAACGTTAATAAAATCTCTATATTCCAACCGATTGTGCTAATTCTTTGACAGAGTGTTTAGTATACATGATTGAACTGTATTATATCACTGGTTCGATTTTCCCCACAAAAAAAAAATCCTTCAAAAAATTTCGTTTTTGCGAGATTTTAACTATATAAATATCAATAAAATCTACAAATTCCGTGGGATTTGTCTAATTTCTTAAAAAAATGTTAAATTCATGTGGAGTCACCTATATATAACAACAATTTCACGTTCGCATGCAGAGGAATATGGGTTTGTTTGTGTAAATCGTCCAATTGTAAAAATCGTCGTTTCTTGCGGTAAAAACACGATTTTGTTATAAACGTTAATAAAATCTCTATATTCCAACCGATTGTGCTAATTCTTTCACAGAGTGTTTAGTATACATAATTGAACTGTATTATATCACTGGTTTCGATTTTCCCCACAAAAAAAAATCCTTCAAAAAATTTCGTTTTTGCGAGATTTTAACTATATAAATATCAATAAAATCTACAAATTCCGGGGGATTTGTCTAATTTCTTAAAAAAATGTTAAATTCATGTGGAGTCACCTATATATAACAACAATTTCACGTTCGCATGCAGAGGAATATGGGTTTGTTCGTGAAAATCGTCAAATTGTAAAAATCGTCGTTTCTTGCGGTAAAAACACGATTTTGCTATAAACGCTAATAAAATCTCTATATTCCAACCGATTGTGCTAATTCTTTGACAGAGTGTTTAGTATACATGATTGAACTGTATTATGTCACTGGTTTCGATTTTCCCCACAAAAAAAAATCCTTCAAAAAATTTCGTGTTTGCGAGTTTTTTAACTATATAAATATCAATATAATCTACAAATTCCGTGGGATTTGTCTCATTTCTTAAAAAAATGTTAAATTCATGAGGATTCACCTATATATAACAACAATTTCACGTTCGCATGCGGAGGAATAAGGGTTTGTTTGTGTAAATCGTCCAATTGTAAAAATCGTCGTTTCTTGCGGTAAAAACACGATTTTGCTATAAACGTTAATAAAATCTCTATATTCCAACCGATTGTGCTAATTCTTTGACAGAGTGTTTAGTATATATGATTGAACTGTATTATATCACTGGTTTCGATTTTCCCCACAAAAAAAAATCCTTCAAAACATTTCGTTTTTGCGAGATTATTAACTATATAAATATCAATAAAATCTACAAATTCCGTGGGATTTGTCTAATTTCTTAAAAAAATGTTAAATTCATGTGGAGTCACCTATATATAACAACAATTTCACGTTCGCATGCAGAGGAATATGGGTTTGTTTGTGAAAATGGTCAAATTGTAAAAATCGTTGTTTCTTGCGGTAAAAACACGATTTTGCTATAAACGTTAATAAAATCTCTATATTCCAACCGATTGTGCTAATTCTTTCACAGAGTGTTTAGTATACATGATTGAACTGTATTATGTCACTGGTTTCGAATTTCCCCACAAAAAAAAATCCTACAAAAAATTTCGTTTTTTCGAGTTTTTTAACTATATAAATATCAATATAATCTACAAATTCCGTGGGATTTGTCTAATTTCTTAAAAAAATGTTAAATTCATGTGGATTCACCTATATATAACAACAATTTCACGTTCGCATGCGGAGGAATATGGGTTTGTTTGTGAAAATGGTCAAATTGTAAAAATCGTTGTTTCTAGCGGTAAAAACACGATTTTGCTATAAACGTTAATAAAATCTCTATATTCCAACCGATTGTGCTAATTCTTTCACAGAGTGTTTAGTATACATGATTGAACTGTATTATGTCACTGGTTTCGAATTTCCCCACAAAAAAAAATCCTACAAAAAATTTCGTTTTTTCGAGTTTTTTAACTATATAAATATCAATATAATCTACAAATTCCGTGGGATTTGTCTAATTTCTTAAAAAAATGTTAAATTCATGTGGATTCACCTATATATAACAACAATTTCACGTTCGCATGCGGAGGAATAAGGGTTTGTTTGGGTAAATCGACCAATTGTAAAAATCATCGTTTCTTGCGGTAAAAACACGATTTTGCTATAAACGTTAATAAAATCTCTATATTCCAACCGATTGTGCTAATTCTTTGACAGAGTGTTTAGTATACATGATTGAACTGTATTGTATCACTGGTTTCGATTTTCCCCACAAAAAAAAATCCTTCAAAAAATTTCGTTTTTGCGAGATTATTAACTATATAAATATTTATAAAATATACAAATTCCGTGGGATTTGTCTAATTTCTTAAAAAAATGTTAAATTCATGTGGAGTCACCTGTATATAACAACAATTTCACGTTCGCATGCAGAGGAATATGGGTTTGTTTGTGTAAATCGTCCAATTGTAAAAATCGTCGTTTCTTGCGGTAAAAACACGATTTTGCTATAAACGTTAATAAAATCTCTATATTCCAACCGATTGTGCTAATTCTTTGACAGAGTGTTTAGTATACATGATTGAACTGTATTATATCACTGGTTTCGATTTTCCCCACAAAAAAAAATCCTTCAAAAAATTTCGTTTTTGCGAGATTTTAACTATATAAATATCAATAAAATCTACAAATTCCGGGGGATTTGTCTAATTTCTTAAAAAAATGTTAAATTCATGTGGATTCACCTATATATAACAACAATTTCACGTTCGCATGCAGAGGAATATGGGTTTGTTCGTGAAAATCGTCAAATTGTAAAAATCGTCGTTTCTTGCGGTAAAAACACGATTTTGCTATAAACGCTAATAAAATCTCTATATTCCAACCGATTGTGCTAATTCTTTCACAGAGTGTTTAGTATACATGATTGAACTGTATTATGTCACTGGTTTCGATTTTCCCCACAAAAAAATTCCTTCAAAAAATTTCGTATTTGCGAGATTTTAACTATATAAATATTTATAAAATATACAAATTCCGTGGGATTTGTCTAATTTCTTTAAAAAATGTTAAATTCATGTGGAGTCACCTGTATATAACAACAATTTCACGTTCGCATGCAGAGGAATATGGGTTTGTTTGTGTAAATCGTCCAATTGTAAAAATCGTCGTTTCTTGCGGTAAAAACACGATTTTGTTTAAACGTTAATAAAATCTCTATATTCCAACCGATTGTGCTAATACTCTCACAGAGTGTTTAGTATACATAATTGAACTGTATTATATCACTGGTTTCGATTTTCCCCACAAAAAAAAAAATCCTTCAAAAAATTTCGTTTTTTCGAGATTTTAACTATATAAATATCAATAAAATCTACAAATTCCGGGGGATTTGTCTAATTTCTTAAAAAAATGTTAAATTCATGTGGAGTCACCTATATATAACAACAATTTCACGTTCGCATGCAGAGGAATATGGGTTTGTTCGTGAAAATCGTCAAATTGTAAAAATCGTCGTTTCTTGCGGTAAAAACACGATTTTGCTATAAACGCTAATAAAATCTCTATATTCCAACCGATTGTGCTAATTCTTTCACAGAGTGTTTAGTATACATGATTGAACTGTATTATGTCACTGGTTTCGATTTTCCCCACAAAAAAAAATCCTTCAAAAAATTTCGTTTTTGCGAGTTTTTTAACTATATAAATATCAATATAATCTACAAATTCCGTGGGATTTGTCTCATTTCTTAAAAAAATGTTAAATTCATGTGGATTCACCTATATATAACAACAATTTCACGTTCGCATGCGGAGGAATAAGGGTTTGTCTGTGTAAATCGTCCAATTGTAAAAATCGTCGTTTCTTGCGGTAAAAACACGATTTTGCTATAAACGTTAATAAAATCTCTATATTCCAACCGATTGTGCTAATTCTTTGACAGAGTGTTTAGTACATATGATTGAACTGTATTATATCACTGGTTTCGATTTTCCCCACAAAAAAAAAATCCTTCAAAAAATTTCGTTTTTGCGAGATTATTAACTATATAAATATCAATAAAATCTACAAATTCCGTGGGATTTGTCTAATTTCTTAAAAAAATGTTAAATTCATGTGGAGTCACCTGTATATAACAACAATTTCACGTTCGCATGCAGAGAAATATGGGTTTGTTTGTGTAAATCGTCCAATTGTAAAAATCGTCGTTTCTTGCGGTAAAAACACGATTTTGTTATAAACGTTAATAAAATCTCTATATTCCAACCGATTGTGCTAATTCTTTCACAGAGTGTTTAGTATCCATGATTGAACTGTATTATGTCACTGGTTTCGATTTTCCCCACAAAAAAAATCCTTCAAAAAATTTCGTTTTTGCGAGTTTTTTAACTATATAAATATCAATAAAATCTACAAATTCCGTGGGATTTGTCTAATTTCTTAAAAAAATGTTAAATTCATGTGGATTCACCTATATATAACAACAATTTCACTTACGCATGCAGAGGAATATGGGTTTGTTTGTGTAAATCGTCCAATTGTAAAAATCGTCGTTTCTTGCGGTAAAAACACGATTTTGCTATAAACGTTAATAAAATCTCTATATTCCAACCGATTGTGCTAATTCTTTGACAGAGTGTTTAGTATACATGATTGAACTGTATTATATCACTGGTTTCGATTTTCCCCACAAAAAAAAATCCTTCAAAAAATTTCGTTTTTGCGAGATTTTAACTATATAAATATCAATAAAATCTACAAATTCCGTGGGATTTGTCTAATTTCTTAAAAAAATGTTAAATTCATGTGGAGTCACCTGTATATAACAACAATTTCACGTTCGCATGCCGAGGAATATGGGTTTGTTTGTGTAAATCGTCCAATTGTAAAAATCGTCGTTTCTTGCGGTAAAAACACGATTTTGTTATAAACGTTAATAAAATCTCTATATTCCAACCGATTGTGCTAATTCTTTCACAGAGTGTTTAGTATACATAATTGAACTGTATTATATCACTGGTTTCGATTTTCCCCACAAAAAAAAATCCTTCAAAAAATTTCGTTTTTGCGATATTTTAACTGTATAAATATCAATAAAATCTACAAATTCCGTGGGATTTGTCTAATTTCTTAAAAAAATGTTAAATTCATGTGGATTCACCTATATATAACAACAATTTCACGTTCGCATGCAGAGGATTATGGGTTTGGTTGTGTAAATCGTCCAATTGTAAAAATCGTCGTTTCTTGCGGTAAAAACACGATTTTGCTATAAACATTAATAAAATCTCTATATTCCAACCGATTGTGCTAATTCTTGGACAGAGTGTTTAGTATACATGATTGAACTGTATTATATCACTGGTTTCGATTTTCCCCACAAAAAAAAATCCTTCAAAAAATTTCGTTTTTGCGAGATTTTAACTATATAAATATCAATAAAATCTACAAATTCCGGGGGATTTGTCTAATTTCTTAAAAAAATGTTAAATTCATGTGGAGTCACCTATATATAACAACAATTTCACGTTCGCATGCAGAGGAATATGGGTTTGTTCGTGAAAATCGTCAAATTGTAAAAATCGTCGTTTCTTGCGGTAAAAACTCGATTTTGCTATAAACGCTAATAAAATCTCTATATTCCAACCGATTGTGCTAATTCTTTGACAGAGTGTTTAGTATACATGATTGAACTGTATTATGTCACTGGTTTCGATTTTCCCCACAAAAAAAAATCCTTCAAAAAATTTCGTTTTTGCGAGTTTTTTAACTATATAAATATCAATATAATCTACAAATTCCGTGGGATTTGTCTAATTTCTTAAAAAAATGTTAAATTCATGTGGAGGCACCTGTATATAACAACAATTTCACGCTCGCATGCAGAGGAATATGGGTTTGTTTGTGTAAATCGTCCAATTGTAAAAATCGTCGTTTCTTGCGGTAAAAACACGATTTTGTTTAAACGTTAATAAAATCTCTATATTCCAACCGATTGTGCTAATACTTTCACAGAGTGTTTAGTATACATAATTGAACTGTATTATATCACTGGTTTCGATTTTCCCCTCAAAAAAAAATCCTTCAAAAAATTTCGTTTTTGCGAGATTTTAACTATATAAATATCAATAAAATCTACAAATTCCGTGGGATTTGTCTAATTTCTTAAAAAAATGTTAAATTCATGTGGAGTCACCTGTATATAACAACAATTTCACGTTCGCATGCAGAGGAATATGGGTTTGTTTGTGTAAATCGTCCAATTGTAAAAATCGTCGTTTCTTGCGGTAAAAACACGATTTTGCTATAAACGTTAATAAAATCTCTATATTCCAACCGATTGTGCTAATTCTTTGACAGAGTGTTTAGTATACATGATTGAACTGTATTATATCACTGGTTTCGATTTTCCCCACAAAAAAAAATCCTTCAAAAAATTTCGTTTTTGCGAGATTTTAACTATATAAATATCAATAAAATCTACAAATTCCGGGGGATTTGTCTAATTTCTTAAAAAAATGTTAAATTCATGTGGAGTCACCTATATATAACAACAATTTCACGTTCGCATGCAGAGGAATATGGGTTTGTTTGTGAAAATGGTCAAATTTTAAAAATCGTTGTTTCTAGCGGTAAAAACACGATTTTGCTATAAACGTTAATAAAATCTCTATATTTCAACCGATTGTGCTAATTCTTTCACAGAGTGTTTAGTATACATAATTGAACTGTATTATGTCACTGGTTTCGAATTTCCCCACAAAAAAAAATCCTTCAAAAAATTTCGTTTTTTCGAGTTTTTTAACTATATAAATATCAATATAATCTACAAATTCCGTGGGATTTGTCTAATTTCTTAAAAAAATGTTAAATTCATGTGGATTCACCTATATATAACAACAATTTTACGTTCGCATGCGGAGGAATAAGGGTTTGTTTGTGTAAAGCGTCCAATTGTAAAAATCATCGTTTCTTGCGGTAAAAACACGACTTTGCTATAAACGTTAATAAAATCTCTATATTCCAACCGATTGTGCTTATTCTTTGACAGAGTGTTTAGTATACATGATTGAACTGTATTATATCACTGGTTTCGATTTTCCCCACAAAAAAAAATCCTTCAAAAAATTTCGTTTTTGCGAGATTATTAACTATATAAATATTTATAAAATATACAAATTCCGTGGGATTTGTCTAAATTCTTAAAAAAATGTTAAATTCATGTGGAGTCACCTGTATATAACAACAATTTCACGTTCGCATGCAGAGGAATATGGGTTTGTTTGTGTAAATCGTCCATTTGTAAAAATCGTCGTTTCTTGCGGTAAAAACACGATTTTGTTATAAACGTTAATAAAATCTCTATATTCCAACCGATTGTGCTAATTCTTTCACAGAGTGTTTAGTATACATGATTGAACTGTATTATGTCACTGGTTTCGATTTTCCCCACAAAAAAAAATCCTTCAAAAAATTTCGTTTTTGCGAGTTTTTTAACTATATAAATATCAATATAATCTACAAATTCCGTGGGATTTGTCTAATTTCTTAAAAAAATGTTAAATTCATGTGGAGTCACCTGTATATAACAACAATTTCACGTTCGCATGCCGAGGAATATGGGTTTGTTTGTGTAAATCGTCCAATTGTAAAAATCGTCGTTTCAAGCGGTAAAAACACGATTTTGTTATAAACGTTAATAAAATCTCTATATTCCAACCGATTGTGCTAATTCTTTCACAGAGTGTTTAGTATACATAATTGAACTGTATTATATCACTGGTTTCGATTTTCCCCACAAAAAAAAATCCTTCAAAAATTTCGTTTTTGCGAGATTTTAACTGTATAAATATCAATAAAATCTACAAATTCCGTGGGATTTGTCTAATTTCTTAAAAAAATGTTAAATTCATGTGGATTCACCTATATATAACAACAATTTCACGTTCGCATGCAGAGGATTATGGGTTTGGTTGTGTAAATCGTCCAATTGTAAAAATCGTCGTTTCTTGCGGTAAAAACACGATTTTGCTATAAACATTATTAAAATCTCTATATTCCAACCGATTGTGCTAATTCTTGGACAGAGTGTTTAGTATACATGATTGAACTGTATTATATCACTGGTTTCGATTTTCCCCACAAAAAAAAATCCTTCAAAAAATTTCGTTTTTGCGAGATTTTAACTATATAAATATTAATAAAATCTACAAATACCGGGGGATTTGTCTAATTTCTTAAAAAAATGTTAAATTCATGTGGAGTCACCTATATATAACAACAATTTCACGTTCGCATGCAGAGGAATATGGGTTTGTTCGTGAAAATCGTCCAATTGTAAAAATCGTCGTTTCTTGCGGTAAAAACACGATTTTGCTATAAACGCTAATAAAATCTCTATATTCCAACCGATTGTGCTAATTCTTTGACAGAGTGTTTAGTATACATGATTGAACTGTATTATGTCACTGGTTTCGATTTTCCCCACAAAAAAAAATCCTTCAAAAAATTTCGTTTTTGCGAGTTTTTAACTATATAAATATCAATATAATCTACAAATTCCGTGGGATTTGTCTAATTTTTTAAAAAAATGTTAAATTCATGTGGAGTCACCTGTATATAACAACAATTTCACGTTCGCATGCAGAGGAATATGGGTTTGTTTGTGTAAATCGTCCAATTGTAAAAATCGTCGTTTCTTGCGGTAAAAACACGATTTTGTTTAAACGTTAATAAAATCTCTATATTCCAACCGATTGTGCTAATACTTTCACAGAGTGTTTAGTATACATAATTGAACTGTATTATATCACTGGTTTCGATTTTCCCCACAAAAAAAATCCTTCAAAAAATTTCGTTTTTGCGAGATTTTAACTATATAAATATCAATAAAATCTACAAATTCCGTGGGATTTGTCTAATTTCTTAAAAAAATGTTAAATTCATGTGGAGTCACCTGTATATAACAACAATTTCACGTTCGCATGCAGAGGAATATGGGTTTGTTTGTGTAAATCGACCAATTGTAAAAATCGTCGTTTCTTGCGGTAAAAACACGATTTTGTTATAAACGTTAATAAAATCTCTATCTTCCAACCGATTGTGCTAATTCTTTCACAGAGTGTTTAGTATACATAATTGAACTGTATTATATCACTGGTTTCGATTTTCCCCACAAAAAAAAATCCTTCAAAAAATTTCGTTTTTGCGAGATTTTAACTATATAAATATCAATAAAATCTACAAATTCCGGGGGATTTGTCTAATTTCTTAAAAAAATGTTAAATTCATGTGGAGTCACCTATATATAACAACAATTTCACGTTCGCATGCAGAGGAATATGGGTTTGTTTGTGAAAATGGTCAAATTGTAAAAATCGTTGTTTCTAGCGGTAAAAACACGATTTTGCTATAAACGTTAATAAAATCTCTATATTCCAACCGATTGTGCTAATTCTCTCACAGAGTGTTTAGTATACATAATTGAACTGTATTATGTCACTGGTTTCGAATTTCCCCACAAAAAAAAATCCTTCAAAAAATTTCGTTTTTTCGAGTTTTTTAACTATATAAATATCAATATAATCTACAAATTCCGTGGGATTTGTCTAATTTCTTAAAAAAATGTTAAATTCATGTGGATTCACCTATATATAACAACAATTTTACGTTCGCATGCCTAGGAATAAGGGTTTGTTTGTGTAAAGCGTCCAATTGTAAAAATCATCGTTTCTTGCGGTAAAAACACGATTTTGCTATAAACGTTAATAAAATCTCTATATTCCAACCGATTGTGCTAATTCTTTGACAGAGTGTTTAGTATACATGATTGAACTGTATTATATCACTGGTTTCGATTTTCCCCACAAAAAAAAATCCTTCAAAAAATTTCGTTTTTGCGAGATTATTAACTATATAAATATTTATAAAATATACAAATTCCGTGGGATTTGTCTAATTTCTTAAAAAAATGTTAAATTCATGTGGAGTCACCTGTATATAACAACAATTTCACGTTCGCATGCAGAGGAATATGGGTTTGTTTGTGTAAATCGTCCATTTGTAAAAATCGTCGTTTCTTGCGGTAAAAACACGATTTTGTTATAAACGTTAATAAAATCTCTATATTCCAACCGATTGTGCTAATTCTTTCACAGAGTGTTTAGTATACATGATTGAACTGTATTATGTCACTGGTTTCGATTTTCCCCACAAAAAAAATCCTTCAAAAAATTTCGTTTTTGCGAGTTTTTTAACTATATAAATATCAATAAAATCTACAAATTCCGTGGGATTTGTCTAATTTCTTAAAAAAATGTTAAATTCATGTGGATTCACCTATATATCACAACAATTTCACTTTCGCATGCAGAGGAATATGGGTTTGTTTGTGTAAATCGTCCAATTGTAAAAATCGTCGTTTCTTGCGGTAAAAACACGATTTTGCTATAAACGTTAATAAAATCTCTATATTCCAACCGATTGTGCTAATTCTTTGACAGATTGTTTAGTATACATGATTGAACTGTATTATATCACTGGTTTCGATTTTCCCCACAAAAAAAAATCCTTCAAAAAATTTCGTTTTTGCGAGATTTTAACTATATAAATATCAATAAAATCTACAAATTCCGTGGGATTTGTCTAATTTCTTAAAAAAATGTTAAATTCATGTGGAGTCACCTGTATATAACAACAATTTCACGTTCGCATGCAGAGGAATATGGGTTTGTTTGTGTAAATCGTCCAATTGTAAAAATCGTCGTTTCTTGCGGTAAAAACACGATTTTGTTATAAACGTTAATAAAATCTCTATATTCCAACCGATTGTGCTAATTCTTTCACAGAGTGTTTAGTATACATAATTGAACTGTATTATATCACTGGTTTCGATTTTCCCCACAAAAAAAAATCCTTCAAAAAATTTCGTTTTTGCGAGATTTTAACTATATAAATATCAATAAAATCTACAAATTCGGTGGGATTTGTCTAATTTCTTAAAAAAATGTTAAATTCATGTGGATTCACCTATATATAACAACAATTTCACGTTCGCATGCAGAGGAATATGGGTTTGTTTGTGTAAATCGTCCAATTGTAGAAATCGTCGTTTCTTGCGGTAAAAACACGATTTTGCTATAAACATTAATAAAATCTCTATATTCCAACCGATTGTGCTAATTCTTGGACACAGTGTTTAGTATACATGATTGAACTGTATTATATCACTGGTTTCGATTTTCCCCACAAAAAAAAATCCTTCAAAAAATTTCGTTTTTGCGAGATTTTAACTATATAAATATCAATATAATCTACAAATTCCGGGGGATTTGTCTAATTTCTTAAAAAAAATGTTAAATTCATGTGGATTCACCTATATATAACTACAATTTCACGTTCGCATGCAGAGGAATATGGGTTTGTTCGTGAAAAGCGTCAAATTGTAAAAATCGTCGTTTCTTGCGGTAAAAACACGATTTTGCTATAAACGCTAATAAAATCTCTATATTCCAACCGATTGTGCTAATTCTTTCACAGAGTGTTTAGTATACATGATTGAACTGTATTATGTCACTGGTTTCGATTTTCCCCACAAAAAAAAATCCTTCAAAAAATTTCGTTTTTGCGAGATTTTAACTATATAAATATTTATAAAATATACAAATTCCGTGGGATTTGTCTAATTTCTTTAAAAAATGTTAAATTCATGTGGAGTCACCTGTATATAACAACAATTTCACGTTCGCATGCAGAGGAATATGGGTTTGTTTGTGTAAATCGTCCAATTGTAAAAATCGTCGTTTCTTGCGGTAAAAACACGATTTTGTTTAAACGTTAATAAAATCTCTCTATTCCAACCGATTTTGCTAATACTTTCACAGAGTGTTTAGTATACATAATTGAACTGTATTATATCACTGGTTTCGATTTTCCCCACAAAAAAAATCCTTCAAAAAATTTCGTTTTTGCGAGATTTTACCTATATAAATATCAATAAAATCTACAAATTCCGTGGGATTTGTCTAATTTCTTAAAAAAATGTTAAATTCATGTGGAGTCACCTGTATATAACAACAATTTCACGTTCGCATGCAGAGGAATATGGGTTTGTTTGTGTAAATCGTACAATTGTAAAAATCGTCGTTTCTTGCGGTAAAAACACGATTTTGTTATAAACGTTAATAAAATCTCTATATTCCAACCGATTGTGCTAATTCTTTCACAGAGTGTTTAGTATACATAATTGAACTGTATTATATCACTGGTTTCTATTTTCCCCACAAAAAAAATCCTTCAAAAAATTTCGTTTTTGCGCGATTTTAACTATATAAATATCAATTAGATCTACAAATTCCGGGGGATTTGTCTAATTTCTTAAAAAAATGTTAAATTCATGTGGAGTCACCTATATATAACAATTTCACGTTCGCATGCAGAGGAATATGGGTTTGTTTGTGAAAATGGTCAAATTGTAAAAATCGTTGTTTCTTGCGTTAAAAACACGATTTTGCTATAAACGTTAATAAAATCTCTATATTCCAACCGATTGTGCTAATTCTTTCACAGAGTGTTTAGTATACATGATTGAACTGTATTATGTCACTGGTTTCGAATTTCCCCACAAAAAAAAATCCTTCAAAAAATTTCGTTTTTTCGAGTTTTTTAACTATATAAATATCAATATAATCTACAAATTCCGTGGGATTTGTCTAATTTCTAAAAAAAATGTTAAATTCATGTGGATTCACCTATATATAACAACAATTTCACGTTCGCATGCGGAGGAATAAGGGTTTGTTTGTGTAAATCGTCCAATTGTAAAAATCGTCGTTTCTTGCGGTAAAAACACGATTTTGCTATAAACGTTAATAAAATCTCTATATTCCAACCGATTGTGCTAATTCTTTGACAGAGTGTTTAGTATACATGATTGAACTGTATTATATCACTGGTTTCGATTTTCCCCACCAAAAAAAAATTCTTCAAAAAATTTCGTTTTTGCGAGATTTTAACTATATAAATATCAATAAAATCTACAAATTCAGTGGGATTTGTCTAATTTCTTTAAAAAGTGTTAAATTCATGTGGAGTCACCTGTATATAACAACAATTTCACGTTCCCATGCAGAGGAATATGGGTTTGTTTGTGTAAATCGTCCAATTGTAAAAATCGTCGTTTCTTGCGGTAAAAACACGATTTTGCTATAAACGTTAATAAAATCTCTATATTCCAACCGATTGTGCTAATTCTTGGACAGAGTGTTTAGTATACATGATTGAACTGTATTATATCACTGGTTTCGATTTTCCCCACAAAAAAAAATCCTTCAAAAAATTTCGTTTTTGCGAGATTTTAACTATATAAATATCAATAAAATCTACAAATTCCGTGGGATTTGTCTAATTTCTTAAGAAAATGTTAAATTCATGTGGATTCACCTATATATAACAACAATTTCACGTTCGCATGCGGAGGAATAAGGGTTTGTTTGTGTAAATCGTCCAATTGTAAAAATCGTCGTTTCTTGCGGTAAAAACACGATTTTGCTTAAACGTTAATAAAATCTCTATATTCCAACCGATTGTGCTAATTCTTTGACAATACATGATTGAACTGTATTATGTCACTGGTTTCGATTTTCCCCACAAAAAAAATCCTTCAAAAAATTTCGTTTTTGCGAGTTTTTTAACTATATAAATATCAATAAAATCTACAAATTCCGTGGGATTTGTCTAATTTCTTAAAAAAATGTTAAATTCATGTGGATTCACCTATATATAACAACAATTTCACGTTCGCATGCAGAGGAATATGGGTTTGTTTGTGTAAATCGTCCAATTGTAAAAATCGTCGTTTCTTGCGGTAAAAACACGATTTTGCTATAAACATTAATAAAATCTCTATATTCCAACCGATTGTGCTAATTCTTGGACAGAGTGTTTAGTATACATGATTGAACTGTATTATATCACTGGTTTCGATTTTCCCCACAAAAAAAAATCCTTCAAAAAATTTCGTTTTTTCGAGTTTTTTAACTATATAAATATCAATATAATCTACAAATTCCGTGGGATTTGTCTAATTTCTTAAAAAAATGTTAAATTCATGTGGATTCACCTATATATAACAACAATTTTACGTTCGCATGCGGAGGAATAAGGGTTTGTTTGTGTAAAGCGTCCAATTGTAAAAATCATCGTTTCTTGCGGTAAAAACACGATTTTGCTATAAACGTTAATAAAATCTCTATATTCCAACCGATTGTGCTAATTCTTTGACAGAGTGTTTAGTATACATGATTGAACTGTATTATATCACTGGTTTCGATTTTCCCCACAAAAAAAAATCCTTCAAAAAATTTCGTTTTTGCGAGATTATTAACTATATAAATATTTATAAAATATACAAATTCCGTGGGATTTGTCTAATTTCTTAAAAAAATGTTAAATTCATGTGGAGTCACCTGTATATAACAACAATTTCACGTTCGCATGCAGAGGAATATGGGTTTGTTTGTGTAAATCGTCCATTTGTAAAAATCGTCGTTTCTTGCGGTAAAAACACGATTTTGTTATAAACGTTAATAAAATCTCTATATTCCAACAGATTGTGCTAATTCTTTCACAGAGTGTTTAGTATACATGATTGAACTGTATTATGTCACTGGTTTCGATTTTCCCCACAAAAAAAAATCCTTCAAAAAATTTCGTTTTTGCGAGTTTTTTAACTATATAAATATCAATATAATCTACAAATTCCGTGGGATTTGTCTAATTTCTTAAAAAAATGTTAAATTCATGTGGATTCACCTATATATCACAACAATTTCACTTTCGCATGCAGAGGAATATGGGTTTGTTTGTGTAAATCGTCCAATTGTAAAAATCGTCGTTTCTTGCGGTAAAAACACGATTTTGCTATAAACGTTAATAAAATCTCTATATTCCAACCGATTGTGCTAATTCTTTGACAGATTGTTTAGTATACATGATTGAACTGTATTATATCACTGGTTTCGATTTTCCCCACAAAAAAAAATCCTTCAAAAAATTTCGTTTTTGCGAGATTTTAACTATATAAATATCAATAAAATCTACAAATTCCGTGGGATTTGTCTAATTTCTTAAAAAAATGTTAAATTCATGTGGAGTCACCTGTATATAACAACAATTTCACGTTCGCATGCAGAGGAATATGGGTTTGTTTGTGTAAATCGTCCAATTGTAAAAATCGTCGTTTCTTGCGGTAAAAACACGATTTTGTTATAAACGTTAATAAAATCTCTATATTCCAACCGATTGTGCTAATTCTTTCACAGAGTGTTTAGTATACATAATTGAACTGTATTATATCACTGGTTTCGATTTTCCCCACAAAAAAAAATCCTTCAAAAAATTTCGTTTTTGCGAGATTTTAACTATATAAATATCAATAAAATCTACAAATTCGGTGGGATTTGTCTAATTTCTTAAAAAAATGTTAAATTCATGTGGATTCACCTATATATAACAACAATTTCACGTTCGCATGCAGAGGAATATGGGTTTGTTTGTGTAAATCGTCCAATTGTAGAAATCGTCGTTTCTTGCGGTAAAAACACGATTTTGCTATAAACATTAATAAAATCTCTATATTCCAACCGATTGTGCTAATTCTTGGACACAGTGTTTAGTATACATGATTGAACTGTATTATATCACTGGTTTCGATTTTCCCCACAAAAAAAAATCCTTCAAAAAATTTCGTTTTTGCGAGATTTTAACTATATAAATATCAATAAAATCTACAAATTCCGGGGGATTTGTCTAATTTCTTAAAAAAAATGTTAAATTCATGTGGATTCACCTATATATAACTACAATTTCACGTTCGCATGCAGAGGAATATGGGTTTGTTCGTGAAAAGCGTCAAATTGTAAAAATCGTCGTTTCTTGCGGTAAAAACACGATTTTGCTATAAACGCTAATAAAATCTCTATATTCCAACCGATTGTGCTAATTCTTTCACTGAGTGTTTAGTATACATGATTGAACTGTATTATGTCACTGGTTTCGATTTTCCCCACAAAAAAAAATCCTTCAAAAAATTTCGTATTTGCGAGATTTTAACTATATAAATATTTATAAAATATACAAATTCCGTGGGATTTGTCTAATTTCTTTAAAAAATGTTAAATTCATGTGGAGTCACCTGTATATAACAACAATTTCACGTTCGCATGCAGAGGAATATGGGTTTGTTTGTGTAAATCGTCCAATTGTAAAAATCGTCGTTTCTTGCGGTAAAAACACGATTTTGTTTAAACGTTAATAAAATCTCTCTATTCCAACCGATTTTGCTAATACTTTCACAGAGTGTTTAGTATACATAATTGAACTGTATTATATCACTGGTTTCGATTTTCCCCACAAAAAAAATCCTTCAAAAAATTTCGTTTTTGCGAGATTTTACCTATATAAATATCAATAAAATCTACAAATTCCGTGGGATTTGTCTAATTTCTTAAAAAAATGTTAAATTCATGTGGAGTCACCTGTATATAACAACAATTTCACGTTCGCATGCAGAGGAATATGGGTTTGTTTGTGTAAATCGTACAATTGTAAAAATCGTCGTTTCTTGCGGTAAAAACACGATTTTGTTATAAACGTTAATAAAATCTCTATATTCCAACCGATTGTGCTAATTCTTTCACAGAGTGTTTAGTATACATAATTGAACTGTATTATATCACTGGTTTCGATTTTCCCCACAAAAAAAATCCTTCAAAAAATTTCGTTTTTGCGCGATTTTAACTATATAAATATCAATTAGATCTACAAATTCCGGGGGATTTGTCTGATTTCTTAAAAAAATGTTAAATTCATGTGGAGTCACCTATATATAACAATTTCACGTTCGCATGCAGAGGAATATGGGTTTGTTTGTGAAAATGGTCAAATTGTAAAAATCGTTGTTTCTTGCGTTAAAAACACGATTTTGCTATAAACGTTAATAAAATCTCTATATTCCAACCGATTGTGCTAATTCTTTCACAGAGTGTTTAGTATACATGATTGAACTGTATTATGTCACTGGTTTCGAATTTCCCCACAAAAAAAAATCCTTCAAAAAATTTCGTTTTTTCGAGTTTTTTAACTATATAAATATCAATATAATCTACAAATTCCGTGGGATTTGTCTAATTTCTAAAAAAAATGTTAAATTCATGTGGATTCACCTATATATAACAACAATTTCACGTTCGCATGCGGAGGAATAAGGGTTTGTTTGTGTAAATCGTCCAATTGTAAAAATCGTCGTTTCTTGCGGTAAAAACACGATTTTGCTATAAACGTTAATAAAATCCCTATATTCCAACCGATTGTGCTAATTCTTTGACAGAGTGTTTAGTATACATGATTGAACTGTATTATATCACTGGTTTCGATTTTCCCCACCAAAAAAAAATTCTTCAAAAAATTTCGTTTTTGCGAGATTTTAACTATATAAATATCAATAAAATCTACAAATTCCGTGGGATTTGTCTAATTTCTTTAAAAAGTGTTAAATTCATGTGGAGTCACCTGTATATAACAACAATTTCACGTTCCCATGCAGAGGAATATGGGTTTGTTTGTGTAAATCGTCCAATTGTAAAAATCGTCGTTTCTTGCGGTAAAAACACGATTTTGCTATAAACGTTAATAAAATCTCTATATTCCAACCGATTGTGCTAATTCTTGGACAGAGTGTTTAGTATACATGATTGAACTGTATTATATCACTGGTTTCGATTTTCCCCACAAAAAAAAATCCTTCAAAAAATTTCGTTTTTGCGAGATTTTAACTATATAAATATCAATAAAATCTACAAATTCCGTGGGATTTGTCTAATTTCTTAAGAAAATGTTAAATTCATGTGGATTCACCTATATATAACAACAATTTCACGTTCGCATGCGGAGGAATAAGGGTTTGTTTGTGTAAATCGTCCAATTGTAAAAATCGTCGTTTCTTGCGGTAAAAACACGATTTTGCTTAAACGTTAATAAAATCTCTATATTCCAACCGATTGTGCTAATTCTTTGACAATACATGATTGAACTGTATTATGTCACTGGTTTCGATTTTCCCCACAAAAAAAATCCTTCAAAAAATTTCGTTTTTGCGAGTTTTTTAACTATATAAATATCAATAAAATCTACAAATTCCGTGGGATTTGTCTAATTTCTTAAAAAAATGTTAAATTCATGTGGATTCACCTATATATAACAACAATTTCACGTTCGCATGCAGAGGAATATGGGTTTGTTTGTGTAAATCGTCCAATTGTAAAAATCGTCGTTTCTTGCGGTAAAAACACGATTTTGCTATAAACATTAATAAAATCTCTATATTCCAACCGATTGTGCTAATTCTTGGACAGAGTGTTTAGTATACATGATTGAACTGTATTATATCACTGGTTTCGATTTTCCCCACAAAAAAAAATCCTTCAAAAAATTTCGTTTTTTCGAGTTTTTTAACTATATAAATATCAATATAATCTACAAATTCCGTGGGATTTGTCTAATTTCTTAAAAAAATGTTAAATTCATGTGGATTCACCTATATATAACAACAATTTTACGTTCGCATGCGGAGGAATAAGGGTTTGTTTGTGTAAAGCGTCCAATTGTAAAAATCATCGTTTCTTGCGGTAAAAACACGATTTTGCTATAAACGTTAATAAAATCTCTATATTCCAACCGATTGTGCTAATTCTTTGACAGAGTGTTTAGTATACATGATTGAACTGTATTATATCACTGGTTTCGATTTTCCCCACAAAAAAAAATCCTTCAAAAAATTTCGTTTTTGCGAGATTATTAACTATATAAATATTTATAAAATATACAAATTCCGTGGGATTTGTCTAATTTCTTAAAAAAATGTAATTCATGTGGAGTCACCTGTATATAACAACAATTTCACGTTCGCATGCAGAGGAATATGGGTTTGTTTGTGTAAATCGTCCATTTGTAAAAATCGTCGTTTCTTGCGGTAAAAACACGATTTTGTTATAAACGTTAATAAAATCTCTATATTCCAACAGATTGTGCTAATTCTTTCACAGAGTGTTTAGTATACATGATTGAACTGTATTATGTCACTGGTTTCGATTTTCCCCACAAAAAAAAATCCTTCAAAAAATTTCGTTTTTGCGAGTTTTTTAACTATATAAATATCAATATAATCTACAAATTCCGTGGGATTTGTCTAATTTCTTAAAAAAATGTTAAATTCATTTGGAGTCACCTGTATATAACAACAATTTCACGTTCGCATGCCGAGGAATATGGGTTTGTTTGTGTAAATCGTCCAATTGTAAAAATCGTCGTTTCTTGCGGTAAAAACACGATTTTGTTATAAACGTTAATAAAATCTCTATATTCCAACCGATTGTGCTAATTCTTTCACAGGGTGTTTAGTATACATAATTGAACTGTATTATATCACTGGTTTCGATTTTCCCCACAAAAAAAAATCCTTCAAAAAATTTCGTTTTTGCGAGATTTTAACTGTATAAATATCAATAAAATCTACAAATTCCGTGGGATTTGTCTAATTTCTTAAAAAAATGTTAAATTCATGTGGATTCACCTATATATAACAACAATTTCACGTTCGCATGCAGAGGATTATGGGTTTGGTTGTGTAAATCGTCCAATTGTAAAAATCGTCGTTTCTTGCGGTAAAAACACGATTTTGCTATAAACATTATTAAAATCTCTATATTCCAACCGATTGTGCTAATTCTTGGACAGAGTGTTTAGTATACATGATTGAACTGTATTATATCACTGGTTTCGATTTTCCCCACAAAAAAAAATCCTTCAAAAAATTTCGTTTTTGCGAGATTTTAACTATATAAATATCAATAAAATCTACAAATTCCGGGGGATTTGTCTAATTTCTTAAAAAAATGTTAAATTCATTTGGAGTCACCTATATATAACAACAATTTCACGTTCGCATGCAGCGGAATATGGGTTTGTTCGTGAAAATCGTCAAATTGTAAAAATCGTCGTTTCTTGCGGTAAAAACACGATTTTGCTATAAACGCTAATAAAATCTCTATATTCCAACCGATTGTGAAAATTCTTTGACAGAGTGTTTAGTATACATGATTGAACTGTATTATGTCACTGGTTTCGATTTTCCCCACAAAAAAAAATCCTTCAAAAAATTTCGTTTTTGCGAGTTTTTTAACTATATAAATATCAATATAATCTACAAATTCCGTGGGATTTGTCTAATTTCTTAAAAAAATGTTAAATTCATGTGGAGTCACCTGTATATAACAACAATTTCACGTTCGCATGCAGAGGAATATGGGTTTGTTTGTGTAAATCGTCCAATTGTAAAAATCGTCGTTTCTTGCGGTAAAAACACGATTTTGTTTAAACGTTAATAAAATCTCTATATTCCAACCGATTGTGCTAATACTTTCACAGAGTGTTTAGTATACATAATTGAACTGTATTATATCACTGGTTTCGATTTTCCCCACAAAAAAAAATCCTTCAAAAAATTTAGTTTTTGCGAGATTTTAACTATATAAATATCAATAAAATCTACAAATTCCGTGGGATTTGTCTAATTTCTTAAAAAAATGTTAAATTCATGTGGAGTCACCTGTATATAACAACAATTTCACGTTCGCATGCTGAGGAATAAGGGTTTGTTTGTGTAAATCGTCCAATTGTAAAAATCGTCGTTTCTTGCTGTAAAAACACGATTTTGTTATAAACGTTAATAAAATCTCTATCTTCCAACCGATTGTGCTAATTCTTTCACAGAGTGTTTAGTATACATAATTGAACTGTATTATATCACTGGTTTCGATTTTCCCCACAAAAAAAAAATCCTTCAAAAAATTTCGTTTTTGCGAGATTTTAACTATATAAATATCAATAAAATCTACAAATTCCGGGGAATTTGTCTAATTTCTTAAAAAAATGTTAAATTCATGTGGAGTCACCTATATATAACAACAATTTCACGTTCGCATGCAGAGGAATATGGGTTTGTTTGTGAAAATGGTCAAATTGTAAAAATCGTTGTTTCTAGCGGTAAAAACACGATTTTGCTATAAACGTTAATAAAATCTCTATATTCCAACCGATTGTGCTAATTCTTTCACAGAGTGTTTAGTATACATAATTGAACTGTATTATGTCACAGGTTTCGAATTTCCCCACAAAAAAAAATCCTTCAAAAAATTTCGTTTTTTCGAGTTTTTTAACTATATAAATATCAATATAATCTACAAATTCCGTGGGGTTTGTCTAATTTCTTAAAAAAATGTTAAATTCATGTGGATTCACCTATATATAACAACAATTTTACGTTCGCATGCGGAGGAATAAGGGTTTGTTTGTGTAAAGCGTCCAATTGTAAAAATCATCGTTTCTTGCGGTAAAAACACGATTTTGCTATAAACGTTAATAAAATCTCTATATTCCAACCGATTGTGCTAATTCTTTGACAGAGTGTTTAGTATACATGATTGAACTGTATTATATCACTGGTTTCGATTTTCCCCACAAAAAAAAATCCTTCAAAAAATTTCATTTTTGCGAGATTATTAACTATATAAATATTTATAAAATATACAAATTCCGTGGGATTTGTCTAATTTCTTAAAAAAATGTTAAATTCATGTGGAGTCACCTGTATATAACAAAAATTTCACGTTCGCATGCAGAGGAATATGGGTTTGTTTGAGTAAATCGTCCATTTGTAAAAATCGTCGTTTCTTGCGGTAAAAACACGATTTTGTTATAAACGTTAATAAAATCTCTATATTCCAACCGATTGTGCTAATTCTTTCACAGAGTGTTTAGTATACATGATTGAACTGTATTATGTCACTGGTTTCGATTTTCCCCACAAAAAAAATCCTTCAAAAAATTTCGTTTTTGCGAGTTTTTTAACTATATAAATATCAATAAAATCTACAAATTCCGTGGGATTTGTCTAATTTCTTAAAAAAATGTTAAATTCATGTGGATTCACCTATATATCACAACAATTTCACTTTCGCATGCAGAGGAATATGGGTTTGTTTGTGTAAATCGTCCAATTGTAAAAATCGTCGTTTCTTGCGGTAAAAACACGATTTTGTTATAAACGTTAAAAAAATCTCTACATTCCAACCGATTGTGCTAATTCTTTGACAGATTGTTTAGTATACATGATTGAACTGTATTATATCACTGGTTTCGATTTTCCCCACAAAAAAAAAATCCTTCAAAAAATTTCGTTTTTGCGAGATTTTAACTATATAAATATCAATAAAATCTACAAATTACGTGGGATTTGTCTAATTTCTTAAAAAAATGTTAAATTCATGTGGAGTCACCTGTATATAACAACAATTTCACGTTCGCATGCAGAGGAATATGGGTTTGTTTCTGTAAATCGTCCAATTGTAAAAATCGTCGTTTCTTGCGGTAAAAACACGATTTTGTTATAAACGTTAATAAAATCTCTATATTCCAACCGATTGTGCTAATTCTTTCACAGATTGTTTAGTATACATAATTGAACTGTATTATATCACTGGTTTCGATTTTCCCCACAAAAAAAAATCCTTCAAAAAATTTCGTTTTTGCGAGATTTTAACTATATAAATATCAATAAAATCTACAAATTCCGTGGGATTTGTCTAATTTCTTAAAAAAATGTTAAATTCATGTGGATTCACCTATATATAACAACAATTTCAAATTCGCATGCAGAGGAATATGGGTTTGTTTGTGTAAATCGTCCAATTGTAGAAATCGTCGTTTCTTGCGGTAAAAACACGATTTTGCTATAAACATTAATAAAATCTCTATATTCCAACCGATTGTGCTAATTCTTGGACAGAGTGTTTAGTATACATGATTGAACTGTATTATATCACTGGTTTCGATTTTCCCCACAAAAAAAATCCTTCAAAAAATTTCGTTTTTGCGAGATTTTAACTATATAAATATCAATAAAATCTACAAATTCCGGGGGATTTGTCTAATTTCTTAAAAAAATGTTAAATTCATGTGGAGTCACCTATATATAACAATTTCACGTTCGCATGCAGAGGAATATGGGTTTGTTTGTGAAAATGGTCAAATTGTAAAAATCGTTGTTTCTTGCGGTAAAAACACGATTTTGCTATAAACGTTAATAAAACCTCTATATTCCAACCGATTGTGCTAATTCTTTCACAGAGTGTTTAGTATACATGATTGAACTGTATTATGTCACTGGTTTCGAATTTCCCCACAAAAAAAAATCCTTCAAAAAATTTCGTTTTTTCGAGTTTTTTAACTATATAAATATCAATATAATCTACAAATTCCGTGGGATTTGTCTAATTTCTAAAAAAAATGTTAAATTCATGTGGATTCACCTATATATAACAACAATTTCACGTTCGCATGCGGAGGAATAAGGGTTTGTTTGTGTAAATCGTTCAATTGTAAAAATCGTCGTTTCTTGCGGTAAAAACACGATTTTGCTATAAACGTTAATAAAATCTTTATATTCCAACCGATTGTGCTAATTCTTTGACAGAGTGTTTAGTATACATGATTGAACTGTATTATATCACTGGTTTCGATTTTCCCCACCAAAAAAAAATTCTTCAAAAAATTTCGTTTTTGCGAGATTTTAACTATATAAATATCAATAAAATCTACAAATTCCGTGGGATTTGTCTAATTTCTTAAAAAAATGTTAAATTCATGTGGATTCACCTATATTAACAACAATTTCACGTTCGCATGCGGAGGAATAAGGGTTTGTTTGTGTAAATCGTCCAATTGTAAAAATCGTCGTTTCTTGCGGTAAAAACACGATTTTGCTTAAACGTTAATAAAATCTCTATATTCCAACCGATTGTGCTAATTCTTTGACAATACATGATTGAACTGTATTATGTCACTGGTTTCGATTTTCCCCACAAAAAAAATCCTTCAAAAAATTTCGTTTTTGCGAGTTTTTTAACTATATAAATATCAATAAAATTTACAAATTCCGTGGGATTTGTCTAATTTCTTAAAAAAATGTTAAATTCATGTGGATTCACCTATATATAACAACAATTTCACGTTCGCATGCAGAGGAATATGGGTTTGTTTGTGTAAATCGTCCAATTGTAAAAATCGTCGTTTCTTGCGGTAAAAACACGATTTTGCTATAAACATTAATAAAATCTCTATATTCCAACCGATTGTGCTAATTCTTGGACAGAGTGTTTAGTATACATGATTGAACTGTATTATATCACTGGTTTCGATTTTCCCCACAAAAAAAAATCCTTCAAAAAATTTCGTTTTTGCGAGATTTTAACTATATAAATATCAATAAAATCTACAAATTCCGGGGGATTTGTCTAATTTCTTAAAAAAATGTTAAATTCATGTGGAGTCACCTATATATAACAATTTCACGTTCGCATGCAGAGGAATATGGGTTTGTTTGTGAAAATGGTCAAATTGTAAAAATCGTTGTTTCTTGCGGTAAAAACACGATTTTGCTATAAACGTTAATAAAATCTCTATATTCCAACCGATTGTGCTAATTCTTTCACAGAGTGTTTAGTATACATGATTGAACTGTATTATGTCACTGGTTTCGAATTTCCCCACAAAAAAAAATCCTTCAAAAAATTTCGTTTTTTCGAGTTTTTTAACTATATAAATATCAATATAATTTACAAATTCCGTGGGATTTGTCTAATTTCTAAAAAAAATGTTAAATTCATGTGGATTCACCTATATATAACAACAATTTCACGTTCGCATGCGGAGGAATAAGGGTTTGTTTGTGTAAATCGTCCAATTGTAAAAATCCGTCGTTTCTTGCGGTAAAAACACGATTTTGCTATAAACGTTAATAAAATCTCTATATTCCAACCGATTGTGCTAATTCTTTCACGGAGTGTTTAGTATACATAATTGAACTGTATTATATCACTGGTTTCGATTTTACCCACAAAAAAAAATCCTTCAAAAAATTTCGTTTTTGCGAGATTTTACCTATATAAATATCAATAAAATCTACAAATTCCGTGGGATTTGTCTAATTTCTTAAAAAAATGTTAAATTCATGTGGAGTCACCTGTATATAACAACAATTTCACGTTCGCATGCAGAGGAATATGGGTTTGTTTGTGTAAATCGTCCAATTGTAAAAATCGTCGTTTCTAGCGGTAAAAACACGATTTTGTTATAAACGTTAATAAAATCTCTATATTCCAACCGATTGTGCTAATTCTTTCACAGAGTGTTTAGTATACATAATTGAACTGTATTATATCACTGGTTTCGATTTTCCCCACAAAAAAAAATCCTTCAAAAAATTTCGTTTTTGCGAGATTTTAACTATATAAATATCAATAAAATCTACAAATTCCGTGGGATTTGTCTAATTTCTTAAAAAAATGTTAAATTCATGTGGAGCCACCTATATATAACAACAATTTCACGTTCGCATGCAGAGGAATATGGGTTTGTTTGTGAAAGTGGTCAAATTGTAAAAATCGTTGTTTCTTGCGGTAAAAACACGATTTTGCTATAAACGTTAATAAAATCTCTATATTCCAACCGATTGTGCTAATTCTTTCACAGAGTGTTTAGTATACATGATTGAACTGTATTATGTCACTGGTTTCGAATTTCCCCACAAAAAAAAATCCTTCAAAAAATTTCGTTTTTTCGAGTTTTTTAACTATATAAATATCAATATAATCTACAAATTCCGTGGGATTTGTCTAATTTCTTAAAAAAATGTTAAATTCATGTGGTTTCACCTATATATAACAGCAATTTCACGTTCGCATGCGGAGGAATAAGGGTTTGTTTGTGTAAATCGTCCAATTGTAAAAATCGTCGTTTCTTGCGGTAAAAACACGATTTTGCTATAAACGTTAATAAAATCTCTATATTCCAACCGATTGTGCTAATTCTTGGACAGAGTGTTTAGTATACATGATTGAACTGTATTATATCACTGGTTTCGATTATCCCCACAAAAAAAATCCTTCAAAAAATTTCGTTTTTGCGAGATTTTAACTATATAAATCTCAATAAAATCTACAAATTCCGTGGGATTTGTCTAATTTCTTAAAAAAATGTTAAATTCATGTGGATTCACCTATATATAACAACAATTTCACGTTCGCATGCGCAGGAATAAGGGTTTGTTTGTGTAAATCGTCCAATTGTAAAAATCGTCGTTTCTTGCGGTAAAAACACGATTTTGCTTAAACGTTAATAAAATCTCTATATTCCAACCGATTGTGCTAATTCTTTGACAATACATGATTGAACTGTATTATGTCACTGGTTTCGATTTTCCCCACAAAAGAAATCCTTGAAAAAATTTCGTTTTTGCGAGTTTTTTAACTATATAAATATCAATAAAATCTACAAATTCCGTGGGATTTGTCTAATTTCTTAAAAAAATGTTAAATTCATGTGGATTCACCTATATATAACAACAATTTCACATTCGCATGCAGAGGAATATGGGTTTGTTTGTGTAAATCGTCCAATTGTAAAAATCGTCGTTTCTTGCGGTAAAAACACGATTTTGTTATAAACGTTAATAAAATCTCTATATTCCAACCGATTGTGCTAATTCTTTCACAGAGTGTTTAGTATACATAATTGAACTGTATTATATCACTGGTTTCGATTTTCCCCACAAAAAAAAAATCCTTCAAAAAATTTCGTTTTTGCGAGATTTTAACTATATAAATATCAATAAAATCTACAAATTCCGGGGGATTTGTCTAATTTCTTAAAAAAATGTTAAATTCATGTGGAGTCACCTAAATATAACAACAATTTCACGTTCGCATGCAGAGGAATATGGGTTTGTTTGTGAAAATGGTCAAATTGTAAAAATCGTTGTTTCTTGCGGTAAAAACACGATTTTGCTATAAACGTTAATAAAATCTCTATATTCCAACCGATTGTGCTAATTCTTTCACAGAGTGTTTAGTATACATGATTGAACTGTATTATGTCACTGGTTTCGAATTTCCCCACAAAAAAAAATCCTTCAAAAAATTTCGTTTTTTCGAGTTTTTTAACTATATAAATATCAATATAATCTACAAATTCCGTGGGATTTGTCTAATTTCTAAAAAAAATGTTAAATTCATGTGGATTCACCTATATATAACAACAATTTCACGTTCGCATGCGGAGGAATAAGGGTTTGTTTGTGTAAATCGTCCAATTGTAAAAATCGACGTTTCTTGCGGTAAAAACACGATTTTGCTTAAACTTTAATAAAATCTCTATATTCCAACCGATTGTGCTAATTCTTTGACAATACATGATTGAACTGTATTATATCACTGGTTTCGATTTTCCCCACAAAAAAAAATCCTTAAAAAAATTTCGTTTTTGCGAGATTTTAACTATATCAATATCAATAAAATCTACAAATTCCGTGGGATTTGTCTAATTACTTTAAAAAATGTTAAATTCATGTGGAGTCACCTGTATATAACAACAATTTCACGTTCGCATGCAGAGGAATATGGGTTTGTTTGTGTAAATCGTCCAATTGTAAAAATCGTCGTTTCTTGCGGTAAAAACACGATTTTGTTATAAACGTTAATAAAATCTCTATATTCCAACCGATTGTGCTAATTCTTTCACAGAGTGTTTAGTATACATAATTAAACTGTATTATATCACTGGTTTCGATTTTCCCCACAAAAAAAAATCCTTCAAAAAATTTCGTTTTTGCGAGATTTTAACTCTATAAATATCAATAAAAACTACATATTCCGTGGGATTTGTCTAATTTCTTTAAAAAATGTTAAATTCATGTGGATTCACCTATATATAACAACAATTTCACTTTCGCATGCGGAGGAATATGGGTTTGTTTCTTTAAATCGTCCAATTGTAAAAATCGTCGTTTCTTGCGGTAAAAACACGATTTTGCTATAAACGTTAATAAAATCTCTATATTCCAACCGATTGTGCTAATTCTTTGACAGAGTGTTTAGTATACATGATTCAACTATATTATATCACTGGTTTCGATTTTCCCCACAAAAAAAAAAATCCTTCAAAAAATTTCGTTTTTGCGAGATTTTAACTATATAAATATCAATAAAATCTACAAATTCCGTGGGATTTGTCTAATTTCTTAAAAAAATGTTAAATTCATGTGGAGTCACCTGCATATAACAACAATTTCACGTTCGCATGCAGAGGAATATGGGTTTGTTTGTGTAAATCGTCCAATTGTAAAAATCGTCGTTTCTAGCGGTAAAAACACGATTTTGTTATAAACTTTAATAAAATCTCTATATTCCAACCGATTGTGCTAATTCTTTCACAGAGTGTTTAGTATACATAATTGAACTGTATTATATCACTGGTTTCGATTTTCCCCACAAAAAAAAAATCCTTCAAAAAATTTCGTTTTTGCGAGATTTTAACTATATAAATATCAATAAAATCTACAAATTCCGTGGGATTTGTCTAATTTCTTAAAAAAAATGTTAAATTCATGTGGATTCACCTATATATAACAACAATTTCACGTTCGCATGCAGAGGAATATGGGTTTGTTTGTGTAAATCGTCCAATTGTAAAAATCGTCGTTTCTTGCGGTAAAAACACGATTTTGCTATAAACGTTAATAAAATCTCTATATTCCAACCGATTGTGCTAATTCTTGGAAAGAGTGTTTAGTATACATGATTGAACTGTATTATATCACTGGTTTCGATTTTCCCCACAAAAAAGAATCCTTCAAAAAATTTCGTTTTTGCGAGATTTTAAGTATATAAATATCAATAAAATCTACAAATTCCGGGGGATTTGTCTAATTTCTTAAAAAAATGTTAAATTCATGTGGATTCACCTATATATAACAACAATTTCACGTTCGCATGCAGAGGAATATGGGTTTGTTCGTGAAAATCGTCAAATTGTAAAAATCGTCGTTTCTTGCGGTAAAAACACGATTTTGCTATAAACGCTAATAAAATCTCTATATTCCAACCGATTGTGCTAATTCTTTCACAGAGTGTTTAGTATACATGATTGAACTGTATTATGTCACTGGTTTCGATTTTCCCCACAAAAAAAAATCCTTCAAAAAATTTCGTTTTTGCGAGTTTTTTAACTATATAAATATCAATATAATCTACAAATTCCGTGGGATTTGTCTAATTTCTTAAAAAAATGTTAAATTCATGTGGATTCACCTATATATAACAACAATTTCACGTTCGCATGCGGAGGAATAAGGGTTTGTTTGTGTAAATCGTCCAATTGTAAAAATCGTCGTTTCTTGCGGTAAAAACACGATTTTGCTATAAACGTTAATAAAATCTCTATATTCCAACCGATTGTGCTAATTCTTTGACAGAGTGTTTAGTATATATGATTGAACTGTATTATATCACTGGTTTCGATTTTCCCCACAAAAAAAAATCCTTCAAAAAATTTCGTTTTTGCGAGATTTTAACTATATAAATATCAATAAAATCTACAAATTCCGTGGGATTTGTCTAATTTCTTAAAAAAATGTTAAATTCATGTGGAGTCACCTGTATATAACAACAATTTCACTTTCGCATGCAGAGAAATATGGGTTTGTTTGTGTAAATCGTCCAATTGTAAAAATCGTCGTTTCTTGCGGTAAAAACACGATTTTGTTATAAACGTTAATAAAATCTCTATATTCCAACCGATTGTGCTAATTCTTTCACAGAGTGTTTAGTATACATGATTGAACTGTATTATGTCACTGGTTTCGATTTTCCCCACAAAAAAAATCCTTCAAAAAATTTCGTTTTTGCAAGATTTTAACTATATAAATATCAATAAAATCTACAAATTCCGTGGGATTTGTCTAATTTCTTAAAAAAATGTTAAATTCATGTGGATTCACCTATATATAACAACAATTTCACTTTCGCATGCAGAGGAATATGGGTTTGTTTGTGTAAATCGTCCAATTGTAAAAATCGTCGTTTCTTGCGGTAAAAACACGATTTTGGTATAAACGTTAATAAAATCTCTATATTCCAACCGATTGTGCTAATTCTTTAACAGAGTGTTTAGTATACATGATTGAACTGTATTATATCACTGGTTCGATTTTCCCCACAAAAAAAAATCCTTCAAAAAATTTCGTTTTTGCGAGATTTTAACTATATAAATATCAATAAAATCTAAAAATTCCGTGGGATTTGTCTAATTTCTTAATAAAAATGTTAAATTCATGTGGAGTCACCTGTATATAACAACAATTTCACGTTCGCATGCAGAGGAATATGGGTTTGTTTGTGTAAATCGTCCAATTGTAAAAATCGTCGTTTCTTGCGGTAAAAACACTATTTTGTTATAAACGTTAATAAAATCTCTATATTCCAACCGATTGTGCTAATTCTTTCACAGAGTGTTTAGTGTACATAATTGAACTGTATTATATCACTGGTTTCGATTTTCCCCACAAAAAAAAATCCTTCAAAAAATTTCGTTTTTGCGAGATTTTAACTATATAAATATCAATAAAATCTACAAATTCCGGGGGATTTGTCTAATTTCTTAAAAAAATGTTAAATTCATGTGGATTCACCTATATATAACAACAATTTCACGTTCGCATGCAGAGGAATATGGGTTTGGTTGTGTAAATCGTCCAATTGTAAAAATCGTCGTTTCTTGCGGTAAAAACACGATTTTGCTATAAACATTAATAAAATCTCTATATTCCAACCGATTGTGCTAATTCTTGGACAGAGTGTTTAGTATACATGATTGAACTGTATTATATCACTGGTTTCGATTTTCCCCACAAAAAAAAATCCTTCAAAAAATTTCGTTTTTGCGAGATTTTAACTATATAAATATCAATAAAATCTACAAATTCCGGGGGATTTGTCTAATTTCTTAAAAATGTTAAATTCATGTGGAGTCACCTATATATAACAACAATTTCACGTTCGCATGCAGAGGAATATGGGTTTGTTCGTGAAAATCGTCAAATTGTAAAAATCGTCGTTTCTTGCGGTAAAAACACGATTTTGCTATAAACGCTAATAAAATCTCTATATTCCAACCGAATGTGCTAATTCTTTGACAGAGTGTTTAGTATACATGATTGAACTGTATTATGTCACTGGTTTCGATTTTCCCCACAAAAAAAAATCCTTCAAAAAATTTCGTATTTGCGAGTTTTTTAACTATATAAATATCAATATAATCTACAAATTCCGTGGGATTTGTCTAATTTCTTAAAAAAATGTTAAATTCATGTGGATTCACCTATATATAACAACAATTTCACGTTCGCATGCGGAGGAATAAGGGTTTGTTTGTGTAAATCGTCCAATTGTAAAAATCGTCGTTTCTTGCGGTAAAAACACGATTTTGCTATAAACGTTAATAAAATCTCTATATTCCAACCGATTGTGCTAATTCTTTCACAGAGTGTTTAGTATACATAATTGAACTGTATTATATCACTGGTTTCGATTTTCCCCACAAAAAAAAATCCTTCAAAAAATTTCGTTTTTGCGAGATTTTACCTATATAAATATCAATAAAATCTACAAATTCCGTGGGATTTGTCTAATTTCTTAAAAAAATGTTAAATTCATGTGGAGTCACCTGTATATAACAACAATTTCACGTTCGCATGCAGAGGAATATGGGTTTGTTTGTGTAAATCGTCCAATTGTAAAAATCGTCGTTTCTTGCGGTAAAAACACGATTTTGCTATAAACGTTAATAAAATCTCTATATTCCAACCGATTGTGCTAATTCTTGGACAGAGTGTTTAGTATACATGATTGAACTGTATTATATCACTGGTTTCGATTTTCCCCACAAAAAAAAATCCTTCAAAAAATTTCGTTTTTGCGAGATTTTAACTATATAAATATTAATAAAATCTACAAATTCCGTGGGATTTGTCTAATTTCTTAAAAAAATGTTAAATTCATGTGGATTCACCTATATATAACAACAATTTCACGTTCGCATGCGGAGGAATAAGGGTTTGTTTGTGTAAATCGTCCAATTGTAAAAATCGACGTTTCTTGCGGTAAAAACACGATTTTGCTTAAACTTTAATAAAATCTCTATATTCCAACCGATTGTGCTAATTCTTTGACAATACATGATTGAACTGTATTATATCACTGGTTTCGATTTTCCCCACAAAAAAAAATCCTTAAAAAAATTTCGTTTTTGCGAGATTTTAACTATATAAATATCAATAAAATCTACAAATTCCGTGGGATTTGTCTAATTTCTTTAAAAAAATGTTAAATTCATGTGGATTCACCTATATATAACAACAATTTCACGTTCGCATGCAGAGGAATATGGGTTTGTTTGTGTAAATCGTCCAATTGTAAAAATCGTCGTTTCTAGCGGTAAAAACACGATTTTGTTATAAACTTTAATAAAATCTCTATATTCCAACCGATTGTGCTAATTCTTTCACAGAGTGTTTAGTATACATAATTGAACTGTATTATATCACTGGTTTCGATTTTCCCCACAAAAAAAAATCCTTCAAAAAATTTCGTTTTTGCGAGATTTTAACTATATAAATATCAATAAAATCTACAAATTCCGTGGGATTTGTCTAATTTCTTAAAAAAAATGTTAAATTCATGTGGATTCACCTATATATAACAACAATTTCACGTTCGCATGCAGAGGAATATGGGTTTGTTTGTGTAATTCGTCCAATTGTAAAAATCGTCGTTTCTTGCGGTAAAAACACGATTTTGCTATAAACGTTAATAAAATCTCTATATTCCAACCGATTGTGCTAATTCTTGGAAAGAGTGTTTAGTATACATGATTGAACTGTATTATATCACTGGTTTCGATTTTCCCCACAAAAAAGAATCCTTCAAAAAATTTCGTTTTTGCGAGATTTTAACTATATAAATATCAATAAAATCTACAAATTCCGGGGGATTTGTCTAATTTCTTAAAAAAATGTTAAATTCATGTGGATTCACCTATATATAACAACAATTTCACGTTCGCATGCAGAGGAATATGGGTTTGTTCGTGAAAATCGTCAAATTGTAAAAATCGTCGTTTCTTGCGGTAAAAACACGATTTTGCTATAAACGCTAATAAAATCTCTATATTCCAACCGATTGTGCTAATTCTTTCACAGAGTGTTTAGTATACATGATTGAACTGTATTATGTCACTGGTTTCGATTTTCCCCACAAAAAAAAATCCTTCAAAAAATTTCGTTTTTGCGAGTTTTTTAACTATATAAATATCAATATAATCTACAAATTCCGTGGGATTTGTCTAATTTCTTAAAAAAATGTTAAATTCATGTGGATTCACCTATATATAACAACAATTTCACGTTCGCATGCGGAGGAATAAGGGTTTGTTTGTGTAAATCGTCCAATTGTAAAAATCGTCGTTTCTTGCGGTAAAAACACGATTTTGCTATAAACGTTAATAAAATCTCTATATTCCAACCGATTGTGCTAATTCTTTGACAGAGTGTTTAGTATATATGATTGAACTGTATTATATCACTGGTTTCGATTTTCCCCACAAAAAAAAATCCTTCAAAAAATTTCGTTTTTGCGAGATTTTAACTATATAAATATCAATAAAATCTACAAATTCCGTGGGATTTGTCTAATTTCTTAAAAAAATGTTAAATTCATGTGGAGTCACCTGTATATAACAACAATTTCACGTTCGCATGCAGAGAAATATGGGTTTGTTTGTGTAAATCGTCCAATTGTAAAAATCGTCGTTTCTTGCGGTAAAAACACGATTTTGTTATAAACGTTAATAAAATCTCTATATTCCAACCGATTGTGCTAATTCTTTCACAGAGTGTTTAGTATACATGATTGAACTGTATTATGTCACTGGTTTCGATTTTCCCCACAAAAAAAATCCTTCAAAAAATTTCGTTTTTGCAAGATTTTAACTATATAAATATCAATAAAATCTACAAATTCCGTGGGATTTGTCTAATTTCTTAAAAAAATGTTAAATTCATGTGGATTCACCTATATATAACAACAATTTCACTTTCGCATGCAGAGGAATATGGGTTTGTTTGTGTAAATCGTCCAATTGTAAAAATCGTCGTTTCTTGCGGTAAAAACACGATTTTGCTATAAACGTTAATAAAATCTCTATATTCCAACCGATTGTGCTAATTCTTTAACAGAGTGTTTAGTATACATGATTGAACTGTATTATATCACTGGTTCGATTTTCCCCACAAAAAAAAATCCTTCAAAAAATTTCGTTTTTGCGAGATTTTAACTATATAAATATCAATAAAATCTAAAAATTCCGTGGGATTTGTCTAATTTCTTAATAAAAATGTTAAATTCATGTGGAGTCACCTGTATATAACAACAATTTCACGTTCGCATGCAGAGGAATATGGGTTTGTTTGTGTAAATCGTCCAATTGTAAAAATCGTCGTTTCTTGCGGTAAAAACACTATTTTGTTATAAACGTTAATAAAATCTCTATATTCCAACCGATTGTGCTAATTCTTTCACAGAGTGTTTAGTGTACATAATTGAACTGTATTATATCACTGGTTTCGATTTTCCCCACAAAAAAAAATCCTTCAAAAAATTTCGTTTTTGCGAGATTTTAACTATATAAATATCAATAAAATCTACAAATTCCGGGGGATTTGTCTAATTTCTTAAAAAAATGTTAAATTCATGTGGATTCACCTATATATAACAACAATTTCACGTTCGCATGCAGAGGAATATGGGTTTGGTTGTGTAAATCGTCCAATTGTAAAAATCGTCGTTTCTTGCGGTAAAAACACGATTTTGCTATAAACATTAATAAAATCTCTATATTCCAACCGATTGTGCTAATTCTTGGACAGAGTGTTTAGTATACATGATTGAACTGTATTATATCACTGGTTTCGATTTTCCCCACAAAAAAAAATCCTTCAAAAAATTTCGTTTTTGCGAGATTTTAACTATATAAATATCAATAAAATCTACAAATTCCGGGGGATTTGTCTAATTTCTTAAAAATGTTAAATTCATGTGGAGTCACCTATATATAACAACAATTTCACGTTCGCATGCAGAGGAATATGGGTTTGTTCGTGAAAATCGTCAAATTGTAAAAATCGTCGTTTCTTGCGGTAAAAACACGATTTTGCTATAAACGCTAATAAAATCTCTATATTCCAACCGAATGTGCTAATTCTTTGACAGAGTGTTTAGTATACATGATTGAACTGTATTATGTCACTGGTTTCGATTTTCCCCACAAAAAAAAATCCTTCAAAAAATTTCGTATTTGCGAGTTTTTTAACTATATAATTATCAATATAATCTACAAATTCCGTGGGATTTGTCTAATTTCTTAAAAAAATGTTAAATTCATGTGGATTCACCTATATATAACAACAATTTCACGTTCGCATGCGGAGGAATAAGGGTTTGTTTGTGTAAATCGTCCAATTGTAAAAATCGTCGTTTCTTGCGGTAAAAACACGATTTTGCTATAAACGTTAATAAAATCTCTATATTCCAACCGATTGTGCTAATTCTTTCACAGAGTGTTTAGTATACATAATTGAACTGTATTATATCACTGGTTTCGATTTTCCCCACAAAAAAAAATCCTTCAAAAAATTTCGTTTTTGCGAGATTTTACCTATATAAATATCAATAAAATCTACAAATTCCGTGGGATTTGTCTAATTTCTTAAAAAAATGTTAAATTCATGTGGAGTCACCTGTATATAACAACAATTTCACGTTCGCATGCAGAGGAATATGGGTTTGTTTGTGTAAATCGTCCAATTGTAAAAATCGTCGTTTCTTGCGGTAAAAACACGATTTTGTTATAAACGTTAATAAAATCTCTATATTCCAACCGATTGTGCTAATTCTTTCACAGAGTGTTTAGTATACATAATTGAACTGTATTATATCACTGGTTTCGATTTTCCCCACAAAAAAAAATCCTTCAAAAAATTTCGTTTTTGCGAGATTTTAACTATATAAATATCAATAAAATCTACAAATTCCGTGGGATTTGTCTAATTTCTTAAAAAAATGTTAAATTCATGTGGAGTCACCTGCATATAACAACAATTTCACGTTCGCATGCAGAGGAATATGGGTTTGTTTGTGTAAATCGTCCAATTGTAAAAATCGTCGTTTCTAGCGGTAAAAACACGATTTTGTTATAAACTTTAATAAAATCTCTATATTCCAACCGATTGTGCTAATTCTTTCACAGAGTGTTTAGTATACATAATTGAACTGTATTATATCACTGGTTTTGATTTTCCCCACAAAAAAATATCCTTCAAAAAATTTCGTTTTTGCGAGATTTTAACTATATAAATATCAATAAAATCTACAAATTCCGTGGGATTTGTCTAATTTCTTAAAAAAAATGTTAAATTCATGTGGATTCACCTATATATAACAACAATTTCACGTTCGCATGCAGAGGAATATGGGTTTGTTTGTATAAATCGTCCAATTGTAAAAATCGTCGTTTCTTGCGGTAAAAACACGATTTTGCTATAAACGTTAATAAAATCTCTATATTCCAACCGATTGTGCTAATTCTTGGACAGAGTGTTTAGTATACATGATTGAACTGTATTATATCACTGGTTTCGATTTTCCCCACAAAAAAAAATCCTTCAAAAAATTTCGTTTTTGCGAGATTTTAACTATATAAATATTAATAAAATCTACAAATTCCGTGGGATTTGTCTAATTTCTTAAAAAAATGTTAAATTCATGTGGATTCACCTATATATAACAACAATTTCACGTTCGCATGCGGAGGAATAAGGGTTTGTTTGTGTAAATCGTCCAATTGTAAAAATCGACGTTTCTTGCGGTAAAAACACGATTTTGCTTAAACTTTAATAAAATCTCTATATTCCAACCGATTGTGCTAATTCTTTGACAATACATGATTGAACTGTATTATATCACTGGTTTCGATTTTCCCCACAAAAAAAATCCTTAAAAAAATTTCGTTTTTGCGAGATTTTAACTATATCAATATCAATAAAATCTACAAATTCCGTGGGATTTGTCTAATTACTTTAAAAAATGTTAAATTCATGTCGAGTCACCTGTATATAACAACAATTTCACGTTCGCATGCAGAGGAATATGGGTTTGTTTGTGTAAATCGTCCAATTGTAAAAATCGTCGTTTCTTGCGGTAAAAACACGATTTTGTTATAAACGTTAACAAAATCTCTATATTCCAACCGATTGTGCTAATTCTTTCACAGAGTGTTTAGTATACATAATTAAACTGTATTATATCACTGGTTTCGATTTTCCCCACAAAAAAAAATCCTTCAAAAAATTTCGTTTTTGCGAGATTTTAACTCTATAAATATCAATAAAAACTACATATTCCGTGGGATTTGTCTAATTTCTTTAAAAAATGTTAAATTCATGTGGATTCACCTATATATAACAACAATTTCACTTTCGCATGCAGAGGAATATGGGTTTGTTTCTTTAAATCGTCCAATTGTAAAAATCGTCGTTTCTTGCGGTAAAAACACGATTTTGCTATAAACGTTAATAAAATCTCTATATTCCAACCGATTGTGCTAATTCTTTGACAGAGTGTTTAGTATACATGATTCAACTATATTATATCACTGGTTTCGATTTTCCCCACAAAAAAAAAAATCCTTCAAAAAATTTCGTTTTTGCGAGATTTTAACTATATAAATATCAATAAAATCTACAAATTCCGTGGGATTTGTCTAATTTCTTAAAAAAATGTTAAATTCATGTGGAGTCACCTGCATATAACAACAATTTCACGTTCGCATGCAGAGGAATATGGGTTTGTTTGTGTAAATCGTCCAATTGTAAAAATCGTCGTTTCTAGCGGTAAAAACACGATTTTGTTATAAACTTTAATAAAATCTCTATATTCCAACCGATTGTGCTAATTCTTTCACAGAGTGTTTAGTATACATAATTGAACTGTATTATATCACTGGTTTCGATTTTCCCCACAAAAAAAATCCTTCAAAAAATTTCGTTTTTGCGAGATTTTAACTATATAAATATCAATAAAATCTACAAATTCCGTGGGATTTGTCTAATTTCTTAAAAAAAATGTTAAATTCATGTGGATTCACCTATATATAACAACAATTTCACGTTCGCATGCAGAGGAATATGGGTTTGTTTGTGTAAATCGTCCAATTGTAAAAATCGTCGTTTCTTGCGGTAAAAACACGATTTTGCTATAAACGTTAATAAAATCTCTATATTCCAACCGATTGTGCTAATTCTTGGAAAGAGTGTTTAGTATACATGATTGAACTGTATTATATCACTGGTTTCGATTTTCCCACAAAAAAGAATCCTTCAAAAAATTTCGTTTTTGCGAGATTTTAACTATATAAATATCAATAAAATCTACAAATTCCGGGGGATTTGTCTAATTTCTTAAAAAAATGTTAAATTTATGTGGATTCACCTATATATAACAACAATTTCACGTTCGCATGCAGAGGAATATGGGTTTGTTCGTGAAAATCGTCAAATTGTAAAAATCGTCGTTTCTTGCGGTAAAAACACGATTTTGCTATAAACGCTAATAAAATCTCTATATTCCAACCGATTGTGCTAATTCTTTCACAGAGTGTTTAGTATACATGATTGAACTGTATTATGTCACTGGTTTCGATTTTCCCCACAAAAAAAAATCCTTCAAAAAATTTCGTTTTTGCGAGTTTTTTAACTATATAAATATCAATATAATCTACAAATTCCGTGGGATTTGTCTCATTTCTTAAAAAAATGTTAAATTCATGTGGATTCACCTATATATAACAACAATTTCACGTTCGCATGCGGAGGAATAAGGGTTTGTTTGTGTAAATCGTCCAATTGTAAAAATCGTCGTTTCTTGCGGTAAAAACACGATTTTGCTATAAACGTTAATAAAATCTCTATATTCCAACCGATTGTGCTAATTCTTTCACAGAGTGTTTAGTATACATGATTGAACTGTATTATATCACTGGTTTCGATTTTCCCCACAAAAAAAAAATCCTTCAAAAAATTTCGTTTTTGCGAGATTTTAACTATATAAATATCAATAAAATCTACAAATTCCGTGGGATTTGTCTAATTTCTTAAAAAAATGTTAAATTCATGTGGAGTCACCTGTATATAACAACAATTTCACGTTCGCATGCAGAGAAATATGGGTTTGTTTGTGTAAATCGTCCAATTGTAAAAATCGTCGTTTCTTGCGGTAAAAACACGATTTTGTTATAAACGTTAATAAAATCTCTATATTCCAACCGATTGTGCTAATTCTTTCACAGAGTGTTTAGTATACATGATTGAACTGTATTATGTCACTGGTTTCGATTTTCCCCACAAAAAAAATCCTTCAAAAAATTTCGTTTTTGCGAGTTTTTTAACTATATAAATATCAATAAAATCTACAAATTCCGTGGGATTTGTCTAATTTCTTAAAAAAATGTTAAATTCATGTGGATTCACCTATATATAACAACAATTTCACTTTCGCATGCAGAGGAATATGGGTTTGTTTGTGTAAATCGTCCAATTGTAAAAATCGTCGTTTCTTGCGGTAAAAACACGATTTTGCTATAAACTTTAATAAAATCTCTATATTCCAACCGATTGTGCTAATTCTTTGACAGAGTGTTTAGTATACATGATTGAACTGTATTTTATCACTGGTTCGATATTCCCCACAAAAAAAAATCCTTCAAAAAATTTCGTTTTTGCGAGATTTTAACTATATAAATATCAATAAAATCTAAAAATTCCGTGGGATTTGTCTAATTTCTTAAAAAAATGTTAAATTCATGTGGAGTCACCTGTATATATAAACAATTTCACGTTCGCATGCAGAGGAATATGGGTTTGTTTGTGTAAATCGTCCAATTGTAAAAATCGTCGTTTCTTGCGGTAAAAACACTATTTTGTTATAAACGTTAATAAAATCTCTATATTCCAACCGATTGTGCTAATTCTTTCACAGAGTGTTTAGTGTACATAATTGAACTGTATTATATCACTGGTTTCGATTTTCCCCACAAAAAAAAATCCTTCAAAAAATTTCGTTTTTGCGAGATTTTAACTATATAAATATCAATAAAATCTACAAATTCCGGGGGATTTGTCTAATTTCTTAAAAAAATGTTAAATTCATGTGGATTCACCTATATATAACAACAATTTCACGTTCGCATGCAGAGGAATATGGGTTTGGTTGTGTAAATCGTCCAATTGTAAAAATCGTCGTTTCTTGCGGTAAAAACACGATTTTGCTATAAACATTAATAAAATCTCTATATTCCAACCGATTGTGCTAATTCTTGGACAGAGTGTTTAGTATACATGATTGAACTGTATTATATCACTGGTTTCGATTTTCCCCACAAAAAAAAATCCTTCAAAAAATTTCGTTTTTGCGAGATTTTAACTATATAAATATCAATAAAATCTACAAATTCCGGGGGATTTGTCTAATTTCTTAAAAATGTTAAATTCATGTGGAGTCACCTATATATAACAACAATTTCACGTTCGCATGCAGAGGAATATGGGTTTGTTCGTGAAAATCGTCAAATTGTAAAAATCGTCGTTTCTTGCGGTAAAAACACGATTTTGCTATAAACGCTAATAAAATCTCTATATTCCAACCGATTGTGCTAATTCTTTGACAGAGTGTTTAGTATACATGATTGAACTGTATTATATCACTGGTTTCGATTTTCCCCACAAAAAAAAATCCTTCAAAAAATTTCGTATTTGCGAGTTTTTTAACTATATAAATATCAATATAATCTACAAATTCCGTGGGATTTGTCTAATTTCTTAAAAAAATGTTAAATTCATGTGGAGTCACCTGTATATAACAACAATTTCACGTTCGCATGCAGAGGAATCTGGGTTTGTTTGTGTAAATCGTCCAATTGTAAAAATCGTCGTTTCTTGCGGTAAAAACACGATTTTGTTTAAACGTTAATAAAATCTCTCTATTCCAACCGATTGTGCTAATACTTTCACAGAGTGTTTAGTATACATAATTGAACTGTATTATATCACTGGTTTCGATTTTCCCCACAAAAAAAAATCCTTCAAAAAATTTCGTTTTTGCGAGATTTTAACTATATAAATATCAATAAAATCTACAAATTCCGTGGGATTTGTCTAATTTCTTAAAAAAATGTTAAATTCATGTGGAGTCACCTGCATATAACAACAATTTCACGTACGCATGCAGAGGAATATGGGTTTGTTTGTGTAAATCGTCCAATTGTAAAAATCGTCGTTTCTTGCGGTAAAAACACGATTTTGTTATAAACGTTAATAAAATCTCTATCTTCCAACCGATTGTGCTAATTCTTTCACAGAGTGTTTAGTATACATAATTGAACTGTATTATATCTCTGGTTTCGATTTTCCCCACAAAAAAAAATCCTTCAAAAAATTTCGTTTTGCGAGATTTTAACTATATAAATATCAATAAAATCTACAAATTCCGGGCGATTTGTCTAATTTCTTAAAAAAATGTTAAATTCATGTGGAGTCACATATATATAACAACAATTTCACGTTCGCATGCAGAGGAATATGGGTTTGTTTGCGAAAATGGTCAAATTGTAAAAATCGTTGTTTCTTGCGGTAAAAACACGATTTTGCTATAAACGCTAATAAAATCTCTATATTCCAACCGATTGTGCTAATTCTTTCACAGAGAGTTTAGTATACATGATTGAACTGTATTATGTCACTGGTTTCGGATTTCCCCACAAAAAAAAATCCTTCAAATAATTTCGTTTTTTCGAGTTTTTTAACTATATAAATATCAATATAATCTACAAATTCCGTGGGATTTGTCTAATTTCTTAAAAAAATTTTAAATTCATGTGGATTCACCTATATATAACAACAATTTCACGTTCGCATGCGGAGGAATAAGGGTTTGTTTGTGTAAATCGTCCAATTGTAAAAATCATCGTTTCTTGCGGTAAAAACACGATTTTGCTATAAAAGTTAATAAAATCTCTATATTCCAACCGATTGTGCTAATTCTTTGACAGAGTGTTTAGGATACATGATTGAACTGTATTATATCACTGGTTTCGATTTTCCCCACAAAAAAAAATCCTTCAAAAAATTTCGTTTTTGCGAGATTATTAACTATATAAATATTTATAAAATATACAAATTCCGTGGGATTTGTCTAATTTCTTAAAAAAATGTTAAATTCATGTGGAGTCACCTGTATATAACAACAATTTCACGTTCGCATGCAGAGGAATATGGGTTTGTTTGTGTAAATCGTCCAATTGTAAAAATCGTCGTTTCTTGCGGTAAAAACACGATTTTGAAATAAACGTTAATAAAATCTCTATATTCCAACCGATTGTGCTAATTCTTTCACAGAGTGTTTAGTATACAAGATTGAACTGTATTATGTCACTGGTTTCGATTTTCCCCACAAAAAAAATCCTTCAAAAAATTTCGTTTTTGCGAGTTTTTTAACTATATAAATATCAATAAAATCTACAAATTCCGTGGGATTTGTCTAATATCTTAAAAAAATGTTAAATTCATGTGGAGTCACCTGTATATAACAACAATTTCACGTTCGCATGCAGAGGAATATGGGTTTGTTTGTGTAAATCGTCCAATTGTAAAAATCGTCGTTTCTTGCGGTAAAAACACGATTTTGTTATAAACTTTAATAAAATCTCTATATTCCAACCGATTGTGCTAATTCTTTCACAGAGTGTTTAGTATACATAATTGAACTGTATTATATCACTGGTTTCGATTTTCCCCACAAAAAAAAATCCTTCAAAAAATTTCGTTTTTGCGAGATTTTAACTATATAAATATCAATAAAATCTACAAATTCCGGGGGATTTGTCTAATTTCTTAAAAAAATGTTAAATTCATGTGGAGTCACCTATATATAACAACAATTTCACGTTCGCATGCAGAGGAATATGGGTTTGTTTGTGAAAATGGTCAAATTGTAAAAATCGTTGGTTCTTGCGGTAAAAACACGATTTTGCTATAAACGTTAATAAAATCTCTATATTCCAACCGATTGTGCTAATTCTTTCACAGAGTGTTTAGTATACATGATTGAACTGTATTATGTCACTGGTTTCGAATTTCCCCACAAAAAAAAATCCTTCAAAAAATTTCGTTTTTTCGAGTTTTTTAACTATATAAATATCAATATAATCTACAAATGCCGTGGGATTTGTCTAATTTCTTAAAAAAATGTTAAATTCAAGTGGATTCACCTATATATAACAACAATTTCACGTTCGCATGCGGAGGAATAAGGGTTTGTTTGTGTAAATCGTCCAATTGTAAAAATCGTCGTTTCTTGCGGTAAAAACACGATTTTGCTATAAACGTTAATAAAATCTCTATATTCCAACCGATTGTGCTAATTCTTTGACAGAGTGTTTAGTATACATGATTGAACTGTATTATATCACTGGTTTCGATTTTCCCCACAAAAAAAAATCCTTCAAAAAATTTCGTTTTTGCGAGATTATTAACTATATAAATATTTATAAAATATACAAATTCCGTGGGATTTGTCTAATTTCTTAAAAAAATGTTATATTCATGTGGAGTCACCTGTATATAACAACAATTTCACGTTCGCATGCAGAGGAATATGGGTTTGTTTGTGTAAATCGTCCAATTGTAAAAATCGTCGTTTCTTGCGGTAAAAACACGATTTTGTTATAAACGTTAATAAAATCTCTATATTCCAACCGATTGTGCTAATTCTTTCACAGAGTGTTTAGTATACATAATTGAACTGTATTATGTCACTGGTTTCGATTTTCCCCACAAAAAAATCCTTCAAAAAATTTCGTTTTTGCGAGTTTTTTAACTATATAAATATCAATAAAATCTACAAATTCCGTGGGATTTGTCTAATTTCTTAAAAAAATGTTAAATTCATGTGGATTCACCTATATATAACAACAATTTCACTTTCGCATGCAGAGGAATATGGGTTTGTTTGTGTAAATCGTCCAATTGTAAAAATCGTCGTTTCTTGCGGTAAAAACACGATTTTGTTATAAACGTTAATAAAATCTCTATATTCCAACCGATTGTGCTAATTCTTTCACAGAGTGTTTAGTATACATAATTGAACTGTATTATATCACTGGTTTCGATTTTCCCCACAAAAAAAAAATCCTTCAAAAAATTTCGTTTTTGCGAGATTTTAACTATATAAATATCAATAAAATCTACAAATTCCGGGGGATTTGTCTAATTTCTTAAAAAAATGTTAAATTCATGTGGAGTCACCTATATATAACAACAATTTCACGTTCGCATGCAGAGGAATATGGGTTTGTTTGTGAAAATGGTCAAATTGTAAAAATCGTTGTTTCTTGCGGTAAAAACACGATTTTGCTATAAACGTTAATAAAATCTCTATATTCCAACCGATTGTGCTAATTCTTTCACAGAGTGTTTAGTATACATGATTGAACTGTATTATGTCTCTGGTTTCGAATTTCCCCACAAAAAAAAATCCTTCAAAAAATTTCGTTTTTTCGAGTTTTTTAACTATATAAATATCAATATAATCTACAAATTCCGTGGGATTTGTCTAATTTCTTAAAAAAATGTTAAATTCAAGTGGATTCACCTATATATAACAACAATTTCACGTTCGCATGCGGAGGAATCAGGGTTTGTTTGTGTAAATCGTCCAATTGTAAAAATCGTCGTTTCTTGCGGTAAAAACACGATTTTGCTATAAACGTTAATAAAATCTCTATATTCCAACCGATTGTGCTAATTCTTTGACAGAGTGTTTAGTATACATGATTGAACTGTATTATATCACTGGTTTCGATTTTCCCCACAAAAAAAAATCCTTCAAAAAATTTCGTTTTTGCGAGATTATTAACTATATAAATATTTATAAAATATACAAATTCCGTGGGATTTGTCTAATTTCTTAAAAAAATGTTAAATTCATGTGGAGTCACCTGTATATAACAACAATTTCACGTTCGCATGCAGAGGAATATGGGTTTGTTTGTGTAAATCGTCCAATAGTAAAAATCGTCGTTTCTTGCGGTAAAAACACGATTTTGATATAAACGTTAATAAAATCTCTATATTCCAACCGATTGTGCTAATTCTTTCACAGAGTGTTTAGTATACATGACTGAACTGTATTATGTCACTGGTTTCGATTTTCCCCACAAAAAAAATCCTTCAAAAAATTTCGTTTTTGCGAGTTTTTTAACTATATAAATATTAATAAAATCTACAAATTCCGTGGGATTTGTCTAATTTTTTAAAAAAAGGTTAAATTCATGTGGATTCACCTATATATAACAACAATTTCACTTTCGCATGCAGAGGAATATGGGTTTGTTTGTGTAAATCGTCCAATTGTAAAAATCGTCGTTTCTTGCGGTAAAAACACGATTTTGCTATAAACGTTAATAAAATCTCTATATTCCAACCGATTGTGCTAATTCTTTGACAGAGTGTTTAGTATACATGATTGAACTGTATTATATCACTGGTTTCGATTTTCCCCACAAAAAAAAAATCCTTCAAAAAATTTCGTTTTTGCGAGATTTTAACTATATAAATATCAATAAAATCTACAAATTCCGTGGGATTTGTCTAATTTCTTAAAAAAATGTTAAATTCATGTGGAGTCACCTGTATATAACAACAATTTCACGTTCGCATGCAGAGGAATATGGGTTTGTTTGTGTAAATCGTCCAATTGTAAAAATCGTCGTTTCTTGCGGTAAAAACACGATTTTGTTATAAACGTTAATAAAATCTCTATATTCCAACCGATTGTGCTAATTCTTTCACAGAGTGTTTAGTATACATAATTGAACTGTATTATATCACTGGTTTCGATTTTCCCCACAAAAAAAAATCCTTCAAAAAATTTCGTTTTTGCGAGATTTTAACTATATAAATATCAATAAAATCTACAAATTCCGTGGGATTTGTCTAATTTCTAAAAAAAATGTTAAATTCATGTGGATTCACCTATATATAACAACAATTTCACTTTCGCATGCAGAGGAATATGGGTTTGTTTGTTTAAATCGTCCAATTGTAAAAATCGTCGTTTCTTGCGGTAAAAACACGATTTTGCTATAAACGTTAATAAAATCTCTATATTCCAACCGATTGTGCTAATTCTTTGACAGAGTGTTTAGTATACATGATTCAACTGTATTATATCACTGGTTTCGATTCTCCCCACAAAAAAAAATTCTTCAAAAAATTTCGTTTTTGCGAGATTTTAACTATATAAATATCAATAAAATCTACAAATTCCGGGGGATTTGTCTAATTTCTTAAAAAAATGTTAAATTCATGTGGAGTCACCTGCATATAACAACAATTTCACGTTCGCATGCAGAGGAATATGGGTTTGTTTGTGTAAATCGTCCAATTGTAAAAATCGTCGTTTCTAGCGGTAAAAACACGATTTTGTTATAAACATTAATAAAATCTCTATATTCCAACCGATTGTGCTAATTCTTTCACAGAGTGTTTAGTATACATAATTGAACTGTATTATATCACTGGTTTCGATTTTCCCCACAAAAAAAAATCCTTCAAAAAATTTCGTTTTTGCGAGATTTTAACTATATTAATATCAATAAAATCTACAAATTCCGTGGGATTTGTCTAATTTCTTAAAAAAAATGTTAAATTCATGTGGATTCACCTATATATAACAACAATTTCACGTTCGCATGCAGAGGAATATGGGTTTGTTTGTGTAAATCGTCCAATTGTAAAAATCGTCGTTTCTTGCGGTAAAAACACGATTTTGCTATAAACGTTAATAAAATCTCTATATTCCAACCGATTGTGCTAATTCTTGGACAGAGTGTTTAGTATACATGATTGAACTGTATTATATCACTGGTTTCGATTTTCCCCACAAAAAAAAAATCCTTCAAAAAATTTCGTTTTTGCGAGATTTTAACTATATAAATATCAATAAAATCTACAAATTCCGGGGGATTTGTCTAATTTCTTAAAAAAATGTTAAATTCATGTGGATTCACCTATATATAACAACAATTTCACGTTCGCATGCAGAGGAATATGGGTTTGTTCGTGAAAATGGTCAAATTGTAAAAATCGTCGTTTCTTGCGGTAAAAACACGATTTTGCTATAAACGCTAATAAAATCTCTATATTCCAACCGATTGTGCTAATTCTTTCACAGAGTGTTTAGTATACATGATTGAACTGTATTATGTCCCTGGTTTCGATTTTCCCCACAAAAAAAAAAATCCTTCAAAAAATTTCGTTTTTGCGAGATTTTAACTATATAAATATCAATAAAATCTACAAATTCCGTGGGATTTGTCTAATTTCTTAAAAAAAATGTTAAATTCATGTGAAGTCACCTGCATATAACAACAATTTCACGTTCGCATGCAGAGGAATATGGGTTTGTTTGTGTAAATCGTCCAATTGTAAAAATCGTCGTTTCTAGCGGTAAAAACACGATTTTGTTATAAACTTTAATAAAATCTCTATATTCCAACCGATTGTGCTAATTCTTTCACAGAGTGTTTAGTATACATAATTGAACTGTATTATATCACTGGTTTCGATTTTCCCCACAAAAAAAAATCCTTCAAAAAATTTCGTTTTTGCGAGATTTTAACTATAGAAATATCAATAAAATCTACAAATTCCGTGGGATTTGTCTAATTTCTTAAAAAAAATGTTAAATTCATGTGGATTCACCTATATATAACAACAATTTCACGTTCGCATGCAGAGGAATATGGGTTTGTTTGTGTAAATCGTCCAATTGTAAAAATCGTCGTTTCTTGCGGTAAAAACACGATTTTGCTATAAACGTTAATAAGATCTCTATATTCCAACCGATTGTGCTAATTCTTGGACAGAGTGTTTAGTATACATGATTGAACTGTATTATATCACTGGTTTCGATTTTCCCCACAAAAAAAAATCCTTCAAAAAATTTCGTTTTTGCGAGATTTTAACTATATAAATATCAATAAAATCTACAAATTCCGGGGGATTTGTCTAATTTCTTAAAAAAATGTTAAATTCATGTGGATTCACCTATATATAACAACAATTTCACGTTCGCATGCAGAGGAATATGGGTTTGTTCGTGAAAATCGTCAAATTGTAAAAATCGTCGTTTCTTGCGGTAAAAACACGATTTTGCTATAAACGCTAATAAAATCTCTATATTCCAACCGATTGTGCTAATTCTTTCACAGAGTGTTTAGTATACATGATTGAACTGTATTATGTCACTGGTTTCGATTTTCCCCACAAAAAAAAATCCTTCAAAAAATTTCGTTTTTGCGAGTTTTTTAACTATATAAATATCAATAAAATCTACAAATTCAGGGGGATTTGTCTCATTTCTTAAAAAAATGTTAAATTCATGTGGATTCACCTATATATAACAACAATTTCACGTTCGCATGCGGAGGAATAAGGGTTTGTTTGTGTAAATCGTCCATTTGTAAAAATCGTCGTTTCTTGCGGTAAAAACACGATTTTGCTATAAACGTTAATAAAATCTCTATATTCCAACCGATTGTGCTAATTCTTTGACAGAGTGTTTAGTATACATGATTGAACTGTATTATATCACTGGTTTCGATTTTCCCCACAAAAAAAAATCCTTCAAAAAATTTCGTTTTTGCGAGATTTTAACTATATAAATATCAATAAAATCTACAAATTCCGTGGGATTTGTCTAATTTCTTAAACAAATGTTAAATTCATGTGGAGTCACCTGTATATAACAACAATTTCACGTTCGCATGCAGAGAAATATGGGTTTGTTTGTGTAAATCGTCCAATTGTAAAAATCGTCGTTTCTTGCGGTAAAAACACGATTTTGTTATAAACGTTAATAAAATCTCTATATTCCAACCGATTGTGCTAATTCTTTCACAGAGTGTTTAGTATACATGATTGAACTGTATTATGTCACTGGTTTCGATATTCCCCACAAAAAAAATCCTTCAACAAATTTCGTTTTTGCGAGTTTATTAACTATATAAATATCAATAAAATCTACAAATTCCGTGGGATTTGTCTAATTTCTTAAAAAAAATGTTAAATTCATGTGGAGTCACCTGTATATAACAACAATTTCACGTTCGCATGCAGAGGAATATGGGTTTGTTTGTGTAAATCGTCCAATTGTAAAAATCGTCGTTTCTTGCGGTAAAAACACGATTTTGTTATAAACGTTAATAAAATCTCTATATTCCAACCGATTGTGCTAATTCTTTCACAGAGTGTTTAGTATACATAATTGAACTGTATTATATCACTGGTTTCGATTTTCCCCACAAAAAAAAATCCTCCAAAAAATTTCGTTTTTGCGAGATTTTAACTATATAAATATCAATAAAATCTACAAATTCCGGGGGATTTGTCTAATTTCTTAAAAAAATGTTAAATTCATGTGGATTCACCTATATATAACAACAATTTCACGTTCGCATGCAGAGGAATATGGGTTTGGTTGTGTAAATCGTCCAATTGTAAAAATCGTCGTTTCTTGCGGTAAAAACACGATTTTGCTATAAACATTAATAAAATCTCTATATTCCAACCAATTGTGCTAATTCTTGGACAGAGTGTTTAGTATACATGATTGAACTGTATTATATCACTGGTTTCGATTTTCCCCACAAAAAAAATCCTTCAAAAAATTTCGTTTTTGCGAGATTTTAACTATATAAATATCAATAAAATCTACAAATTCCGGGGGATTTGTCTAATTTCTTAAAAAATGTTAAATTCATGTGGAGTCACCTATATATAACAACAATTTCACGATCGCATGCAGAGGAATATGGGTTTGTTCGTGAAAATCGTCAAATTGTAAAAATCGTCGTTTCTTGCGGTAAAAACACGATTTTGCTATAAACGCTAATAAAATCTCTATATTCCAACCGATTGTGCTAATTCTTTCACAGAGTGTTTAGTATACATGATTGAACTGTATTATGTCCCTGGTTTCGATTTTCCCCACAAAAAAAAAAATCCTTCAAAAAATTTCGTTTTTGCGAGATTTTAACTATATAAATATCAATAAAATCTACAAATTCCGTGGGATTTGTCTAATTTCTTAAAAGAAATGTTAAATTCATGTGAAGTCACCTGCATATAACAACAATTTCACGTTCGCATGCAGAGGAATATGGGTTTGTTTGTGTAAATCGTCCAATTGTAAAAATCGTCGTTTCTAGCGGTAAAAACACGATTTTGTTATAAACTTTAATAAAATCTCTATATTCCAACCGATTGTGCTAATTCTTTCACAGAGTGTTTAGTATACATAATTGAACTGTATTATATCACTGGTTTCGATTTTCCCCACAAAAAAAAATCCTTCAAAAAATTTCGTTTTTGCGAGATTTTAACTATATAAATATCAATAAAATCTACAAATTCCGTGGGATTTGTCTAATTTCTTAAAAAAAATGTTAAATTCATGTGGATTCACCTATATATAACAACAATTTCACGTTCGCATGCAGAGGAATATGGGTTTGTTTGTGTAAATCGTCCAATTGTAAAAATCGTCGTTTCTTGCGGTAAAAACACGATTTTGCTATAAACGTTAATAAGATCTCTATATTCCAACCGATTGTGCTAATTCTTTCACAGAGTGTTTAGTATACATAATTGAACTGTATTATATCACTGGTTTCGATTTTCCCCACAAAAAAAAATCCTTCAAAAAATTTCGTTTTTGCGAGATTTTAACTATATAAATATCAATAAAATCTACAAATTCCGGGGGATTTGTCTAATTTCTTAAAAAAATGTTAAATTCATGTGGATTCACCTATATATAACAACAATTTCACGTTCGCATGCAGAGGAATATGGGTTTGTTCGTGAAAATCGTCAAATTGTAAAAATCGTCGTTTATTGCGGTAAAAACACGATTTTGCTATAAACGCTAATAAAATCTCTATATTCCAACCGATTGTGCTAATTCTTTCACAGAGTGTTTAGTATACATGATTGAACTGTATTATGTCACTGGTTTCGATTTTCCCCACAAAAAAAAATCCTTCAAAAAATTTCGTTTTTGCGAGTTTTTTAACTATATAAATATCAATAAAATCTACAAATTCCGGGGGATTTGTCTCATTTCTTAAAAAAATGTTAAATTCATGTGGATTCACCTATATATAACAACAATTTCACGTTCGCATGCGGAGGAATAAGGGTTTGTTTGTGTAAATCGTCCATTTGTAAAAATCGTCGTTTCTTGCGGTAAAAACACGATTTTGCTATAAACGTTAATAAAATCTCTATATTCCAACCGATTGTGCTATTTCTTTGACAGAGTGTTTAGTATACATGATTGAACTGTATTATATCACAGGTTTCGATTTTCCCCACAAAAAAAAATCCTTCAAAAAATTTCGTTTTTGCGAGATTTTAACTATATAAATATCAATAAAATCTACAAATTCCGTGGGATTTGTCTAATTTCTTAAACAAATGTTAAATTCATGTGGAGTCACCTGTATATAACAACAATTTCAAGTTCGCATGCAGAGAAATATGGGTTTGTTTGTGTAAATCGTCCAATTGTAAAAATCGTCGTTTCTTGCGGTAAAAACACGATTTTGTTATAAACGTTAATAAAATCTCTATATTCCAACCGATTGTGCTAATTCTTTCACAGAGTGTTTAGTATACATGATTGAACTGTATTATGTCACTGGTTTCGATTTTCCCCACAAAAAAAATCCTTCAACAAATTTCGTTTTTGCGAGTTTTTTAACTATATAAATATCAATAAAATCTACAAATTCCGTGGGATTTGTCTAATTTCTTAAAAAAAATGTTAAATTCATGTGGAGTCACCTGTATATAACAACAATTTCACGTTCGCATGCAGAGGAATATGGGTTTGTTTGTGTAAATCGTCCAATTGTAAAAATCGTCGTTTCTTGCGGTAAAAACACGATTTTGTTATAAACGTTAATAAAATCTCTATATTCCAACCGATTGTGCTAATTCTTTCACAGAGTGTTTAGTATACATAATTGAACTGTATTATATCACTGGTTTCGATTTTCCCCACAAAAAAAAATCCTCCAAAAAATTTCGTTTTTGCGAGATTTTAACTATATAAATATCAATAAAATCTACAAATTCCGGGGGATTTGTCTAATTTCTTAAAAAAATGTTAAATTCATGTGGATTCACCTATATATAACAACAATTTCACGTTCGCATGCAGAGGAATATGGGTTTGGTTGTGTAAATCGTCCAATTGTAAAAATCGTCGTTTCTTGCGGTAAAAACACGATTTTGCTATAAACATTAATAAAATCTCTATATTCCAACCAATTGTGCTAATTCTTGGACAGAGTGTTTAGTATACATGATTGAACTGTATTATATCACTGGTTTCGATTTTCCCCACAAAAAAAATCCTTCAAAAAATTTCGTTTTTGCGAGATTTTAACTATATAAATATCAATAAAATCTACAAATTCCGGGGGATTTGTCTAATATCTTAAAAAATGTTAAATTCATGTGGAGTCACCTATATATAACAACAATTTCACGTTCGCATGCAGAGGAATATGGGTTTGTTCGTGAAAATCGTCAAATTGTAAAAATCGTCGTTTCTTGCGGTAAAAACACGATTTTGCTATAAACGCTAATAAAATCTCTATATTCCAACCGATTGTGCTAATTCTTTGACAGAGTGTTTAGTATACATGATTGAACTGTATTATGTCACTGGTTTCGATTTTCCCCACAAAAAAAAATCCTTCAAAAAATTTCGTATTTGCGAGTTTTTTAACTATATAAATATCAATATAATCTACAAATTCCGTGGGATTTGTCTAATTTTTTAAAAAAATTTTAAATTCATGTGGAGTCACCTGTATATAACAACAATTTCACGTTCGCATGCAGAGGAATCTGGGTTTGTTTGTGTAAATCGTCCAATTGTAAAAATCGTCGTTTCTTGCGGTAAAAACACGATTTTGTTTAAACGTTAATAAAATCTCTCTATTCCAACCGATTGTGCTAATACTTTCACAGAGTGTTTAGTATACATAATTGAACTGTATTATATCACTGGTTTCGATTTTCCCCACAAAAAAAAATCCTTCAAAAAATTTCGTTTTTGCGAGATTTTAACTATATAAATATCAATAAAATCTACAAATTCCGTGGGATTTGTTAATTTCTTAAAAAAATGTTAAATTCATGTGGAGTCACCTGCATATAACAACAATTTCACGTTCGCATGCAGAGGAATATGGGTTTGTTTGTGTAAATCGTCCAATTGTAAAAATCGTCGTTTCTTGCGGTAAAAACACGATTTTGTTATAAACGTTAATAAAATCTCTATCTTCCAACCGATTGTGCTAATTCTTTCACAGAGTGTTTAGTATACATAATTGAACTGTATTATATCTCTGGTTTCGATTTTCCCCACAAAAAAAAATCCTTCAAAAAATTTCGTTTTGCGAGATTTTAACTATATAAATATCAATAAAATCTACAAATTCCGGGGGATTTGTCTAATTTCTTAAAAAAATGTTAAATTCATGTGGAGTCACATATATATAACAACAATTTCACGTTCGCATGCAGAGGAATATGGGTTTGTTTGCGAAAATGGTCATATTGTAAAAATCGTTGTTTCTTGCGGTAAAAACATGATTTTGCTATAAACGCTAATAAAATCTCTATATTCCAACCGATTGTGCTAATTCTTTCACAGAGAGTTTAGTATACATGATTGAACTGTATTATGTCACTGGTTTCGGATTTCCCCACAAAAAAAATCCTTCAAAAAATTTCGTTTTTTCGAGTTTTTTAACTATATAAATATCAATATAATCTACAAATTCCGTGGGATTTGTCTAATTTCTTAAAAAAAATTTTAAATTCATGTGGATTCACCTATATATAACAACAATTTCACGTTCGCATGCGGAGGAATAAGGGTTTGTTTGTGTAAATCGTCCAATTGTAAAAATCATCGTTTCTTGCGGTAAAAACACGATTTTGCTATAAAAGTTAATAAAATCTCTATATTCCAACCGATTGTGCTAATTCTTTGACAGAGTGTTTAGGATACATGTTTGAACTGTATTATATCACTGGTTTCGATTTTCCCCACAAAAAAAAATCCTTCAAAAAATTTCGTTTTTGCGAGATTATTAACTATATAAATATTTATAAAATATACAAATTCCGTGGGATTTGTCTAATTTCTTAAAAAAATGTTAAATTCATGTGGAGTCACCTGTATATAACAACAATTTCACGTTCGCATGCAGAGGAATATGGGTTTGTTTGTGTAAATCGTCCAATTGTAAAAATCGTCGTTTCTTGCGGTAAAAAGACGATTTTGTTATAAACGTTAATAAAATCTCTATATTCCAACCGATTGTGCTAATTCTTTCACAGAGTGTTTAGTATACATGATTGAACTGTATTATGTCACTGGTTTCGATTTTCCCCACAAAAAAAAATCCTTCAAAAAATTTCGTTTTTGCAAGTTTTTTAACTATATAAATATCAATAAAATCTACAAATTCCGTGGGATTTGTCTAATTTCTTAAAAAAATGTTAAATTCATGTGGATTCACCTATATATAACAACAATTTCACGTTCGCATGCAGAGGAATATGGGTTTGTTTGTGTAAATCGTCCAATTGTAAAAATCGTCGTTTCTAGCGGTAAAAACACGATTTTGCTATAAACATTAATAAAATCTCTATATTCCAACAGATTGTGCTAATTCTTGGACACAGTGTTTAGTATACTTGATTGAACTGTATTATGTCACTGGTTTCGATTTCCCCACAAAAAAAAATCCTTCAAAAAATTTCGTATTTGCGAGATTTTAACTATATAAATATTTATAAAATATACAAATTCCGTGGGATTTGTCTAATTTCTTTAAAAAATGTTAAATTCATGTGGAGTCACCTGAATATAACAACAATTTCACGTTCGCATGCAGAGGAATATGGGTTTGTTTGTGTAAATCGTCCAATTGTAAAAATCGTCGTTTCTTGCGGTAAAAACACGATTTTGTTTAAACGATAATAAAATCTCTATATTCCAACCGATTGTGCTAATACTTTCACAGAGTGTTTAGTATACATAATTGAACTGTATTATATCACTGGTTTCGATTTTCCCCACAAAAAAAATCCTTCAAAAAATTTCGTTTTTGCGAGATTTTAACTATATAAATATCAATAAAATCTACAAATTCCGTGGGATTTGTCTAATTTCTTAAAAAAATGTTAAATTCATGTGGAGTCACCTGTATATAACAACAATTTTACGTTCGCATGCAGAGGAATATGGGTTTGTTTGTGTAAATCGTCCAATTGTAAAAATCGTCGTTTCTTGCGGTAAAAACACGATTTTGTTATAAACGTTAATAAAATCTCTATATTCCAACCGATTGTGCTAATTCTTTCACAGAGTGTTTAGTATACATAATTGAACTGTATTATATCACTGGTTTCGATTTTCCCCACAAAAAAAAATCCTTCAAAAAATTTCGTTTTTGCGAGATTTTAACTATATAAATATCAATAAAATCTACAAATTCCGGGGGATTTGTCTAATTTCTTAAAAAAATGTTAAATTCATGTGGAGTCACCTATATATCACAACAATTTTCACGTTCGCATGCAGAGGAATATGGGTTTGTTTGTGAAAATGGTCAAATTGTAAAAATCGTTGTTTCTTGCGGTAAAAACACGATTTTGCTATAAACGTTAATAAAATCTCTATATTCCAACCGATTGTGCTAATTCTTTCACAGAGTGTTTAGTATACATGATTGAACTGTATTATGTCACTGGTTTCGAATTTCCCCACAAAAAAAAATCCTTCAAAAAATTTCGTTTTTTCGAGTTTTTTAACTATATAAATATCAATATAATCTACAAATTCCGTGGGATTTGTCTAATTTCTTAAAAAAATGTTAAATTCAAGTGGATTCACCTATATATAACAACAATTTCACGTTCGCATGCGGAGGAATCAGGGTTTGTTTGTGTAAATCGTCCAATTGTAAAAATCGTCGTTTCTTGCGGTAAAAACACGATTTTGCTATAAACGTTAATAAAATCTCTATATTCCAACCGATTGTGCTAATTCTTTGACAGAGTGTTTAGTATACATGATTGAACTGTATTATATCACTGGTTTCCATTTTCCCCACAAAAAAAAATCCTTCAAAAAATTTCGTTTTTGCGAGATTATTAACTATATAAATATTTATAAAATATACAAATTCCTTGGGATTTGTCTAATTTCTTAAAAAAATGTTGAATTCATGTGGAGTCACCTGTATATAACAACAATTTCACGTTCGCATGCAGAGGAATATGGGTTTGTTTGTGTAAATCGTCCAATTGTAAAAATCGTCGTTTCTTGCGGTAAAAACACGATTTTGTTATAAACGTTAATAAAATCTCTATATTCCAACCGATTGTGCTAATTCTTTGACAGAGTGTTTAGTATACATGATTGAACTGTATTATGTCACTGGTTTCGATTTTCCCCACAAAAAAAAATCCTTCAAAAAATTTCGTTTTTGCGAGTTTTTTAACTATATAAATATCAATAAAATCTACAAATTCCGTGGGATTTGTCTAATTTCTTAAAAAAATGTTAAATTCATGTGGATTCACCTATATATAACAACAATTTCACTTTCGCATGCAGAGGAATATGGGTTTGTTTGTGTAAATCGTCCAATTGTAAAAATCGTCGTTTCTTGCGGTAAAAACACGATTTTGTTATAAACGTTAATAAAATCTCTATATTCCAACCGATTGTGCTAATTCTTTGACAGAGTGTTTAGTATACATGATTCAACTGTATTATATCACTGGTTTCGATTTTCCCCACAAAAAAAAAATTCTTCAAAAAATTTCGTTTTTGCGAGATTTTAACTATATAAATATCAATAAAATCTACAAATTCCGGGGGATTTGTCTAATTTCTTAAAAAAATGTTAAATTCATGTGCAGTCACCTATATATAACAACAATTTCACGTTCGCATGCAGAGGAATATGGGTTTGTTTGTGAAAATGGTCAAATTGTAAAAATCGTTGTTTCTTGCGGTAAAAACACGATTTTGCTATAAACGTTAATAAAATCTCTATATTCCAACCGATTGTGCTAATTCTTTCACAGAGTGTTTAGTATACATGATTGAACTGTATTATGTTACTGGTTTCGAATTTCCCCACAAAAAAAAATCCTTCAAAAAATTTCGTTTTTTCGAGTTTTTTAACTATATAAATATCAATATAATCTACAAATTCCGTGGGATTTGTCTAATTTCTTAAAAAAATGTTAAATTCAAGTGGATTCACCTATATATAACAACAATTTCACGTTCGCATGCGGAGGAATCAGGGTTTGTTTGTGTAAATCGTCCAATTGTAAAAATCGTCGTTTCTTGCGGTAAAAACACGATTTTGCTATAAACGTTAATAAAATCTCTATATTCCAACCGATTGTGCTAATTCTTTGACAGAGTGTTTAGTATACATGATTGAACTGTATTATATCACTGGTTTCGATTTTCCCCACAAAAAAAATCCTTCAAAAAATTTCGTTTTTGCGAGATTATTAACTATATAAATATTTATAAAATATACAAATTCCGTGGGATTTGTCTAATTTCTTAAAAAAAATGTTAAATTCATGTGGAGTCACCTGTATATAACAACAATTTCACGTTCGCATGCAGAGGAATATGGGTTTGTTTGTGTAAATCGTCCAATTGTAAAAATCGTCGTTTCTTGCGGTAAAAACACGATTTTGTTATAAACGTTAATAAAATCTCTATATTCCAACCGATTGTGCTAATTCTTTCACAGAGTGTTTAGTATACATGATTGAACTGTATTATGTCACTGGTTTCGATTTTCCCCACAAAAAAAATCCTTCAAAAAATTTCGTTTTTGCGAGTTTTTTAACTATATAAATATCAATAAAATCTACAAATTCCGTGGGATTTGTCTAATTTCTTAAAAAAATGTTAAATTCATGTGGATTCACCTATATATAACAACAATTTCACTTTCGCATGCAGAGGAATATGGGTTTGTTTGTGTAAATCGTCCAATTGTAAAAATCGTCGTTTCTTGCGGTAAAAACACGATTTTGCTATAAACGTTAATAAAATCTCTATATTCCAACCGATTGTGCTAATTCTTTGACAGAGTGTTTAGTATACATGATTGAACTGTATTATATCACTGGTTTCGATTTTCCCCACAAAAAAAAAATCCTTCAAAAAATTTCGTTTTTGCGAGATTTTAACTATATAAATATCAATAAAATCTACAAATTCCGTGGGATTTGTCTAATTTCTTAAAAAAATGTTAAATTCATGTGGAGTCACCTTTATATAACAACAATTTCACGTTCGCATGCAGAGGAATATGGGTTTGTTTGTGTAAATCGTCCAATTGTAAAAATCGTCGTTTCTTGCGGTAAAAACACGATTTTGTTATAAACGTTAATAAAATCTCTATATTCCAACCGATTGTGCTAATTCTTTCACAGAGTGTTTAGTATACATAAATGAACTGTATTATATCACTGGTTTCGATTTTCCCCACAAAAAAAATCCTTCAAAAAATTTCGTTTTTGCGAGATTTTAACTATATAAATATCAATAAAATCTACAAATTCCGTGGGATTTGTCTAATTTCTTTAAAAAATGTTAAATTCATGTGGATTCACCTATATATAACAACAATTTCACTTTCGCATGCAGAAGAATATGGGTTTGTTTGTTTAAATCGTCCAATTGTAAAAATCGTCGTTTCTTACGGTAAAAACACGATTTTGCTATAAACGTTAATAAAATCTCTATATTCCAACCGATTGTGCTAATTCTTTGACAGAGTGTTTAGTATATATGATTCAACTGTATTATATCACTGGTTTCGATTTTCCCCACAAAAAAAAAATTCTTCAAAAAATTTCGTTTTTGCGAGATTTTAACTATATAAATATCAATAAAATCTACAAATTCCGGGGGATTTGTCTAATTTCTTAAAAAAATGTTAAATTCATGTGGAGTCACCTGCATATAACAACAATTTCACGTTCGCATGCAGAGGAATATGGGTTTGTTTGTGTAAATCGTCCAATTGTAAAAATCGTCGTTTCTAGCGGTAAAAACACGATTTTGATATAAACATTAATAAAACCTCTATATTCCAACCGATTGTGCTAATTCTTTCACAGAGTGTTTAGTATACATAATTGAACTGTATTATATCACTGGTTTCGATTTTCCCCACAAAAAAAAATCCTTCAAAAAATTTCGTTTTTGCGAGATTTTAACTATATAAATATCAATAAAATCTACAAATTCCGTGGGATTTGTCTAATTTCTTAAAAAAAATGTTAAATTCATGTGGATTCACCTATATATAACAACAATTTCACGTTCGCATGCAGAGGAATATGGGTTTGTTTGTGTAAATCGTCCAATTGTAAAAATCGTTGTTTCTTGCGGTAAAAACACGATTTTGCTATAAACGTTAATAAAATCTCTATATTCCAACCGATTGTGCTAATTCTTGGACAGAGTGTTTAGTATACATGATTGAACTGTATTATATCACTGGTTTCGATTTTCCCCACAAAAAAAAATCCTTCAAAAAATTTCGTTTTTGCGAGATTTTAACTATATAAATATCAATAAAATCTACAAATTCCGGGGGATTTGTCTAATTTCTTAAAAAAATGTTAAATTCATGTGGATTCACCTATATATAACAACAATTTCACGTTCGCATGCAGAGGAATATGGGTTTGTTCGTGAAAATCGTCAAATTGTAAAAATCGTCGTTTCTTGCGGTAAAAACACGATTTTGCTATAAACGCTAATAAAATCTCTATATTCCAACCGATTGTGCTAATTCTTTCACAGAGTGTTTAGTATACATGATTGAACTGTATTATGTCCCTGGTTTCGATTTTCCCCACAAAAAAAAAATCCTTCAAAAAATTTCGTTTTTGCGAGCTTTTTAACTATATAAATATCATTATAATCTACAAATTCCGTGGGATTTGTCTCATTTCTTAAAAAAATGTTAAATTCATGTGGATTTACCTATATATAACAACAATTTCACGTTCGCATGCGGAGGAATAAGGGTTTGTTTGTGTAAATCGTCCAATTGTAAAAATCGTCGTTTCTTGCGGTAAAAACACGATTTTGCTATAAACGTTAATAAAATCTCTATATTCCAACCGATTGTGCTAATTCTTTGACAGAGTGTTTAGTATACATGATTGAACTGTATTATATCACTGGTTTCGATTTTCCCCACAAAAAAAAATCCTTCAAAAAATTTCGTTTTTGCGAGATTATTAACTATATAAATATTTATAAAATATACAAACTCCGTGGGATTTGTCTAATTTCTTAAAAAAATGTTAAATTCATGTGGAGTCACCTGTATATAACAACAATTTCACGTTCGCATGCAGAGGAATATGGGTTTGTTTGTGTAAATCGTCCAATTGTAAAAATCGTCGTTTCTTGCGGTAAAAACACGATTTTGTTATAAACGTTAATAAAATCTCTATATTCCAACCGATTGTGCTAATTCTTTCACAGAGTGTTTAGTATACATGATTGAACTGTATTATGTCACTGGTTTCGATTTTCCCCACAAAAAAAATCCTTCAAAAAATTTCGTTTTTGCGAGTTTTTTAACTATATAAATATCAATAAAATCTACAAATTCCGTGGGATTTGTCTAATTTCTTAAAAAAATGTTAAATTCATGTGGATTCACCTATATATAACAACAATTTCACTTTCGCATGCAGAGGAATATGGGTTTGTTTGTGTAAATCGTCCAATTGTAAAAATCGTCGTTTCTTGCGGTAAAAACACGATTTTGCTATAAACGTTAATAAAATCTCTATATTCCAACCGATTGTGCTAATTCTTTGACAGAGTGTTTAGTATACATGATTGAACTGTATTATATCACTGGTTTCGATTTTCCCCACAAAAAAAAATCCTTCAAAAAATTTCGTTTTTGCGAGATTTTAACTATATAAATATCAATAAAATCTACAAATTCCGTGGGATTTGTCTAATTTCTTAAAAAAATGTTAAATTCATGTGGAGTCACCTTTATATAACAACAATTTCACGTTCGCATGCAGAGGAATATGGGTTTGTTTGTGTAAATCGTCCAATTGTAAAAATCGTCGTTTCTTGCGGTAAAAACACGATTTTGTTATAAACGTTAATAAAATCTCTATATTCCAACCGATTGTGCTAATTCTTTCACAGAGTGTTTAGTATACATAAATGAACTGTATTATATCACTGGTTTCGATTTTCCCCACAAAAAAAAATCCTTCAAAAAATTTCGTTTTTGCGAGATTTTAACTATATAAATATCAATAAAATCTACAAATTCCGTGGGATTTGTCTAATTTCTTTAAAAAATGTTAAATTCATGTGGATTCACCTATATATAACAACAATTTCACTTTCGCATGCAGAAGAATATGGGTTTGTTTGTTTAAATCGTCCAATTGTAAAAATCGTCGTTTCTTACGGTAAAAACACGATTTTGCTATAAACGTTAATAAAATCTCTATATTCCAACCGATTGTGCTAATTCTTTGACAGAGTGTTTAGTATATATGATTCAACTGTATTATATCACTGGTTTCGATTTTCCCCACAAAAAAAAAATTCTTCAAAAAATTTCGTTTTTGCGAGATTTTAACTATATAAATATCAATAAAATCTACAAATTCCGGGGGATTTGTCTAATTTCTTAAAAAAATGTTAAATTCATGTGGAGTCACCTGCATATAACAACAATTTCACGTTCGCATGCAGAGGAATATGGGTTTGTTTGTGTAAATCGTCCAATTGTAAAAATCGTCGTTTCTAGCGGTATAAAACACGATTTTGATATAAACATTAATAAAACCTCTATATTCCAACCGATTGTGCTAATTCTTTCACAGAGTGTTTAGTATACATAATTGAACTGTATTATATCACTGGTTTCGATTTTCCCCACAAAAAAAAATCCTTCAAAAAATTTCGTTTTTGCGAGATTTTAACTATATAAATATCAATAAAATCTACAAATTCCGTGGGATTTGTCTAATTTCTTAAAAAAAATGTTAAATTCATGTGGATTCACCTATATATAACAACAATTTCACGTTCGCATGCAGAGGAATATGGGTTTGTTTGTGTAAATCGTCCAATTGTAAAAATCGTTGTTTCTTGCGGTAAAAACACGATTTTGCTATAAACGTTAATAAAATCTCTATATTCCAACCGATTGTGCTAATTCTTGGACAGAGTGTTTAGTATACATGATTGAACTGTATTATATCACTGGTTTCGATTTTCCCCACAAAAAAAAATCCTTCAAAAAATTTCGTTTTTGCGAGATTTTAACTATATAAATATCAATAAAATCTACAAATTCCGGGGGATTTGTCTAATTTCTTAAAAAAATGTTAAATTCATGTGGATTCACCTATATATAATAACAATTTCACGTTCGCATGCAGAGGAATATGGGTTTGTTCGTGAAAATCGTCAAATTGTAAAAATCGTCGTTTCTTGCGGTAAAAACACGATTTTGCTATAAACGCTAATAAAATCTCTATATTCCAACCGATTGTGCTAATTCTTTCACAGAGTGTTTAGTATACATGATTGAACTGTATTATGTCCCTGGTTTCGATTTTCCCCACAAAAAAAAATCCTTCAAAAAATTTCGTTTTTGCGAGTTTTTTAACTATATAAATATCATTATAATCTACAAATTCCGTGGGATTTGTCTCATTTCTTAAAAAAATGTTAAATTCATGTGGATTTACCTATATATAACAACAATTTCACGTTCGCATGCGGAGGAATAAGGGTTTGTTTGTGTAAATCGTCCAATTGTAAAAATCGTCGTTTCTTGCGGTAAAAACACGATTTTGCTATAAACGTTAATAAAATCTCTATATTCCAACCGATTGTGCTAATTCTTTGACAGAGTGTTTAGTATACATGATTGAACTGTATTATATCACTGGTTTCGATTTTCCCCACAAAAAAAAATCCTTCAAAAAATTTCGTTTTTGCGAGATTATTAACTATATAAATATATATAAAATATACAAACTCCGTGGGATTTGTCTAATTTCTTAAAAAAATGTTAAATTCATGTGGAGTCACCTGTATATAACAACAATTTCACGTTCGCATGCAGAGGAATATGGGTTTGTTTGTGTAAATCGTCCAATTGTAAAAATCGTCGTTTCTTGCGGTAAAAACACGATTTTGTTATAAACGTTAATAAAATCTCTATATTCCAACCGATTGTGCTAATTCTTTCACAGAGTGTTTAGTATACATGATTGAACTGTATTATGTCACTGGTTTCGATTTTCCCCACAAAAAAAATCCTTCAAAAAATTTCGTTTTTGCGAGTTTTTTAACTATATAAATATCAATAAAATCTACAAATTCCGTGGGATTTGTCTAATTTCTTAAAAAAATGTTAAATTCATGTGGATTCACCTATATATAACAACAATTTCACTTTCGCATGCAGAGGAATATGGGTTTGTTTGTGTAAATCGTCCAATTGTAAAAATCGTCGTTTCTTGCGGTAAAAACACGATTTTGTTATAAACGTTAATAAAATCTCTATATTCCAACCGATTGTGCTAATTCTTTCACAGAGTGTTTAGTATACATAATTGAACTGTATTATATCACTGGTTTCGATTTTCCCCACAAAAAAAAAATCCTTCAAAAAATTTCGTTTTTGCGAGATTTTAACTATATAAATATTTATAAAATATACAAATTCCGTGGGATTTGTCTAATTTCTTAAAAAAATGTTGAATTCATGTGGAGTCACCTGTATATAACAACAATTTCACGTTCGCATGCAGAGGAATATGGGTTTGTTTGTGTAAATCGTCCAATTGTAAAAATCGTCGTTTCTTGCGGTAAAAACACGATTTTGTTATAAACGTTAATAAAATCTCTATATTCCAACCGATTGTGCTAATTCTTTCACAGAGTGTTTAGTATACATGATTGAACTGTATTATGTCACTGGTTTCGATTTTCCCCACAAAAAAAATCCTTCAAAAAATTTCGTTTTTGCGAGTTTTTTAACTATATAAATATCAATAAAATCTACAAATTCCGTGGGATTTGTCTAATTTCTTAAAAAAATGTTAAATTCATGTGGATTCACCTATATATAACAACAATTTCACTTTCGCATGCAGAGGAATATGGGTTTGTTTGTGTAAATCGTCCAATTGTAAAAGTCGTCGTTTCTTGCGGTAAAAACACGATTTTGTTATAAACGTTAATAAAATCTCTATATTCCAACCGATTGTGCTAATTCTTTCACAGAGTGTTTAGTATACATAATTGAACTGTATTATATCACTGGTTTCGATTTTCCCCACAAGAAAAAATCCTTCAAAAAATTTCGTTTTTGCGAGATTTTAACTATATAAATATCAATAAAATCTACAAATTCCGGGGGATTTGTCTAATTTCTTAAAAAAATGTTAAATTCATGTGGAGTCACCTATATATAACAACAATTTCACGTTCGCATGCAGAGGAATATGGGTTTGTTTGTGAAAATGGTCAAATTGTAAAAATCGTTGTTTCTTGCGGTAAAAACACGATTTTGCTATAAACGTTAATAAAATCTCTATATTCCAACCGATTGTGCTAATTCTTGGACAGAGTGTTTAGTATACATGATTGAACTGTATTATGTCACTGGTTTCGAATTTCCCCACAAAAAAAAATCCTTCAAAAAATTTCGTTTTTTCGAGTTTTTTAACTATATAAATATCAATATAATCTACAAATTCCGTGGGATTTGTCTAATTTCTTAAAAAAATGTTAAATTCAAGTGGATTCACCTATATATAACAACAATTTCACGTTCGCATGCGGAGGAATCAGGGTTTGTTTGTGTAAATCGTCCAATTGTAAAAATCGTCGTTTCTTGCGGTAAAAACACGATTTTGCTATAAACGTTAATAAAATCTCTATATTCCAACCGATTGTGCTAATTCTTTGACAGAGTGTTTAGTATACATGATTGAACTGTATTATATCACTGGTTTCGATTTTCCCCACAAAAAAAAATCCTTCAAAAAATTTCGTTTTTGCGAGATTATTAACTATATAAATATTTATAAAATATACAAATTCCGTGGGATTTGTCTAATTTCTTAAAAAAATGTTAAATTCATGTGGAGTCACCTGTATATAACAACAATTTCACGTTCGCATGCAGAGGAATATGGGTTTGTTTGTGTAAATGGTCCAATTGTAAAAATCGTCGTTTCTTGCGGTAAAAACACGATTTTGTTATAAACATTAATAAAATCTCTATATTCCAACCGATTGTGCTAATTCTTTCACAGAGTGTTTAGTATACATGATTGAACTGTATTATGTCACTGGTTTCGATTTTCCACACAAAAAAAATCCTTCAAAAAATTTCGTTTTTGCGAGTTTTTTAACTATATAAATATCAATAAAATCTACAAATTCCGTGGGATTTGTCTAATTTCTTTAAAAAATGTTAAATTCATGTGGATTCACCTATATATAACAACAATTTCACTTTCGCATGCAGAAGAATATGGGTTTGTTTGTTTAAATCGTCCAATTGTAAAAATCGTCGTTTCTTACGGTAAAAACACGATTTTGTTATAAACGTTAATAAAATCTCTATATTCCAACCGATTGTGCTAATTCTTTGACAGAGTGTTTAGTATACATGATTCAACTGTATTATATCACTGGTTTCGATTTTCCCCACAAAAAAAAAATTCTTCAAAAAATTTCGTTTTTGCGAGATTTTAACTATATAAATATCAATAAAATCTACAAATTCCGGGGGATTTGTCTAATTTCTTAAAAAAATGTTAAATTCATGTGGAGTCACCTGCATATAACAACAATTTCACGTTCGCATGCAGAGGAATATGGGTTTGTTTGTGTAAATCGTCCAATTGTAAAAATCGTCGTTTCTAGCGGTAAAAACACGATTTTGATATAAACATTAATAAAATCTCTATATTCCAACCGATTGTGCTAATTCTTTCACAGAGTGTTTAGTATACATAATTGAACTGTATTATATCACTGGTTTCGATTTTCCCCACAAAAAAAAATCCTTCAAAAAATTTCGTTTTTGCGAGATTTTAACTATATAAATATCAATAAAATCTACAAATTCCGTGGGATTTGTCTAATTTCTTTAAAAAAATGTTAAATTCATGTGGATTCACCTATATATAACAACAATTTCACGTTCGCATGCAGAGGAATATGGGTTTGTTTGTGTAAATCGTCCAATTGTAAAAATCGTTGTTTCTTGCGGTAAAAACACGATTTTGCTATAAACGTTAATAAAATCTCTATATTCCAACCGATTGTGCTAATTCTTGGACAGAGTGTTTAGTATACATGATTGAACTGTATTATATCACTGGTTTCGATTTTCCCCACAAAAAAAAAATCCTTCAAAAAATTTCGTTTTTGCGAGATTTTAACTATATAAATATCAATAAAATCTACAAATTCCGGGGGATTTGTCTAATTTCTTAAAAAAATGTTAAATTCATGTGGATTCACCTATATATAACAACAATTTCACGTTCGCATGCAGAGGAATATGGGTTTGTTCGTGAAAATCGTCAAATTGTAAAAATCGTCGTTTCTTGCGGTAAAAACACGATTTTGCTATAAACGCTAATAAAATCTCTATATTCCAACCGATTGTGCTAATTCTTTCACAGAGTGTTTAGTATACATGATTGAACTGTATTATGTCCCTGGTTTCGATTTTCCCCACAAAAAAAAATCCTTCAAAAAATTTCGTTTTTGCGAGTTTTTTAACTATATAAATATCAATATAATCTACAAATTCCGTGGGATTTGTCTCATTTCTTAAAAAAATGTTAAATTCATGTGGATTCACCTATATATAACAACAATTTCACGTTCGCATGCGGAGGAATAAGGGTTTGTTTGTGTAAATCGTCCAATTGTAAAAATCGTCGTTTCTTGCGGTAAAAACACGATTTTGCTATAAACGTTAATAAAATCTCTATATTCCAACCGATTGTGCTAATTCTTTGACAGAGTGTTTAGTATACATGATTGAACTGTATTATATCACTGGTTTCGATTTTCCCCACAAAAAAAAATCCTTCAAAAAATTTCGTTTTTGCGAGATTATTAACTATATAAATATTTATAAAATATACAAACTCCGTGGGATTTGTCTAATTTCTTAAAAAAATGTTAAATTCATGTGGAGTCACCTGTATATAACAACAATTTCACGTTCGCATGCAGAGGAATATGGGTTTGTTTGTGTAAATCGTCCAATTGTAAAAATCGTCGTTTCTTGCGGTAAAAACACGATTTTGTATAAACGTTAATAAAATCTCTATATTCCAACCGATTGTGCTAATTCTTTCACAGAGTGTTTAGTATACATGATTGAACTGTATTATGTCACTGGTTTCGATTTTCCCCACAAAAAAAATCCTTCAAAAAATTTCGTTTTTGCGAGTTTTTTAACTATATAAATATCAATAAAATTTACAAATTCCGTGGGATTTGTCTAATTTCTTAAAAAAATGTTAAATTCATGTGGATTCACCTATATATAACAACAATTTCACTTTCGCATGCAGAGGAATATGGGTTTGTATGTGTAAATCGTCCAATTGTAAAAATCGTTGTTTCTTGCGGTAAAAACACGATTTTGTTATAAACGTTAATAAAATCTCTATATTCCAACCGATTGTGCTAATTCTTTCACAGAGTGTTTAGTATACATAATTGAACTGTATTATATCACTGGTTTCGATTTTCCCCACAAGAAAAAACCCTTCAAAAAATTTCGTTTTTGCGAGATTTTAACTATATAAATATCAATAAAATCTACAAATTCCGGGGGATTTGTCTAATTTCTTAAAAAAATGTTAAATTCATGTGGAGTCACCTATATATAACAACAATTTCACGTTCGCATGCAGAGGAATATGGGTTTGTTTGTGAAAATGGTCAAATTGTAAAAATCGTTGTTTCTTGCGGTAAAAACACGATTTTGCTATAAACGTTAATAAAATCTCTATATTCCAACCGATTGTGCTAATTCTTGGACAGAGTGTTTAGTATACATGATTGAACTGTATTATGTCACTGGTTTCGAATTTCCCCACAAAAAAAAAATCCTTCAAAAAATTTCGTTTTTTCGAGTTTTTTAACTATATAAATATCAATATAATCTACAAATTCCGTGGGATTTGTCTAATTTCTTAAAAAAATGTTAAATTCAAGTGGATTCACCTATATATAACAACAATTTCACGTTCGCATGCGGAGGAATCAGGGTTTGTTTGTGTAAATCGTCCAATTGTAAAAATCGTCGTTTCTTGCGGTAAAAACACGATTTTGCTATAAACGTTAATAAAATCTCTATATTCCAACCGATTGTGCTAATTCTTTGACAGAGTGTTTAGTATACATGATTGAACTGTATTATATCACTGGTTTCGATTTTCCCCACAAAAAAAAATCCTTCAAAAAATTTCGTTTTTGCGAGATTATTAACTATATAAATATTTATAAAATATACAAATTCCGTGGGATTTGTCTAATTTCTTAAAAAAATGTTAAATTCATGTGGAGTCACCTGTATATAACAACAATTTCACGTTCGCATGCAGAGGAATATGGGTTTGTTTGTGTAAATGGTCCAATTGTAAAAATCGTCGTTTCTTGCGGTAAAAACACGATTTTGTTATAAACGTTAATAAAATCTCTATATTCCAACCGATTGTGCTAATTCTTTCACAGAGTGTTTAGTATACATGATTGAACTGTATTATGTCACTGGTTTCGATTTTCCCCACAAAAAAAATCCTTCACAAAATTTCGTTTTTGCGAGTTTTTTAACTATATAAATATCAATAAAATCTACAAATTCCGTGGGATTTGTCTAATTTCTTAAAAAAATGTTAAATTCATGTGGATTCACCTATATATAACAACAATTTCACTTTCGCATGCAGAGGAATATGGGTTTGTTTGTGTAAATCGTCCAATTGTAAAAATCGTCGTTTCTTGCGGTAAAAACACGATTTTGCTATAAACGTTAATAAAATCTCTATATTCCAACCGATTGTGCTAATTCTTTCACAGAGTGTTTAGTATACATGATTGAACTGTATTATATCACTGGTTTCGATTTTCCCCACAAAAAAAAATCCTTCAAAAAATTTCGTTTTTGCGAGATTTTAACTATATCAATATCAATAAAATCTACAAATTCCGTGGGATTTGTCTAATTTCTTAAAAAAATGTTAAATTCATGTGGAGTCACCTGTATATAACAACAATTTCACGTTCGCATGCAGAGGAATATGGGTTTGTTTGTGTAAATCGTCCAATTGTAAAAATCGTCGTTACTTGCGGTAAAAACACGATTTTGTTATAAACGTTAATAAAATCTCTATATTCCAACCGATTGTGCTAATTCTTTCACAGAGTGTTTAGTATACATAATTGAACTGTATTATATCACTGGTTTCGATTTTCCCCACAAAAAAAAATCCTTCAAAAAATTTCGTTTTTGCGAGATTTTAACTATATAAATAACAATAAAATCTACAAATTCCGTGGGATTTGTCTAATTTCTTTAAAAAATGTTAAATTCATGTGGATTCACCTATATATAACAACAATTTCACTTTCGCATGCAGAAGAATATGGGTTTGTTTGTTTAAATCGTCCAATTGTAAAAATCGTCGTTTCTTACGGTAAAAACACGATTTTGCTATAAACGTTAATAAAATCTCTATATTCCAACCGATTGTGCTAATTCTTTGACAGAGTGTTTAGTATACATGATTCAACTGTATTATATCACTGGTTTCGATTTTCCCCACAAAAAAAAAATCCTTCAAAAAATTTCGTTTTTGCGAGATTTTAACTATATAAATATCAATAAAATCTACAAATTCCGGGGGATTTGTCTAATTTCTTAAAAAAATGTTAAATTCATGTGGATTCACCTATATATAACAACAATTTCACGTTCGCATGCAGAGGAATATGGGTTTGTTCGTGAAAATCGTCCAATTGTAAAAATCGTCGTTTCTTGCGGTAAAAACACGATTTTGTTATAAACGTTAATAAAATCTCTATATTCCAACCGATTGTGCTAATTCTTTCACAGAGTGTTTAGTATACATGATTGAACTGTATTATGTCACTGGTTTCGATTTTCCCCACAAAAAAAATCCTTCAAAAAATTTCGTTTTTGCGAGTTTTTTAACTATATAAATATCAATAAAATCTACAAATTCCGTGGGATTTGTCTAATTTCTTAAAAAAATGTTAAATTCATGTGGATTCACCTATATATAACAACAATTTCACTTTCGCATGCAGAGGAATATGGGTTTGTTTGTGTAAATCGTCCAATTGTAAAAATCGTCGTTTCTTGCGGTAAAAACACGATTTTGTTATAAACGTTAATAAAATCTCTATATTCCAACCGATTGTGCTAATTCTTTCACAGAGTGTTTAGTATACATAATTGAACTGTATTATATCACTGGTTTCGATTTTCCCCACAAGAAAAAATCCTTCAAAAAATTTCGTTTTTGCGAGATTTTAACTATATAAATATCAATAAAATCTACAAATTCCGGGGGATTTGTCTAATTTCTTAAAAAAATGTTAAATTCATGTGGAGTCACCTATATATAACAACAATTTCACGTTCGCATGCAGAGGAATATGGGTTTGTTTGTGTAAATCGTCCAATTGTAAAAATCGTCGTTTCTTGCGGTAAAAACACGATTTTGCTATAAACGTTAATAAAATCTCTATATTCCAACCGATTGTGCTAATTCTTGGACAGAGTGTTTAGTATACATGATTGAACTGTATTATGTCACTGGTTTCGAATTTCCCCACAAAAAAAAATCCTTCAAAAAATTTCGTTTTTTCGAGTTTTTTAACTATATAAATATCAATATAATCTACAAATTCCGTGGGATTTGTCTAATTTCTTAAAAAAATGTTAAATTCAAGTGGATTCACCTATATATAACAACAATTTCACGTTCGCATGCGGAGGAATCAGGGTTTGTTTGTGTAAATCGTCCAATTGTAAAAATCGTCGTTTCTTGCGGTAAAAACACGATTTTGCTATAAACGTTAATAAAATCTCTATATTCCAACCGATTGTGCTAATTCTTTGACAGAGTGTTTAGTATACATGATTGAACTGTATTATATCACTGGTTTCGATTTTCCCCACAAAAAAAAATCCTTCAAAAAATTTCGTTTTTGCGAGATTATTAACTATATAAATATTTATAAAATATACAAATTCCGTGGGATTTGTCTAATTTCTTAAAAAAATGTTAAATTCATGTGGAGTCACCTGTATATAACAACAATTTCACGTTCGCATGCAGAGGAATATGGGTTTGTTTGTGTAAATGGTCCAATTGTAAAAATCGTCGTTTCTTGCGGTAAAAACACGATTTTGTTATAAACGTTAATAAAATCTCTATATTCCAACCGATTGTGCTAATTCTTTCACAGAGTGTTTAGTATACATGATTGAACTGTATTATGTCACTGGTTTCGATTTTCCCCACAAAAAAAATCCTTCAAAAAATTTCGTTTTTGCGAGTTTTTTAACTATATAAATATCAATAAAATCTACAAATTCCGTGGGATTTGTCTAATTTCTTAAAAAAATGTTAAATTCATGTGGATTCACCTATATATAACAACAATTTCACTTTCGCATGCAGAGGAATATGGGTTTGTTTGTGTAAATCGTCCAATTGTAAAAATCGTCGTTTCTTGCGGTAAAAACACGATTTTGCTATAAACGTTAATAAAATCTCTATATTCCAACCGATTGTGCTAATTCTTTCACAGAGTGTTTAGTATAAATGATTGAACTGTATTATATCACTGGTTTCGATTTTCCCCACAAAAAAAAATCCTTCAAAAAATTTCGTTTTTGCGAGATTTTAACTATATAAATATCAATAAAATCTACAAATTCCGTGGGATTTGTCTAATTTCTTAAAAAAATGTTAAATTCATGTGGAGTCACCTGTATATAACAACAATTTCACGTTCGCATGCAGAGGAATATGGGTTTGTTTGTGTAAATCGTCCAATTGTAAAAATCGTCGTTTCTTGCGGTAAAAACACGATTTTGTTATAAACGTTAATAAAATCTCTATATTCCAACCGATTGTGCTAATTCTTTCACAGAGTGTTTAGTATACATAATTGAACTGTATTATATCACTGGTTTCGATTTTCCCACAAAAAAAAATCCTTCAAAAAATTTCGTTTTTGCGAGATTTTAACTATATAAATATCAATAAAATCTACAAATTCCGTGGGATTTGTCTAATTTCTTTAAAAAATGTTAAATTCATGTGGATTCACCTATATATAACAACAATTTCACTTTCGCATGCAGAAGAATATGGGTTTGTTTGTTTAAATCGTCCAATTGTAAAAATCGTCGTTTCTTACGGTAAAAACACGATTTTGCTATAAACGTTAATAAAATCTCTATATTCCAACCGATTGTGCTAATTCTTTGACAGAGTGTTTAGTATACATGATTCAACTGTATTATTTCACTGGTTTCGATTTTCCCCACAAAAAAAAAAATTCTTCAAAAAATTTCGTTTTTGCGAGATTTTAACTATATAAATATCAATATAATCTACAAATTCCGTGGGATTTGTCTAATTTCTTAAAAAATGTTAAATTCAAGTGGATTCACCTATATATAACAACAATTTCACGTTCGCATGCGGAGGAATCAGGGTTTGTTTGTGTAAATCGTCCAATTGTAAAAATCGTCGTTTCTTGCGGTAAAAACACGATTTTGCTATAAACGTTAATAAAATCTCTATATTCCAACCGATTGTGCTAATTCTTTGACAGAGTGTTTTAGTATACATGATTGAACTGTATTATATCACTGGTTTCGATTTTCCCCACAAAAAAAAATCCTTCAAAAATTTCGTTTTTGCGAGATTATTAACTATATAAATATTTATAAAATATACAAATTCGTGGGATTTGTCTAATTTCTTAAAAAAATGTTAAATTCATGTGGAGTCACCTGTATATAACAACAATTTCACGTTCGCATGCAGAGGAATATGGGTTTGTTTGTGTAAATGGTCCAATTGTAAAAATCGTCGTTTCTTGCGGTAAAAACACGATTTTGTTATAAACGTTAATAAAATCTCTATATTCCAACCGATTGTGCTAATTCTTTCACAGAGTGTTTAGTATACATGATTGAACTGTATTATGTCACTGGTTTCGATTTTCCACACAAAAAAAATCCTTCAAAAAATTTCGTTTTTGCGAGTTTTTTAACTATATAAATATCAATAAAATCTACAAATTCCGTGGGATTTGTCTAATTTCTTTAAAAAATGTTAAATTCATGTGGATTCACCTATATATAACAACAATTTCACTTTCGCATGCAGAAGAATATGGGTTTGTTTGTTTAAATCGTCCAATTGTAAAAATTCGTCGTTTCTTACGGTAAAAACACGATTTTGTTATAAACGTTAATAAAATCTCTATATTCCAACCGATTGTGCTAATTCTTTGACAGAGTGTTTAGTATACATGATTCAACTGTATTATATCACTGGTTTCGATTTTCCCCACAAAAAAAAAATTCTTCAAAAAATTTCGTTTTTGCGAGATTTTAACTATATAAATATCAATAAAATCTACAAATTCCGGGGGATTTGTCTAATTTCTTAAAAAAATGTTAAATTCATGTGGAGTCACCTGCATATAACAACAATTTCACGTTCGCGTGCAGAGGAATATGGGTTTGTTTGTGTAAATCGTCCAATTGTAAAAATCGTCGTTTCTAGCGGTAAAAACACGATTTTGATATAAACATTAATAAAATCTCTATATTCCAACCGATTGTGCTAATTCTTTCACAGAGTGTTTAGTATACATAATTGAACTGTATTATATCACTGGTTTCGATTTTCCCCACAAAAAAAAATCCTTCAAAAAATTTCGTTTTTGCGAGATTTTAACTATATAAATATCAATAAAATCTACAAATTCCGTGGGATTTGTCTAATTTCTTAAAAAAAATGTTAAATTCATGTGGATTCACCTATATATAACAACAATTTCACGTTCGCATGCAGAGGAATATGGGTTTGTTTGTGTAAATCGTCCAATTGTAAAAATCGTTGTTTCTTGCGGTAAAAACACGATTTTGCTATAAACGTTAATAAAATCTCTATATTCCAACCGATTGTGCTAATTCTTGGACAGAGTGTTTAGTATACATGATTGAACTGTATTATATCACTGGTTTCGATTTTCCCCACAAAAAAAAAATCCTTCAAAAAATTTCGTTTTTGCGAGATTTTAACTATATAAATATCAATAAAATCTACAAATTCCGGGGGATTTGTCTAATTTCTTAAAAAAATGTTAAATTCATGTGGATTCACCTATATATAACAACAATTTCACGTTCGCATGCAGAGGAATATGGGTTTGTTCGTGAAAATCGTCAAATTGTAAAAATCGTCGTTTCTTGCGGTAAAAACACGATTTTGCTATAAACGCTAATAAAATCTCTATATTCCAACCGATTGTGCTAATTCTTTCACAGAGTGTTTAGTATACATGATTGAACTGTATTATATCACTGGTTTCGATTTTCCCCACAAAAAAAAATCCTTCAAAAAATTTCGTTTTTGCGAGATTTTAACTATATCAATATCAATAAAATCTACAAATTCCGTGGGATTTGTCTAATTTCTTAAAAAAATGTTAAATTCATGTGGAGTCACCTGTATATAACAACAATTTCACGTTCGCATGCAGAGGAATATGGGTTTGTTTGTGTAAATCGTCCAATTGTAAAAATCGTCGTTACTTGCGGTAAAAACACGATTTTGTTATAAACGTTAATAAAATCTCTATATTCCAACCGATTGTGCTAATTCTTTCACAGAGTGTTTAGTATACATAATTGAACTGTATTATATCACTGGTTTCGATTTTCCCCACAAAAAAAAATCCTTCAAAAAATTTCGTTTTTGCGAGATTTTAACTATATAAATAACAATAAAATCTACAAATTCCGTGGGATTTGTCTAATTTCTTTAAAAAATGTTAAATTCATGTGGATTCACCTATATATAACAACAATTTCACTTTCGCATGCAGAAGAATATGGGTTTGTTTGTTTAAATCGTCCAATTGTAAAAATCGTCGTTTCTTACGGTAAAAACACGATTTTGCTATAAACGTTAATAAAATCTCTATATTCCAACCGATTGTGCTAATTCTTTGACAGAGTGTTTAGTATACATGATTCAACTGTATTATATCACTGGTTTCGATTTTCCCCACAAAAAAAAAATCCTTCAAAAAATTTCGTTTTTGCGAGATTTTAACTATATAAATATCAATAAAATCTACAAATTCCGGGGGATTTGTCTAATTTCTTAAAAAAATGTTAAATTCATGTGGATTCACCTATATATAACAACAATTTCACGTTCGCATGCAGAGGAATATGGGTTTGTTCGTGAAAATCGTCCAATTGTAAAAATCGTCGTTTCTTGCGGTAAAAACACGATTTTGTTATAAACGTTAATAAAATCTCTATATTCCAACCGATTGTGCTAATTCTTTCACAGAGTGTTTAGTATACATGATTGAACTGTATTATGTCACTGGTTTCGATTTTCCCCACAAAAAAAATCCTTCAAAAAATTTCGTTTTTGCGAGTTTTTTAACTATATAAATATCAATAAAATCTACAAATTCCGTGGGATTTGTCTAATTTCTTAAAAAAATGTTAAATTCATGTGGATTCACCTATATATAACAACAATTTCACTTTCGCATGCAGAGGAATATGGGTTTGTTTGTGTAAATCGTCCAATTGTAAAAATCGTCGTTTCTTGCGGTAAAAACACGATTTTGTTATAAACGTTAATAAAATCTCTATATTCCAACCGATTGTGCTAATTCTTTCACAGAGTGTTTAGTATACATAATTGAACTGTATTATATCACTGGTTTCGATTTTCCCCACAAGAAAAAATCCTTCAAAAAATTTCGTTTTTGCGAGATTTTAACTATATAAATATCAATAAAATCTACAAATTCCGGGGGATTTGTCTAATTTCTTAAAAAAATGTTAAATTCATGTGGAGTCACCTATATATAACAACAATTTCACGTTCGCATGCAGAGGAATATGGGTTTGTTTGTGTAAATCGTCCAATTGTAAAAATCGTCGTTTCTTGCGGTAAAAACACGATTTTGCTATAAACGTTAATAAAATCTCTATATTCCAACCGATTGTGCTAATTCTTGGACAGAGTGTTTAGTATACATGATTGAACTGTATTATGTCACTGGTTTCGAATTTCCCCACAAAAAAAAATCCTTCAAAAAATTTCGTTTTTTCGAGTTTTTTAACTATATAAATATCAATATAATCTACAAATTCCGTGGGATTTGTCTAATTTCTTAAAAAAATGTTAAATTCAAGTGGATTCACCTATATATAACAACAATTTCACGTTCGCATGCGGAGGAATCAGGGTTTGTTTGTGTAAATCGTCCAATTGTAAAAATCGTCGTTTCTTGCGGTAAAAACACGATTTTGCTATAAACGTTAATAAAATCTCTATATTCCAACCGATTGTGCTAATTCTTTGACAGAGTGTTTAGTATACATGATTGAACTGTATTATATCACTGGTTTCGATTTTCCCCACAAAAAAAAATCCTTCAAAAAATTTCGTTTTTGCGAGATTATTAACTATATAAATATTTATAAAATATACAAATTCCGTGGGATTTGTCTAATTTCTTAAAAAAATGTTAAATTCATGTGGAGTCACCTGTATATAACAACAATTTCACGTTCGCATGCAGAGGAATATGGGTTTGTTTGTGTAAATGGTCCAATTGTAAAAATCGTCGTTTCTTGCGGTAAAAACACGATTTTGTTATAAACGTTAATAAAATCTCTATATTCCAACCGATTGTGCTAATTCTTTCACAGAGTGTTTAGTATACATGATTGAACTGTATTATGTCACTGGTTTCGATTTTCCCCACAAAAAAAATCCTTCAAAAAATTTCGTTTTTGCGAGTTTTTTAACTATATAAATATCAATAAAATCTACAAATTCCGTGGGATTTGTCTAATTTCTTAAAAAAATGTTAAATTCATGTGGATTCACCTATATATAACAACAATTTCACTTTCGCATGCAGAGGAATATGGGTTTGTTTGTGTAAATCGTCCAATTGTAAAAATCGTCGTTTCTTGCGGTAAAAACACGATTTTGCTATAAACGTTAATAAAATCTCTATATTCCAACCGATTGTGCTAATTCTTTCACAGAGTGTTTAGTATAAATGATTGAACTGTATTATATCACTGGTTTCGATTTTCCCCACAAAAAAAAATCCTTCAAAAAATTTCGTTTTTGCGAGATTTTAACTATATAAATATCAATAAAATCTACAAATTCCGTGGGATTTGTCTAATTTCTTAAAAAAATGTTAAATTCATGTGGAGTCACCTGTATATAACAACAATTTCACGTTCGCATGCAGAGGAATATGGGTTTGTTTGTGTAAATCGTCCAATTGTAAAAATCGTCGTTTCTTGCGGTAAAAACACGATTTTGTTATAAACGTTAATAAAATCTCTATATTCCAACCGATTGTGCTAATTCTTTCACAGAGTGTTTAGTATACATAATTGAACTGTATTATATCACTGGTTTCGATTTTCCCCACAAAAAAAAATCCTTCAAAAAATTTCGTTTTTGCGAGATTTTAACTATATAAATATCAATAAAATCTACAAATTCCGTGGGATTTGTCTAATTTCTTTAAAAAATGTTAAATTCATGTGGATTCACCTATATATAACAACAATTTCACTTTCGCATGCAGAAGAATATGGGTTTGTTTGTTTAAATCGTCCAATTGTAAAAATCGTCGTTTCTTACGGTAAAAACACGATTTTGCTATAAACGTTAATAAAATCTCTATATTCCAACCGATTGTGCTAATTCTTTGACAGAGTGTTTAGTATACATGATTCAACTGTATTATTTCACTGGTTTCGATTTTCCCCACAAAAAAAAAAATTCTTCAAAAAATTTCGTTTTTGCGAGATTTTAACTATATAAATATCAATATAATCTACAAATTCCGTGGGATTTGTCTAATTTCTTAAAAAAATGTTAAATTCAAGTGGATTCACCTATATATAACAACAATTTCACGTTCGCATGCGGAGGAATCAGGGTTTGTTTGTGTAAATCGTCCAATTGTAAAAATCGTCGTTTCTTGCGGTAAAAACACGATTTTGCTATAAACGTTAATAAAATCTCTATATTCCAACCGATTGTGCTAATTCTTTGACAGAGTGTTTAGTATACATGATTGAACTGTATTATATCACTGGTTTCGATTTTCCCCACAAAAAAAAATCCTTCAAAAAATTTCGTTTTTGCGAGATTATTAACTATATAAATATTTATAAAATATACAAATTCCGTGGGATTTGTCTAATTTCTTAAAAAAATGTTAAATTCATGTGGAGTCACCTGTATATAACAACAATTTCACGTTCGCATGCAGAGGAATATGGGTTTGTTTGTGTAAATGGTCCAATTGTAAAAATCGTCGTTTCTTGCGGTAAAAACACGATTTTGTTATAAACGTTAATAAAATCTCTATATTCCAACCGATTGTGCTAATTCTTTCACAGAGTGTTTAGTATACATGATTGAACTGTATTATGTCACTGGTTTCGATTTTCCACACAAAAAAAATCCTTCAAAAAATTTCGTTTTTGCGAGTTTTTTAACTATATAAATATCAATAAAATCTACAAATTCCGTGGGATTTGTCTAATTTCTTTAAAAAATGTTAAATTCATGTGGATTCACCTATATATAACAACAATTTCACTTTCGCATGCAGAAGAATATGGGTTTGTTTGTTTAAATCGTCCAATTGTAAAAATTCGTCGTTTCTTACGGTAAAAACACGATTTTGTTATAAACGTTAATAAAATCTCTATATTCCAACCGATTGTGCTAATTCTTTGACAGAGTGTTTAGTATACATGATTCAACTGTATTATATCACTGGTTTCGATTTTCCCCACAAAAAAAAAATTCTTCAAAAAATTTCGTTTTTGCGAGATTTTAACTATATAAATATCAATAAAATCTACAAATTCCGGGGGATTTGTCTAATTTCTTAAAAAAATGTTAAATTCATGTGGAGTCACCTGCATATAACAACAATTTCACGTTCGCATGCAGAGGAATATGGGTTTGTTTGTGTAAATCGTCCAATTGTAAAAATCGTCGTTTCTAGCGGTAAAAACACGATTTTGATATAAACATTAATAAAATCTCTATATTCCAACCGATTGTGCTAATTCTTTCACAGAGTGTTTAGTATACATAATTGAACTGTATTATATCACTGGTTTCGATTTTCCCCACAAAAAAAAATCCTTCAAAAAATTTCGTTTTTGCGAGATTTTAACTATATAAATATCAATAAAATCTACAAATTCCGTGGGATTTGTCTAATTTCTTAAAAAAAATGTTAAATTCATGTGGATTCACCTATATATAACAACAATTTCACGTTCGCATGCAGAGGAATATGGGTTTGTTTGTGTAAATCGTCCAATTGTAAAAATCGTTGTTTCTTGCGGTAAAAACACGATTTTGCTATAAACGTTAATAAAATCTCTATATTCCAACCGATTGTGCTAATTCTTGGACAGAGTGTTTAGTATACATGATTGAACTGTATTATATCACTGGTTTCGATTTTCCCCACAAAAAAAAAATCCTTCAAAAAATTTCGTTTTTGCGAGATTTTAACTATATAAATATCAATAAAATCTACAAATTCCGGGGGATTTGTCTAATTTCTTAAAAAAATGTTAAATTCATGTGGATTCACCTATATATAACAACAATTTCACGTTCGCATGCAGAGGAATATGGGTTTGTTCGTGAAAATCGTCAAATTGTAAAAATCGTCGTTTCTTGCGGTAAAAACACGATTTTGCTATAAACGCTAATAAAATCTCTATATTCCAACCGATTGTGCTAATTCTTTCACAGAGTGTTTAGTATACATGATTGAACTGTATTATGTCCCTGGTTTCGATTTTCCCCACAAAAAAAAATCCTTCAAAAAATTTCGTTTTTGCGAGTTTTTTAACTATATAAATATCAATATAATCTACAAATTCCGTGGGATTTGTCTCATTTCTTAAAAAAATGTTAAATTCATGTGGATTCACCTATATATAACAACAATTTCACTTTCGCATGCAGAGGAATATGGGTTTGTTTGTGTAAATCGTCCAATTGTAAAAGTCGTCGTTTCTTGCGGTAAAAACACGATTTTGTTATAAACGTTAATAAAATTTCTATATTCCAACCGATTGTGCTAATTCTTTCACAGAGTGTTTAGTATACATAATTGAACTGTATTATATCACTGGTTTCGATTTTCCCCACAAGAAAAAACCCTTCAAAAAATTTCGTTTTTGCGAGATTTTAACTATATAAATATCAATAAAATCTACAAATTCCGGGGGATTTGTCTAATTTCTTAAAAAAATGTTAAATTCATGTGGAGTCACCTATATATAACAACAATTTCACGTTCGCATGCAGAGGAATATGGGTTTGTTTGTGAAAATGGTCAAATTGTAAAAATCGTTGTTTCTTGCGGTAAAAACACGATTTTGCTATAAACGTTAATAAAATCTCTATATTCCAACCGATTGTGCTAATTCTTGGACAGAGTGTTTAGTATACATGATTGAACTGTATTATGTCACTGGTTTCGAATTTCCCCACAAAAAAAATCCTTCAAAAAATTTCGTTTTTTCGAGTTTTTTAACTATATAAATATCAATATAATCTACAAATTCCGTGGGATTTGTCTAATTTCTTAAAAAAAATGTTAAATTCAAGTGGTTTCACCTATATATAACAACAATTTCACGTTCGCATGCGGAGGAATCAGGGTTTGTTTGTGTAAATCGTCCAATTGTAAAAATCGTCGTTTCTTGCGGTAAAAACACGATTTTGCTATAAACGTTAATAAAATCTCTATATTCCAACCGATTGTGCTAATTCTTTGACAGAGTGTTTAGTATACATGATTGAACTGTATTATATCACTGGTTTCGATTTTCCCCACAAAAAAAAATCCTTCAAAAAATTTCGTTTTTGCGAGATTATTAACTATATAAATATTTATAAAATATACAAATTCCGTGGGATTTGTCTAATTTCTTAAAAAAATGTTAAATTCATGTGGAGTCACCTGTATATAACAACAATTTCACGTTCGCATGCAGAGGAATATGGGTTTGTTTGTGTAAATGGTCCAATTGTAAAAATCGTCGTTTCTTGCGGTAAAAACACGATTTTGTTATAAACGTTAATAAAATCTCTATATTCCAACCGATTGTGCTAATTCTTTCACAGAGTGTTTAGTATACATGATTGAACTGTATTATGTCACTGGTTTCGATTTTCCCCACAAAAAAAATCCTTCAAAAAATTTCGTTTTTGCGAGTTTTTTAACTATATAAATATCAATAAAATCTACAAATTCCGTGGGATTTGTCTAATTTCTTTAAAAAATGTTAAATTCATGTGGATTCACCTATATATAACAACAATTTCACTTTCGCATGCAGAAGAATATGGGTTTGTTTGTTTAAATCGTCCAATTGTAAAAATCGTCGTTTCTTACGGTAAAAACACGATTTTGTTATAAACGTTAATAAAATCTCTATATTCCAACCGATTGTGCTAATTCTTTGACAGAGTGTTTAGTATACATGATTCAACTGTATTATATCACTGGTTTCGATTTTCCCCACAAAAAAAAAAAATTCTTCAAAAAATTTCGTTTTTGCGAGATTTTAACTATATAAATATCAATAAAATCTACAAATTCCGGGGGATTTGTCTAATTTCTTAAAAAAATGTTAAATTCATGTGGAGTCACCTGCATATAACAACAATTTCACGTTCGCATGCAGAGGAATATGGGTTTGTTTGTGTAAATCGTCCAATTGTAAAAATCGTCGTTTCTAGCGGTAAAAACACGATTTTGATATAAACATTAATAAAATCTCTATATTCCAACCGATTGTGCTAATTCTTTCACAGAGTGTTTAGTATACATAATTGAACTGTATTATATCACTGGTTTCGATTTTCCCCACAAAAAAAAAATCCTTCAAAAAATTTCGTTTTTGCGAGATTTTAACTATATAAATATCAATAAAATCTACAAATTCCGTGGGATTTGTCTAATTTCTTAAAAAAAATGTTAAATTCATGTGGATTCACCTATATATAACAACAATTTCACGTTCGCATGCAGAGGAATATGGGTTTGTTTGTGTAAATCGTCCAATTGTAAAAATCGTTGTTTCTTGCGGTAAAAACACGATTTTGCTATAAACGTTAATAAAATCTCTATATTCCAACCGATTGTGCTAATTCTTGGACAGAGTGTTTAGTATACATGATTGAACTGTATTATATCACTGGTTTCGATTTTCCCCACAAAAAAAAAATCCTTCAAAAAATTTCGTTTTTGCGAGATTTTAACTATATAAATATCAATAAAATCTACAAATTCCGGGGGATTTGTCTAATTTCTTAAAAAAATGTTAAATTCATGTGGATTCACCTATATATAACAACAATTTCACGTTCGCATGCAGAGGAATATGGGTTTGTTCGTGAAAATCGTCAAATTGTAAAAATCGTCGTTTCTTGCGGTAAAAACACGATTTTGCTATAAACGCTAATAAAATCTCTATATTCCAACCGATTGTGCTAATTCTTTCACAGAGTGTTTAGTATACATGATTGAACTGTATTATGTCCCTGGTTTCGATTTTCCCCACAAAAAAAAATCCTCAAAAAATTTCGTTTTTGCGAGTTTTTTAACTATATAAATATCAATATAATCTACAAATTCCGTGGATTTGTCTCATTTCTTAAAAAAATGTTAAATTCATGTGGATTCACCTATATATAACAACAATTTCACGTTCGCATGCGGAGGAATAAGGGTTTGTTTGTGTAAATCGTCCAATTGTAAAAATCGTCGTTTCTTGCGGTAAAAACACGATTTTGCTATAAACGTTAATAAAATCTCTATATTCCAACCGATTGTGCTAATTCTTTGACAGAGTGTTTAGTATACATGATTGAACTGTATTATATCACTGGTTTCGATTTTCCCCACAAAAAAAAATCCTTCAAAAAATTTCGTTTTTGCGAGATTATTAACTATATAAATATTTATAAAATATACAAACTCCGTGGGATTTGTCTTAATTTCTTAAAAAAATGTTAAATTCATGTGGAGTCACCTGTATATAACAACAATTTCACGTTCGCATGCAGAGGAATATGGGTTTGTTTGTGTAAATCGTCAATTGTAAAAATCGTCGTTTCTTGCGGTAAAAAACACGATTTTGTATAAACGTTAATAAAATCTCTATATTCCAACCGATTGTGCTAATTCTTTCACAGAGTGTTTAGTATACATGTTTGAACTGTATTATGTCACTGGTTTCGATTTTCCCCACAAAAAAAATCCTTCAAAAAATTTCGTTTTTGCGAGTTTTTTAACTATATAAATATCAATAAAATCTACAAATTCCGTGGGATTTGTCTAATTTCTTAAAAAAATGTTAAATTCATGTGGATTCACCTATATATAACAACAATTTCACTTTCGCATGCAGAGGAATATGGGTTTGTTTGTGTAAATCGTCCAATTGTAAAAATCGTTGTTTCTTGCGGTAAAAACACGATTTTGTTATAAACGTTAATAAAATCTCTATATTCCAACCGATTGTGCTAATTCTTTCACAGAGTGTTTAGTATACATAATTGAACTGTATTATATCACTGGTTTCGATTTTCCCCACAAAAAAAAAATCCTTCAAAAAATTTCGTTTTTGCGAGATTTTAACTATATAAATATTTATAAAATATACAAATTCCGTGGGATTTGTCTAATTTCTTAAAAAAATGTTGAATTCATGTTGAGTCACCTGTATATAATAACAATTTCACGTTCGCATGCAGAGGAATATGGGTTTGTTTGTGTAAATCGTCCAATTGTAAAAATCGTCGTTTCTTGCGGTAAAAACACGATTTTGTTATAAACGTTAATAAAATCTCTATATTCCAACCGATTGTGCTAATTCTTCCACAGAGTGTTTAGTATACATAATTGAACTGTATTATATCACTGGTTTCGATTTTCCCCACAGAAAAAACCCTTCAAAAAATTTCGTTTTTGCGAGATTTTAACTATATAAATATCAATAAAATCTACAAATTCGGGGGATTTGTCTAATTTCTTAAAAAAATGTTAAATTCATGTGGAGTCACCTATATATAACAACAATTTCACGTTCGCATGCAGAGGAATATGGGTTTGTTTGTGAAAATGGTCAAATTGTAAAATCGTTGTTTCTTGCGGTAAAAACACGATTTTGCTATAAACGTTATAAAATCTCTATATTCCAACCGATTGTGCTAATTCTTGGACAGAGTGTTTAGTATACATGATTGAACTGTATTATGTCACTGGTTTCGAATTTCCCCACAAAAAAAAATCCTTCAAAAAATTTCGTTTTTTCGAGTTTTTTAACTATATAAATATCAATATAATCTACAAATTCCGTGGGATTTGTCTAATTTCTTAAAAAAATGTTAAATTCAAGTGGATTCACCTATATATAAACAACAATTTCACGTTCGCATGCGGAGGAATCAGGGTTTGTTTGTGTAAATCGTCCAATTGTAAAAATCGTCGTTTCTTGCGGTAAAAACACGATTTTGCTATAAACGTTAATAAAATCTCTATATTCCAACCGATTGTGCTAATTCTTTGACAGAGTGTTTAGTATACATGATTGAACTGTATTATATCACTGGTTTCGATTTTCCCCACAAAAAAAAATCCTTCAAAAAATTTCGTTTTTGCGAGATTATTAACTATATAAATATTTATAAAATATACAAATTCCGTGGGATTTGTCTAATTTCTTAAAAAAATGTTAAATTCATGTGGAGTCACCTGTATATAACAACAATTTCACGTTCGCATGCAGAGGAATATGGGTTTGTTTGTGTAAATGGTCCAATTGTAAAAATCGTCGTTTCTTGCGGTAAAAACACGATTTTGTTATAAACGTTAATAAAATCTCTATATTCCAACCGATTGTGCTAATTCTTTCACAGAGTGTTTAGTATACATGATTGAACTGTATTATGTCACTGGTTTCGATTTTCCCCACAAAAAAAATCCTTCAAAAAATTTCGTTTTTGCGAGTTTTTTAACTATATAAATATCAATAAAATCTACAAATTCCGTGGGATTTGTCTAATTTCTTAAAAAAATGTTAAATTCATGTGGATTCACCTATATATAACAACAATTTCACTTTCGCATGCAGAGGAATATGGGTTTGTTTGTGTAAATCGTCCAATTGTAAAAATCGTCGTTTCTTGCGGTAAAAACACGATTTTGCTATAAACGTTAATAAAATCTCTATATTCCAACCGATTGTGCTAATTCTTTCACAGAGTGTTTAGTATACATGATTGAACTGTATTATATCACTGGTTTCGATTTTCCCCACAAAAAAAAATCCTTCAAAAAATTTCGTTTTTGCGAGATTTTAACTATATAAATATCAATAAAATCTACAAATTCCGTGGGATTTGTCTAATTTCTTAAAAAAATGTTAAATTCATGTGGAGTCACCTGTATATAACAACAATTTCACGTTCGCATGCAGAGGAATATGGGTTTGTTTGTGTAAATCGTCCAATTGTAAAAATCGTCGTTACTTGCGGTAAAAACACGATTTTGTTATAAACGTTAATAAAATCTCTATATTCCAACCGATTGTGCTAATTCTTTCACAGAGTGTTTAGTATACATAATTGAACTGTATTATATCACTGGTTTCGATTTTCCCCACAAAAAAAAATCCTTCAAAAAATTTCGTTTTTGCGAGATTTTAACTATATAAATAACAATAAAATCTACAAATTCCGTGGGATTTGTCTAATTTCTTTAAAAAATGTTAAATTCATGTGGATTCACCTATATATAACAACAATTTCACTTTCGCATGCAGAAGAATATGGGTTTGTTTGTTTAAATCGTCCAATTGTAAAAATCGTCGTTTCTTACGGTAAAAACACGATTTTGCTATAAACGTTAATAAAATCTCTATATTCCAACCGATTGTGCTAATTCTTTGACAGAGTGTTTAGTATACATGATTCAACTGTATTATATCACTGGTTTCGATTTTCCCCACAAAAAAAAAATCCTTCAAAAAATTTCGTTTTTGCGAGATTTTAACTATATAAATATCAATAAAATCTACAAATTCCGGGGGATTTGTCTAATTTCTTAAAAAAATGTTAAATTCATGTGGATTCACCTATATATAACAATAATTTCACGTTCGCATGCAGAGGAATATGGGTTTGTTCGTGAAAATCGTCCAATTGTAAAAATCGTCGTTTCTTGCGGTAAAAACACGATTTTGTTATAAACGTTAATAAAATCTCTATATTCCAACCGATTGTGCTAATTCTTTCACAGAGTGTTTAGTATACATGATTGAACTGTATTATGTCACTGGTTTCGATTTTCCCCACAAAAAAAATCCTTCAAAAAATTTCGTTTTTGCGAGTTTTTTAACTATATAAATATCAATAAAATCTACAAATTCCGTGGGATTTGTCTAATTTCTTAAAAAAATGTTAAATTCATGTGGATTCACCTATATATAACAACAATTTCACTTTCGCATGCAGAGGAATATGGGTTTGTTTGTGTAAATCGTCCAATTGTAAAAATCGTCGTTTCTTGCGGTAAAAACACGATTTTGTTATAAACGTTAATAAAATCTCTATATTCCAACCGATTGTGCTAATTCTTTCACAGAGTGTTTAGTATACATAATTGAACTGTATTATATCACTGGTTTCGATTTTCCCCACAAGAAAAAATCCTTCAAAAAATTTCGTTTTTGCGAGATTTTAACTATATAAATATCAATAAAATCTACAAATTCCGGGGGATTTGTCTAATTTCTTAAAAAAATGTTAAATTCATGTGGAGTCACCTATATATAACAACAATTTCACGTTCGCATGCCGAGGAATATGGGTTTGTTTGTGTAAATCGTCCAATTGTAAAAATCGTCGTTTCTTGCGGTAAAAACACGATTTTGCTATAAACGTTAATAAAATCTCTATATTCCAACCGATTGTGCTAATTCTTGGACAGAGTGTTTAGTATACATGATTGAACTGTATTATGTCACTGGTTTCGAATTTCCCCACAAAAAAAAATCCTTCAAAAAATTTCGTTTTTTTCGAGTTTTTTAACTATATAAATATCAATATAATCTACAAATTCCGTGGGATTTGTCTAATTTCTTAAAAAAATGTTAAATTCAAGTGGATTCACCTATATATAACAACAATTTCACGTTCGCATGCGGAGGAATCAGGGTTTGTTTGTGTAAATCGTCCAATTGTAAAAATCGTCGTTTCTTGCGGTAAAAACACGATTTTGCTATAAACGTTAATAAAATCTCTATATTCCAACCGATTGTGCTAATTCTTTGACAGAGTGTTTAGTATACATGATTGAACTGTATTATATCACTGGTTTCGATTTTCCCCACAAAAAAAAATCCTTCAAAAAATTTCGTTTTTGCGAGATTATTAACTATATAAATATTTATAAAATATACAAATTCCGTGGGATTTGTCTAATTTCTTAAAAAAATGTTAAATTCATGTGGAGTCACCTGTATATAACAACAATTTCACGTTCGCATGCAGAGGAATATGGGTTTGTTTGTGTAAATGGTCCAATTGTAAAAATCGTCGTTTCTTGCGGTAAAAACACGATTTTGTTATAAACGTTAATAAAATCTCTATATTCCAACCGATTGTGCTAATTCTTTCACAGAGTGTTTAGTATACATGATTCAACTGTATTATATCACTGGTTTCGATTTTCCCCACAAAAAAAAAAATTCTTCAAAAAATTTCGTTTTTGCGAGATTTTAACTATATAAATATCAATAAAATCTACAAATTCCGGGGGATTTGTCTAATTTCTTAAAAAAATGTTAAATTCATGTGGAGTCACCTGCATATAACAACAATTTCACGTTCGCATGCAGAGGAATATGGGTTTGTTTGTGTAAATCGTCCAATTGTAAAAATCGTCGTTTCTAGCGGTAAAAACACGATTTTGTTATAAACATTAATAAAATCTCTCTATTCCAACCGATTGTGCTAATTCTTTCACAGAGTGTTTAGTATACATAATTGAACTGTATTATATCACTGGTTTCGATTTTCCCCACAAAAAAAAATCCTTCAAAAAATTTCGTTTTTGCGAGATTTTGACTATATAAATATCAATAAAATCTACAAATTCCGTGGGATTTGTCTAATTTCTTAAAAAAAATGTTAAATTCATGTGGATTCACCTATATATAACAACAATTTCACGTTCGCATGCAGAGGAATATGGGTTTGTTTGTGTAAATCGTCCAATTGTAAAAATCGTTGTTTCTTGCGGTAAAAACACGATTTTGCTATAAACGTTAATAAAATCTCTATATTCCAACCGATTGTGCTAATTCTTGGACAGAGTGTTTAGTATACATGATTGAACTGTATTATATCACTGGTTTCGATTTTCCCCACAAAAAAAAATCCTTCAAAAAATTTCGTTTTTGCGAGATTATTAACTATATAAATATTTATAAAATATACAAATTCCGTGGGATTTGTCTAATTTCTTAAAAAAATGTTAAATTCATGTGGAGTCACCTGTATATAACAACAATTTCACGTTCGCATGCAGAGGAATATGGGTTTGTTTGTGTAAATCGTCCAATTGTAAAAATCGTCGTTTCTTGCGGTAAAAACACGATTTTGTTATAAACGTTAATAAAATCTCTATATTCCAACCGATTGTGCTAATTCTTTCACAGAGTGTTTAGTATACATGATTGAACTGTATTATGTCACTGGTTTCGATTTTCCCCACAAAAAAAATCCTTCAAAAAATTTCGTTTTTGCGAGTTTTTTAACTATATAAATATCAATAAAATCTACAAATTCCGTGGGATTTGTCTAATTTCTTAAAAAATGTTAAATTCATGTGGATTCACCTATATATAACAACAATTTCACTTTCGCATGCAGAGGAATATGGGTTTGTTTGTGTAAATCGTCCAATTGTAAAAATCGTCGTTTCTTGCGGTAAAAACACGATTTTGCTATAAACGTTAATAAAATCTCTATATTCCAACCGATTGTGCTAATTCTTTGACAGAGTGTTTAGTATACATGATTGAACTGTATTATATCACTGGTTTCGATTTTCCCCACAAAAAAAAATCCTTCAAAAAATTTCGTTTTTGCGAGATTTTAACTATATAAATATCAATAAAATCTACAAATTCCGTGGGATTTGTCTAATTTCTTAAAAAAATGTTAAATTCATGTGGAGTCACCTGTATATAACAACAATTTCACGTTCGCATGCAGAGGAATATGGGTTTGTTTGTGTAAATCGTCCAATTGTAAAAATCGTCGTTTCTTGCGGTAAAAACACGATTTTGTTATAAACGTTAATAAAATCTCTATATTCCAACCGATTGTGCTAATTCTTTCACAGAGTGTTTAGTATACATAATTGAACTGTATTATATCACTGGTTTCGATTTTCCCCACAAAAAAAAATCCTTCAAAAAATTTCGTTTTTGCGAGATTTTAACTATATAAATATCAATAAAATCTACAAATTCCGTGGGATTTGTCTAATTTCTTTAAAAAATGTTAAATTCATGTGGATTCACCTATATATAACAACAATTTCACTTTCGCATGCAGAGGAATATGGGTTTGTTTGTTTAAATCGTCCAATTGTAAAAATCGTCGTTTCTTGCGGTAAAAACACGATTTTGCTATAAACGTTAATAAAATCTCTATATTCCAACCGATTGTGCTAATTCTTTGACAGAGTGTTTAGTATACATGATTCAACTGTATTATATCACTGGTTTCGATTTTCCCCACAAAAAAAAAATTCTTCAAAAAATTTCGTTTTTGCGAGATTTTAACTATATAAATATCAATAAAATCTACAAATTCCGGGGGATTTGTCTAATTTCTTAAAAAAATGTTAAATTCATGTGGAGTCACCTGCATATAACAAAAATTTCACGTTCGCATGCAGAGGAATATGGGTTTGTTTGTGAAAATGGTCAAATTGTAAAAATCGTTGTTTCTTGCGGTAAAAACACGATTTTGCTATAAACGTTAATAAAATCTCTATATTCCAACCGATTGTGCTAATTCTTGGACAGAGTGTTTAGTATACATGATTGAACTGTATTATGTCACTGGTTTCGAATTTCCCCACAAAAAAAAATCCTTCAAAAAATTTCGTTTTTTCGAGTTTTTTAACTATATAAATATCAATATAATCTACAAATTCCGTGGGATTTGTCTAATTTCTTAAAAAAATGTTAAAATCAAGTGGATTCACCTATATATAACAACAATTTCACGTTCGCATGCGGAGGAATCAGGGTTTGTTTGTGTAAATCGTCCAATTGTAAAAATCGTCGTTTCTTGCGGTAAAAACACGATTTTGCTATAAACGTTAATAAAATCTCTATATTCCAACCGATTGTGCTAATTCTTTGACAGAGTGTTTAGTATACATGATTGAACTGTATTATATCACTGGTTTCGATTTTCCCCACAAAAAAAAATCCTTCAAAAAATTTCGTTTTTGCGAGATTATTAACTATATAAATATTTATAAAATATACAAATTCCGTGGGATTTGTCTAATTTCTTAAAAAAATGTTAAATTCATGTGGAGTCACCTGTATATAACAACAATTTCACGTTCGCATGCAGAGGAATATGGGTTTGTTTGTGTAAATGGTCCAATTGTAAAAATCGTCGTTTCTTGCGGTAAAAACACGATTTTGTTATAAACGTTAATAAAATCTCTATATTCCAACCGATTGTGCTAATTCTTTCACAGAGTGTTTAGTATACATGATTGAACTGTATTATGTCACTGGTTTCGATTTTCCCCACAAAAAAAATCCTTCAAAAAATTTCGTTTTTGCGAGTTTTTTAACTATATAAATATCAATAAAATCTACAAATTCCGTGGGATTTGTCTAATTTCTTAAAAAAATGTTAAATTCATGTGGATTCACCTATATATAACAACAATTTCACTTTCGCATGCTGAGGAATATGGGTTTGTTTGTGTAAATCGTCCAATTGTAAAAATCGTCGTTTCTTGCGGTAAAAACACGATTTTGCTATAAACGTTAATAAAATCTCTATATTCCAACCGATTGTGCTAATTCTTTCACAGAGTGTTTAGTATACATGATTGAACTGTATTATATCACTGGTTTCGATTTTCCCCACAAAAAAAAATCCTTCAAAAAATTTCGTTTTTGCGAGATTTTAACTATATAAATATCAATAAAATCTACAAATTCCGTGGGATTTGTCTAATTTCTTAAAAAAATGTTAAATTCATGTGGAGTCACCTGTATATAACAACAATTTCACGTTCGCATGCAGAGGAATATGGGTTTGTTTGTGTAAATCGTCCAATTGTAAAAATCGTCGTTTCTTGCGGTAAAAACACGATTTTGTTATAAACGTTAATAAAATCTCTATATTCCAACCGATTGTGCTAATTCTTTCACAGAGTGTTTAGTATACATAATTGAACTGTATTATATCACTGGTTTCGATTTTCCCCACAAAAAAAAATCCTTCAAAAAATTTCGTTTTTGCGAGATTTTAACTATATAAATATCAATAAAATCTACAAATTCCGTGGGATTTGTCTAATTTCTTTAAAAAATGTTAAATTCATGTGGATTCACCTATATATAACAACAATTTCACTTTCGCATGCAGAAGAATATGGGTTTGTTTGTTTAAATCGTCCAATTGTAAAAATCGTCGTTTCTTACGGTAAAAACACGATTTTGCTATAAACGTTAATAAAATCTCTATATTCCAACCGATTGTGCTAATTCTTTGACAGAGTGTTTAGTATACATGATTCAACTGTATTATATCACTGGTTTCGATTTTCCCCACAAAAAAAAAATTCTTCAAAAAATTTCGTTTTTGCGAGATTTTAACTATATAAATATCAATAAAATCTACAAATTCCGGGGGATTTGTCTAATTTCTTAAAAAAATGTTAAATTCATGTGGAGTCACCTGCATATAACAACAATTTCACGTTCGCATGCAGAGGAATATGGGTTTGTTTGTGTAAATCGTCCAATTGTAAAAATCGTCGTTTCTAGCGGTAAAAACACGATTTTGTTATAAACATTAATAAAATCTCTCTATTCCAACCGATTGTGCTAATTCTTTCACAGAGTGTTTAGTATACATAATTGAACTGTATTATATCACTGGTTTCGATTTTCCCCACAAAAAAAAATCCTTCAAAAAATTTCGTTTTTGCGAGATTTTGACTATATAAATATCAATAAAATCTACAAATTCCGTGGGATTTGTCTAATTTCTTAAAAAAAATGTTAAATTCATGTGGATTCACCTATATATAACAACAATTTCACGTTCGCATGCAGAGGAATATGGGTTTGTTTGTGTAAATCGTCCAATTGTAAAAATCGTTGTTTCTTGCGGTAAAAACACGATTTTGCTATAAACGTTAATAAAATCTCTATATTCCAACCGATTGTGCTAATTCTTGGACAGAGTGTTTAGTATACATGATTGAACTGTATTATATCACTGGTTTCGATTTTCCCCACAAAAAAAAAATCCTTCAAAAAATTTCGTTTTTGCGAGATTTTAACTATATAAATATCAATAAAATCTACAAATTCCGGGGGATTTGTCTAATTTCTTAAAAAAATGTTAAATTCATGTGGATTCACCTATATATAACAACAATTTCACGTTCGCATGCAGAGGAATATGGGTTTGTTCGTGAAAATCGTCAAATTGTAAAAATCGTCGTTTCTTGCGGTAAAAACACGATTTTGCTATAAACGCTAATAAAATCTCTATATTCCAACCGATTGTGCTAATTCTTTCACAGAGTGTTTAGTATACATGATTGAACTGTATTATGTCCCTGGTTTCGAATTTCCCCACAAAAAAAAATCCTTCAAAAAATTTCGTTTTTTCGAGTTTTTTAACTATATAAATATCAATATAATCTACAAATTCCGTGGGATTTGTCTAATTTCTTAAAAAAATGTTAAATTCAAGTGGATTCACCTATATATAACAACAATTTCACGTTCGCATGCGGAGGAATCAGGGTTTGTTTGTGTAAATCGTCCAATTGTAAAAATCGTCGTTTCTTGCGGTAAAAACACGATTTTGCTATAAACGTTAATAAAATCTCTATATTCCAACCGATTGTGCTAATTCTTTGACAGAGTGTTTAGTATACATGATTGAACTGTATTATATCACTGGTTTCGATTTTCCCCACAAAAAAAAATCCTTCAAAAAATTTCGTTTTTGCGAGATTATTAACTATATAAATATTTATAAAATATACAAATTCCGTGGGATTTGTCTAATTTCTTAAAAAAATGTTAAATTCATGTGGAGTCACCTGTATATAACAACAATTTCACGTTCGCATGCAGAGGAATATGGGTTTGTTTGTGTAAATGGTCCAATTGTAAAAATCGTCGTTTCTTGCGGTAAAAACACGATTTTGTTATAAACGTTAATAAAATCTCTATATTCCAACCGATTGTGCTAATTCTTTCACAGAGTGTTTAGTATACATGATTGAACTGTATTATGTCACTGGTTTCGATTTTCCCCACAAAAAAAATCCTTCAAAAAATTTCGTTTTTGCGAGTTTTTTAACTATATAAATATCAATAAAATCTACAAATTCCGTGGGATTTGTCTAATTTCTTAAAAAAATGTTAAATTCATGTGGATTCACCTATATATAACAACAATTTCACTTTCGCATGCAGAGGAATATGGGTTTGTTTGTGTAAATCGTCCAATTGTAAAAATCGTCGTTTCTTGCGGTAAAAACACGATTTTGCTATAAACGTTAATAAAATCTCTATATTCCAACCGATTGTGCTAATTCTTTCACAGAGTGTTTAGTATACATGATTGAACTGTATTATATCACTGGTTTCGATTTTCCCCACAAAAAAAAATCCTTCAAAAAATTTCGTTTTTGCGAGATTTTAACTATATAAATATCAATAAAATCTACAAATTCCGTGGGATTTGTCTAATTTCTTAAAAAAATGTTAAATTCATGTGGAGTCACCTGTATATAACAACAATTTCACGTTCGCATGCAGAGGAATATGGGTTTGTTTGTGTAAATCGTCCAATTGTAAAAATCGTCGTTTCTTGCGGTAAAAACACGATTTTGTTATAAACGTTAATAAAATCTCTATATTCCAACCGATTGTGCTAATTCTTTCACAGAGTGTTTAGTATACATAATTGAACTGTATTATATCACTGGTTTCGATTTTCCCCACAAAAAAAAATCCTTCAAAAAATTTCGTTTTTGCGAGATTTTAACTATATAAATATCAATAAAATCTACAAATTCCGTGGGATTTGTCTAATTTCTTTAAAAAATGTTAAATTCATGTGGATTCACCTATATATAACAACAATTTCACTTTCGCATGCAGAAGAATATGGGTTTGTTTGTTTAAATCGTCCAATTGTAAAAATCGTCGTTTCTTACGGTAAAAACACGATTTTGCTATAAACGTTAATAAAATCTCTATATTCCAACCGATTGTGCTAATTCTTTGACAGAGTGTTTAGTATACATGATTCAACTGTATTATATCACTGGTTTCGATTTTCCCCACAAAAAAAAAAATTCTTCAAAAAATTTCGTTTTTGCGAGATTTTAACTATATAAATATCAATAAAATCTACAAATTCCGGGGGATTTGTCTAATTTCTTAAAAAAATGTTAAATTCATGTGGAGTCACCTGCATATAACAACAATTTCACGTTCGCATGCAGAGGAATATGGGTTTGTTTGTGTAAATCGTCCAATTGTAAAAATCGTCGTTTCTAGCGGTAAAAACACGATTTTGTTATAAACATTAATAAAATCTCTCTATTCCAACCGATTGTGCTAATTCTTTCACAGAGTGTTTAGTATACATAATTGAACTGTATTATATCACTGGTTTCGATTTTCCCCACAAAAAAAAATCCTTCAAAAAATTTCGTTTTTGCGAGATTTTGACTATATAAATATCAATAAAATCTACAAATTCCGTGGGATTTGTCTAATATCTTAAAAAAAATGTTAAATTCATGTGGATTCACCTATATATAACAACAATTTCACGTTCGCATGCAGAGGAATATGGGTTTGTTTGTGTAAATCGTCCAATTGTAAAAATCGTTGTTTCTTGCGGTAAAAACACGATTTTGCTATAAACGTTAATAAAATCTCTATATTCCAACCGATTGTGCTAATTCTTGGACAGAGTGTTTAGTATACATGATTGAACTGTATTATATCACTGGTTTCGATTTTCCCCACAAAAAAAAAATCCTTCAAAAAATTTCGTTTTTGCGAGATTTTAACTATATAAATATCAATAAAATCTACAAATTCCGGGGGATTTGTCTAATTTCTTAAAAAAATGTTAAATTCATGTGGATTCACCTATATATAACAACAATTTCACGTTCGCATGCAGAGGAATATGGGTTTGTTCGTGAAAATCGTCAAATTGTAAAAATCGTCGTTTCTTGCGGTAAAAACACGATTTTGCTATAAACGCTAATAAAATCTCTATATTCCAACCGATTGTGCTAATTCTTTCACAGAGTGTTTAGTATACATGATTGAACTGTATTATGTCCCTGGTTTCGAATTTCCCCACAAAAAAAAATCCTTCAAAAAATTTCGTTTTTTCGAGTTTTTTAACTATATAAATATCAATATAATCTACAAATTCCGTGGGATTTGTCTAATTTCTTAAAAAAATGTTAAATTCAAGTGGATTCACCTATATATAACAACAATTTCACGTTCGCATGCGGAGGAATCAGGGTTTGTTTGTGTAAATCGTCCAATTGTAAAAATCGTCGTTTCTTGCGGTAAAAACACGATTTTGCTATAAACGTTAATAAAATCTCTATATTCCAACCGATTGTGCTAATTCTTTGACAGAGTGTTTAGTATACATGATTGAACTGTATTATATCACTGGTTTCGATTTTCCCCACAAAAAAAAATCCTTCAAAAAATTTCGTTTTTGCGAGATTATTAACTATATAAATATTTATAAAATATACAAATTCCGTGGGATTTGTCTAATTTCTTAAAAAAATGTTAAATTCATGTGGAGTCACCTGTATATAACAACAATTTCACGTTCGCATGCAGAGGAATATGGGTTTGTTTGTGTAAATCGTCCAATTGTAAAAATCGTCGTTTCTTGCGGTAAAAACACGATTTTGTTATAAACGTTAATAAAATCTCTATATTCCAACCGATTGTGCTAATTCTTTCACAGAGTGTTTAGTATACATGATTGAACTGTATTATGTCACTGGTTTCGATTTTCCCCACAAAAAAAATTCTTCAAAAAATTTCGTTTTTGCGAGTTTTTTAACTATATAAATATCAATAAAATCTACAAATTCCGTGGGATTTGTCTAATTTCTTTAAAAAATGTTAAATTCATGTGGATTCACCTATATATACCAACAATTTCACTTTCGCATGCAGAGGAATATGGGTTTGTTTGTGTAAATCGTCCAATTGTAAAAATCGTCGTTTCTTGCGGTAAAAACACGATTTTGCTATAAACGTTAATAAAATCTCTATATTCCAACCGATTGTGCTAATTCTTTGACAGAGTGTTTAGTATACATGATTGAACTGTATTATATCACTGGTTTCGATTTTCCCCACAAAAAAAAATCCTTCAAAAAATTTCGTTTTTGCGAGATTTTAACTATATAAATATCAATAAAATCTACAAATTCCGGGGGATTTGTCTAATTTCTTAAAAAAATGTTAAATTCATGTGGAGTCACCTGTATATAACAACAATTTCACGTTCGCATGCAGAGGAATATGGGTTTGTTTGTGTAAATCGTCCAATTGTAAAAATCGTCGTTTCTTGCGGTAAAAACACGATTTTGTTATAAACGTTAATAAAATCTCTATATTCCAACCGATTGTGCTAATTCTTTCACAGAGTGTTTAGTATACATAATTGAACTGTATTATATCACTGGTTTCGATTTTCCCCACAAAAAAAAATCCTTCAAAAAATTTCGTTTTTGCGAGATTTTAACTATATAAATATCAATAAAATCTACAAATTCCGTGGGATTTGTCTAATTTCTTTAAAAAATGTTAAATTCATGTGGATTCACCTATATATAACAACAATTTCACTTTCGCATGCAGAGGAATATGGGTTTGTTTGTTTAAATCGTCCAATTGTAAAAATCGTCGTTTCTTGCGGTAAAAACACGATTTTGCTATAAACGTTAATAAAATCTCTATATTCCAACCGATTGTGCTAATTCTTTGACAGAGTGTTTAGTATACATGATTCAACTGTATTATATCACTGGTTTCGGTTTTCCCCACAAAAAAAAAATTCTTCAAAAAATTTCGTTTTTGCGAGATTTTAACTATATAAATATCAATAAAATCTACAAATTCCGGGGGATTTGTCTAATTTCTTAAAAAAATGTTAAATTCATGTGGAGTCACCTGCATATAACAACAATTTCACGTTCGCATGCAGAGGAATATGGGTTTGTTTGTGTAAATCGTCCAATTGTAAAAATCGTCGTTTCTAGCGGTAAAAACACGATTTTGTTATAAACATTAATAAAATCTCTATATTCCAACCGATTGTGCTAATTCTTTCACAGAGTGTTTAGTATACATAATTGAACTGTATTATATCACTGGTTTCGATTTTCCCCACAAAAAAAAATCCTTCAAAAAATTTCGTTTTTGCGAGATTTTAACTATATAAATATCAATAAAATCACCAAATTCCGTGGGATTTGTCTAATTTCTTAAAAAAAAATGTTAAATTCATGTGGATTCACCTATATATAACAACAATTTCACGTTCGCATGCAGAGGAATATGGGTTTGTTTGTGTAAATCGTCCAATTGTAAAAATCGTCGTTTCTTGCGGTAAAAACACGATTTTGCTATAAACGTTAATAAAATCTCTATATTCCAACCGATTGTGCTAATTCTTGGACAGAGTGTTTAGTATACAAGATTGAACTGTATTATATCACTGGTTTCGATTTTCCCCACAAAAAAAAATCCTTCAAAAAATTTCGTTTTTGCGAGATTTTAACTATATAAATATCAATAAAATCTACAAATTCCGGGGGATTTGTCTAATTTCTTAAAAAAATGTTAAATTCATGTGGATTCACCTATATATAACAACAATTTCACGTTCGCATGCAGAGGAATATGGGTTTGTTCGTGAAAATCGTCAAATTGTAAAAATCGTCGTTTCTTACGGTAAAAAAACGATTTTGCTATAAACGCTAATAAAATCTCTATATTCCAACCGATTGTGCTAATTCTTTCACAGAGTGTTTAGTATACATGATTGAACTGTATTATGTCCCTGGTTTCGATTTTACCCACAAAAAAAAATCCTTCAAAAAATTTCGTTTTTGCGAGTTTTTTAACTATATAAATATCAATATAATCTACAAATTCCGTGGGATTTGTCTCATTTCTTAAAAAAATGTTAAATTCATGTGGATTCACCTATATATAACAACAATTTCACGTTCGCATGCGGAGGAATAAGGGTTTGTGTAAATCGTCCAATTGTAAAAATCGTCGTTTCTTGCGGTAAAAACACGATTTTGCTATAAACGTTAATAAAATCTCTATATTCCAACCGATTGTGCTAATTCTTTGACAGAGTGTTTAGTATACATGATTGAACTGTATTATATCACTGGTTTCGATTTTCCCCACAAAAAAAAATCCTTCAAAAAATTTCGTTTTTGCGAGATTTTAACTATATAAATATCAATAAAATCTACAAATTCCGTGGGATTTGTCTAATTTCTTAAAAAAATGTTAAATTCATGTTTAGTCACCTGTATATAACAACAATTTCACGTTCGCATGCAGAGAAATATGGGTTTGTTTGTGTAAATCGTCCAATTGTAAAAATCGTCGTTTCTTGCGGTAAAAACACGATTTTGTTATAAACGTTAATAAAACCTCTATATTCCAACCGATTGTGCTAATTCTTTCACAGAGTGTTTAGTATACATGATTGAACTGTATTATGTCACTGGTTTCGATTTTCCCCACAAAAAAAATCCTTCAAAAAATTTCGTTTTTGCGAGTTTTTTAACTATAATAAATATCAATAAAATCTTCAAATTCCGTGGGATTTGTCTAATTTCTTAAAAAAATGTTAAATTCATGTGGATTCACCTACATATAACAACAATTTCACTTTCGCATGCAGAGGAATATGGGTTTGTTTGTGTAAATCGTCCAATTGTAAAAATCGTCGTTTCTTGCGGTAAAAACACGATTTTGCTATAAACGTTAATAAAATCTCTATATTCCAACCGATTGTGCTAATTCTTTGACAGAGTGTTTAGTATACATGATTGAACTGTATTATATCACTGGTTTCGATTTTCCCCACAAAAAAAAATCCTTCAAAAAATTTCGTTTTTGCGAGATTTTAACTATATAAATATCAATAAAATCTACAAATTCCGGGGGATTTGTCTAATTTCTTAAAAAAATGTTAAATTCATGTGGAGTCACCTATATATAACAACAATTTCACGTTCGCATGCAGAGGAATATGGGTTTGTTTGTGAAAATGATCAAATTGTAAAAATCGTTGTTTCTTGCGGTGAAAACACGATTTTGCTATAAACGTTAATAAAATCTCTATATTCCAACCGATTGTGCTAATTCTTTCACAGAGTGTTTAGTATACATGATTGAACTGTATTATGTCACTGGTTTCGAATTTCCCCACAAAAAAAATCCTTCAAAAAATTTCGTTTTTTCGAGTTTTTTAACTATATAAATATCAATATAATCTACAAATTCCGTGGGATTTGTCTAATTTCTTAAAAAAATGTTAAATTCAAGTGGATTCACCTATATATAACAACAATTTCACGTTCGCATGCGGAGGAATATGGGTTTGTTTGTGAAAATGGTCAAATTGTAAAAATCGTTGTTTCTTGCGGTAAAAACACGATTTTGCTATAAACGTTAATAAAATCTCTATATTCCAACCGATTGTGCTAATTCTTTCACAGAGTGTTTAGTATACGTGATTGAACTGTATTATGTCACTGGTTTCGATTTTCCCCACAAAAAAAAAAATCCTTCAAAAAATTTCGTTTTTTCGAGTTTTTTAACTATATAAATATCAATATAATCTACAAATTCCGTGGGATTTGTCTAATTTCTTAAAGAAATGTTAAATTCAAGTGGATTCACCTATATATAACAACAATTTCACGTTCGCATGCGGAGGAATAAGGGTTTGTTTGTGTAAATCGTCCAATTGTAAAAATCGTCCTTTCTTGCGGTAAAAACACGATTTTGTAATAACGTTAATAAAATCTCTATATTCCAACCGATTGTGCTAATTCTTTGACAGAGTGTTTAGTATACATGATTGAACTGTATTATATCACTGGTTTCGATTTTCCCCACAAAAAAAAATCCTTCAAAAAATTTCGTTTTTGCGAGATTATTAACTATATAAATATTTATAAAATATACAAATTCCGTGGGATTTGTCTAATTTCTTAAAAAAATGTTAAATTCATGTGGAGTCACCTGTATATAACAACAATTTCACGTTCGCATGCAGAGGAATATGGGTTTGTTTGCGTAAATCGTCCAATTGTAAAAATCGTCGTTTCTTGCGGTAAAAACACGATTTTGTTATAAACGTTAATAAAATCTCTATATTCCAACCGATTGTGCTAATTCTTTCACAGAGTGTTTAGTATACATGATTGAACTGTATTATATCACTGGTTTCGATTTTCCCCACAAAAAAAAAATCCTTCAAAAAATTTCGTTTTTGCGAGATTTTAACTATATAAATATCAATAAAATCTACAAATTCCGTGGGATTTGTCTAATTTCTTAAAAAAATGTTAAATTCATGTGGATTCACCTATATATAACAACAATTTCACTTTCGCATGCAGAGGAATATGGGTTTGTTTGTTTAAATCGTCCAATTGTAAAAATCGTCGTTTCTTGCGGTAAAAACACGATTTTGCTATAAACGTTAATAAAACCTCTATATTCCAACCGATTGTGCTAATTCTTTGACAGAGTGTTTAGTATACATGATTCAACTGTATTATATCACTGGTTTCGATTTTCCCCACAAAAAAAAAATTCTTCAAAAAATTTCGTTTTTGCGAGATTTTAACTATATAAATATCAATAAAAACTACAAATTCCGGGGGATTTGTCTAATTTCTTAAAAAAATGTTAAATTCATGTGGAGTCACCTGCATATAACAACAATTTCACGTTCGCATGCAGAGGAATATGGGTTTGTTTGTGTAAATCGTCCAATTGTAAAAATCGTCGTTTCTAGCGGTAAAAACACGATTTTGTTATAAACATTAATAAAATCTCTATATTCCAACCGATTGTGCTAATTCTTTCACAGAGTGTTTAGTATACATAATTGAAGTGTATTATATCACTGGTTTCGATTTTCCCCACAAAAAAAAATCCTTCAAAAAATTTCGTTTTTGCGAGATTTTAACTATATAAATATCAATAAAATCTACAAATTCCGTGGGATTTGTCTAATTTCTTAAAAAAAATGTTAAATTCATGTGGATTCACCTATATATAACAACAATTTCACGTTCGCATGCAGAGGAATATGGGTTTGTTTGTGTAAATCGTCCAATTGTAAAAATCGTCGTTTCTTGCGGTAAAAACACGATTTTGCTATAAACGTTAATAAAATCTCTATATTCCAACCGATTGTGCTAATTCTTGGACAGAGTGTTTAGTATACATGATTGAACTGTATTATATCACTGGTTTCGATTTTCCCCACAAAAAAAAATCCTTCAAAAAATTTCGTTTTTGCGAGATTTTAACTATATAAATATCAATAAAATCTACAAATTCCGGGGGATTTGTCTAATTTCTTAAAAAAATGTTAAATTCATGTGGATTCACCTATATATAACAACAATTTCACGTTCGCATGCAGAGGAATATGGGTTTGTTCGTGAAAATCATCAAATTGTAAAAATCGTCGTTTCTTGCGATAAAAACACGATTTTGCTATAAACGCTAATAAAATCTCTATATTCCAACCGATTGTGCTAATTCTTTCACAGAGTGTTTAGTATACATGATTGAACTGTATTATGTCCCTGGTTTCGATTTTCCCCACAAAAAAAAATCCTTCAAAAAATTTCGTTTTTGCGAGTTTTTTAACTATATAAATATCAATATAATCTACAAATTCCGTGGGATTTGTCTCATTTCTTAAAAAAATGTTAAATTCATGTGGATTCACCTATATATAACAACAATTTTACGTTCGCATGCGGAGGAATAAGGGTTTGTTTGTGTAAATCGTCCAATTGTAAAAATCGACGTTTCTTGCGGTAAAAACACGATTTTGCTATAAACGTTAATAAAATCTCTATATTCCAACCGATTGTGCTAATTCTTTGACAGAGTGTTTAGTATACATGACTGAACTGTATTATATCACTGGTTTCGATTTTCCCCACAAAAAAAAATCCTTCAAAAAATTTCGTTTTTGCGAGATTTTAACTATATAAATATCAATAAAATCTACAAATTCCGTGGGATTTGTCTAATTTCTTAAAAAAATGTTAAATTCATGTGGAGTCACCTGTATATAACAACAATTTCACGTTCGCATGCAGAGGAATATGGGTTTGTTTGTGTAAATCGTCCAATTGTAAAAATCGTCGTTTCTTGCGGTAAAAACACGATTTTGTTATAAACGTTAATAAAACCTCTATATTCCAACCGATTGTGCTAATTCTTTCACAGAGTGTTTAGTATACATGATTGAACTGTATTATGTCACTGGTTTCGATTTTCCCCACAAAAAAAATCCTTCAAAAAATTTCGTTTTTGCGAGTTTTTTAACTATATAAATATCAATAAAATCTACAAATTCCGTGGGATTTGTCTAATTTCTTAAAAAAATGTTAAATTCATGTGGATTCACCTACATATAACAACAATTTCACTTTCGCATGCTGAGGAATATGGGTTTGTTTGTGTAAATCGTCCAATTGTAAAAATCGTCGTTTCTTGCGGTAAAAACACGATTTTGCTATAAACGTTAATAAAATCTCTATATTCCAACCGATTGTGCTAATTCTTTGACAGAGTGTTTAGTATACATGATTGAACTGTATTATATCACTGGTTTCGATTTTCCCCACAAAAAAAATCCTTCAAAAAATTTCGTTTTTGCGAGATTTTAACTATATAAATATCAATAAAATCTACAAATTCCGGGGGATTTGTCTAATTTCTTAAAAAAATGTTAAATTCATGTGGAGTCACCTATATATAACAACAATTTCACGTTAGCATGCAGAGGAATATGGGTTTGTTTGTGAAAATGGTCAAATTGTAAAAATCGTTGTTTCTTGCGGTGAAAACACGATTTTGCTATAAACGTTAATAAAATCTCTATATTCCAACCGATTGTGCTAATTCTTTCACAGAGTGTTTAGTATACATGATTGAACTGTATTATGTCACTGGTTTCGAATTTCCCCACAAAAAAAAATCCTTCAAAAAATTTCGTTTTTTCGAGTTTTTTAACTATATAAATATCAATATAATCTACAAATTCCGTGGGATTTGTCTAATTTCTTAAAGAAATGTTAAATTCAAGTGGATTCACCTATATATAACAACAATTTCACGTTCGCATGCGGAGGAATAAGGGTTTGTTTGTGTAAATCGTCCAATTGTAAAAATCGTCCTTTCTTGCGGTAAAAACACGATTTTGCTATAAACGTTAATAAAATCTCTATATTCCAACCGATTGTGCTAATTCTTTGACAGAGTGTTTAGTATACATGATTGAACTGTATTATATCACTGGTTTCGACTTTCCCCACAAAAAAAAATCCTTCAAAAAATTTCGTTTTTGAGAGATTATTAACTATATAAATATTTATAAAATATACAAATTCCGTGGGATTTGTCTAATTTCTTAAAAAAATGTTAAATTCATGTGGAGTCACCTGTATATAACAACAATTTCACGTTCGCATGCAGAGGAATATGGGTTTGTTTGTGTAAATCGTCCAATTGTAAAAATCGTCGTTTCTTGCGGTAAAAACACGATTTTGTTATAAACGTTAATAAAATCTCTATATTCCAACCGATTGTGCTAATTCTTTCACAGAGTGTTTAGTATACATGATTGAACTGTATTATGTCACTGGTTTCGATTTTCCCCACAAAAAAAATCCTTCAAAAAATTTCGTTTTTGCGAGTTTTTTAACTATATAAATATCAATAAAATCTACAAATTCCGTGGGATTTGTCTAATTTCTTAAAAAAATATTAAATTCTTGTGGATTCACCTATATATAACAACAATTTTACTTTCGCATGCAGAGGAATATGGGTTTGTTTGTGTAAATCGTCCAATTGTAAAAATCGTCGTTTCTTGCGGTAAAAACACGATTTTGCTATAAACGTTAATAAAATCTCTATATTCCAACCGATTGTGCTAATTCTTTGACAGAGTGTTTAGTATACATGATTGAACTGTATTATATCACTGGTTTCGATTTTCCCCACAAAAAAAAAATCCTTCAAAAAATTTCGTTTTTGCGAGATTTTAACTATATAAATATCAATAAAATCTACAAATTCCGTGGGATTTGTCTAATTTCTTAAAAAAATGTTAAATTCATGTGGATTCACCTATATATAACAACAATTTCACTTTCGCATGCAGAGGAATATGGGTTTGTTTGTTTAAATCGTCCAATTGTAAAAATCGTCGTTTCTTGCGGTAAAAACACGATTTTGCTATAAACGTTAATAAAATCTCTATATTCCAACCGATTGTGCTAATTCTTTGACAGAGTGTTTAGTATACATGATTCAACTGTATTATATCACTGGTTTCGAATTTCCCCACAAAAAAAAAAAATTCTTCAAAAAATTTCGTTTTTGCGAGATTTTAACTATATAAATATCAATAAAATCTACAAATTCCGGGGGATTTGTCTAATTTCTTAAAAAAATGTTAAATTCATGTGGAGTCACCTGCATATAACAACAATTTCACGTTCGCATGCAGAGGAATATGGGTTTGTTTGTGTAAATCGTCCAATTGTAAAAATCGTCGTTTCTAGCGGTAAAAACATGATTTTGTTATAAACATTAATAAAATCTCTATATTCCAACCGATTGTGCTAATTCTTTCACAGAGTGTTTAGTATACATAATTGAAGTGTATTATATCACTGGTTTCGATTTTCCCCACAAAAAAAAATCCTTCAAAAAATTTCGTTTTTGCGAGATTTTAACTATATAAATATCAATAAAATCTACAAATTCCGTGGGATTTGTCTAATTTCTTAAAAAAAATGTTAAATTCATGTGGATTCACCTATATATAACAACAATTTCACGTTCGCATGCAGAGGAATATGGGTTTGTTTGTGTAAATCGTCCAATTGTAAAAATCGTCGTTTCTTGCGGTAAAAACACGATTTTGCAATAAACGTTAATAAAATCTCTATATTCCAACCGATTGTGCTAATTCTTGGACAGAGTGTTTAGTATACATGATTGAACTGTATTATATCACTGGTTTCGATTTTCCCCACAAAAAAAAATCCTTCAAAAAATTTCGTTTTTGCGAGATTTTAACTATATAAATATCAATAAAATCTACAAATTCCGGGGGATTTGTCTAATTTCTTAAAAAAATGTTAAATTCATGTGGATTCACATATATATAACAACAATTTCACGTTCGCATGCAGAGGAATATGGGTTTGTTCGTGAAAATCGTCAAATTGTAAAAATCGTCGTTTCTTGCGGTAAAAACACGATTTTGCTATAAACGCTAATAAAATCTCTATATTCCAACCGATTGTGCTAATTCTTGGACAGAGTGTTTAGTATACATGATTGAACTGTATTATGTCCCTGGTTTCGATTTTCCCCACAAAAAAAAATCCTTCAAAAAATTTCGTTTTTGCGAGTTTTTTAACTATATAAATATCAATATAATCTACAAATTCCGTGGGATTTGTCTCATTTCTTAAAAAAATGTTAAATTCATGTGGATTCACCTATATATAACAACAATTTCACGTTCGCATGCGGAGGAATAAGGGTTTGTTTGTGTAAATCGTCCAATTGTAAAAATCGTCGTTTCTTGCGGTAAAAACACGATTTTGCTATAAACGTTAATAAAATCTCTATATTCCAACCGATTGTGCTAATTCTTTGACAGAGTGTTTAGTATACATGATTGAACTGTATTATATCACTGGTTTCGATTTTCCCCACAAAAAAAAATCCTTCAAAAAATTTCGTTTTTGCGAGATTTTAACTATATAAATATCAATAAAATCTACAAATTCCGTGGGATTTGTCTAATTTCTTAAAAAAATGTTAAATTCATGTGGAGTCACCTGTATATAACAACAATTTCACGTTCGCATGCAGAGGAATATGGGTTTGTTTGTGTAAATCGTCCAATTGTAAAAATCGTCGTTTCTTGCGGTAAAAACACGATTTTGTTATAAACGTTAATAAAATCTCTATATTCCAACCGATTGTGCAAATTCTTTCACAGAGTGTTTAGTATACATGATTGAACTGTATTATGTCACTGGTTTCGATTTTCCCCACAAAAAAAAATCCTTCAAAAAATTTCGTTTTTGCGAGTTTTTTAACTATATAAATATCAATAAAATCTACAAATTCCGTGGGATTTGTCTAATTTCTTAAAAAAATGTTAAATTCATGTGGATTCACCTACATATAACAACAATTTCACTTTCGCATGCAGAGGAATATGGGTTTGTTTGTGTAAATCGTCCAATTGTAAAAATCGTCGTTTCTTGCGGTAAAAACACAATTTTGCTATAAACGTTAATAAAATCTCTATATTCCAACCGATTGTGCTAATTCTTTGACAGAGTGTTTAGTATACATGATTGAACTGTATTATATCACTGGTTTCGATTTTCCCCACAAAAAAAAATCCTCCAAAAAATTTCGTTTTTGCGAGATTTTAACTATATAAATATCAATAAAATCTACAAATTCCGGGGGATTTGTCTAATTTCTTAAAAAAATGTTAAATTCATGTGGAGTCACCTATATATAACAACAATTTCACGTTCGCATGCAGAGGAATATGGGTTTGTTTGTGAAAATGGTCAAATTGTAAAAATCGTTGTTTCTTGCGGTGAAAACACGATTTTGCTATAAACGTTAATAAAATCTCTATATTCCAACCGATTGTGCTAATTCTTTCACAGAGTGTTTAGTATACATGATTGAACTGTATTATGTCACTGGTTTCGAATTTCCCCACAAAAAAAAATCCTTCAAAAAAATTCGTTTTTGCGAGTTTTTTAACTATATAAATATCAATATAATCTACAAATTCCGTGGGATTTGTCTAATTTCTTTAAAAAATGTTAAATTCAAGTGGATTCACCTATATATAACAACAATTTCACGTTCGCATGCGGAGGAATATGGGTTTGTTTGTGTAAATCGTCCAATTGTAAAAATCGTCGTTTCTTGCGGTAAAAACACGATTTTGTTATAAACGTTAATAAAATCTCTATATTCCAACCGATTGTGCAAATTCTTTCACAGAGTGTTTAGTATACATGATTCAACTGTATTATATCACTGGTTTCGATTTTCCCCACAAAAAAAAAATCCTTCAAAAAATTTCGTTTTTGCGAGATTATTAACTATATAAATATCAATAAAATCTACAAATTCCGTGGGATTTGTCTAATTTCTTAAAAAAATGTTAAATTCATGTGGAGTCACCTGTATATAACAACAATTTCACGTTCGCATGCAGAGGAATATGGGTTTGTTTGTGTAAATCGTCCAATTGTAAAAATCGTCGTTTCTTGCGGTAAAAACACGATTTTGTTATGAACGTTAATAAAATCTCTATATTCCAACCGAATGTGCTAATTCTTTCACAGAGTGTTTAGTATACATGATTGAACTGTATTATGTCACTGGTTTCGATTTTCCCCACAAAAAAAATCCTTCAAAAAATTTCGTTTTTGCGAGTTTTTTAACTATATAAATATCAATAAAATCTACAAATTCCGTGGGATTTGTCTAATTTCTTAAAAAAATGTTAAATTCATGTGGATTCACATACATATAACAACAATTTCACTTTCGCATGCAGAGGAATATGGGTTTGTTTGTGTAAATCGTCCAATTGTAAAAATCGTCGTTTCTTGCGGTAAAAACACGATTTTGCTATAAACGTTAATAAAATCTCTATATTCCAACCGATTGTGCTAATTCTTTGACAGAGTGTTTAGTATACATGATTGAACTGTATTATATCACTGGTTTCGATTTTCCCCACAAAAAAAAATCCTTCAAAAAATTTCGTTTTTGCGAGATTTTAACTATATAAATATCAATAAAATCTACAAATTCCGTGGGATTTGTCTAATTTCTTAAAAAAATGTTAAATTCATGTGGAGTCACCTGTATATAACAACAATTTCACGTTCGCATGCAGAGGAATATGGGTTTGTTTGTGTAAATCGTCCAATTGTAAAAATCGTCGTTTCTTGCGGTAAAAACACGTTTTTGTTATAAACGTTAATAAAATCTCTATATTCCAACCGATTGTGCTAATACTTTCACAGAGTGTTTAGTATACATAATTGAACTGTATTATATCACTGGTTTCGATTTTCCCCACAAAAAAAAATCCTTCAAAAAATTTCGTTTTTGCGAGATTTTAACTATATAAATATCAATAAAATCTACAAATTCCGTGGGATTTGTCTAATTTCTTAAAAAAAATGTTAAATTCATGTGGAGTCACCTCTATATATAACAACAATTTCACGTTCGCATGCAGAGGAATATGGGTTTGTTCGTGAAAATCGTCAAATTGTAAAAAACGTCGTTTCTTGCGGTAAAAACACGATTTTGCTATAAACGCTAATAAAATCTCTATATTCCAACCGATTGTGCTAATTCTTTGACAGAGTGTATAGTATACATGATTGAACTGTATTATGTCACTGGTTTCGATTTTCCCCACAAAAAAAAATCCTTCAAAAAATTTCGTTTTTGCGAGTTTTTTAACTATATAAATATCAATATAATCTACAAATTCCGTGGGATTTGTCTAATTTCTTAAAAAAATGTTAAATTCATGTGGAGTCACCTGTATATAACAACAATTTGACATTCGCATGCAGAGGAATTAGGGTTTGTTTGTGTAAATCGTCCAATTGTAAAAATCGTCGTTTCTTGCGGTAAAAACACGATTTTGTTTAAACGTTAATAAAATCTCTCTATTCCAACCGATTGTGCTAATACTTTCACAGAGTGTTTAGTATACGTAATTGAACTGTATTATATCACTGGTTTCGATTTTCCCCACAAAAAAAAATCCTTCAAAAAATTTCGTTTTTGCGAGATTTTAACTATATAAATATCAATAAAATCTACAAATTCCGTGGGATTTGTCTAATTTTTTAAAAAAATGTTAAATTCATGTGGAGTCACCTGTATATAACAACAATTTCACGTTCGCATGCAGAGGAATATGGGTTTGTTTGTGTAAATCGTCCAATTGTAAAAATCGTCGTTTCTTGCGGTAAAAACACGATTATGTTATAAACGTTAATAAAATCTCTATCTTCCAACCGATTGTGCTAATTCTTTCACAGAGTGTTTAGTATACATAATTGAACTGTATTATATCACTGGTTTCGATTTTCCCCACAAAAAAAAATCCTTCAAAAAATTTCGTTTTTGCGAGATTTTAACTATATAAATATCAATAAAATCTACAAATTCCGGGGGATTTGTCTAATTTCTTAAAAAAATGTTAAATTCATGTGGAGTCACATATATATAACAACAATTTCACGTTCGCATGCAGAGGAATATGGGTTTGTTGGTGAAAATGGTCAAATTGTAAAAATCGTTGTTTCTTGCGGTAAAAACACGATTTTGCTATAAACGCTAATAAAATCTCTATATTCCAACCGATTGTGCTAATTCTTTCACAGAGAGTTTAGTATACATGATTGAACTGTATTATGTCACTGGTTTCGAATTTCCCCACAAAAAAAAATCCTTCAAAAAATTTCGTTTTTTCGAGTTTTTTAACTATATAAATATCAATATAATCTACAAATTCCGTGGGATTTGTCTAATTTCTTAAAAAAATGTTAAATTCATGTGGATTCACCTATATATAACAACAATTTCACGTTCGCATGCGGAGGAATAAGGGTTTGTTTGTGTAAATCGTCCAATTGTAAAAATCATCGTTTCTTGCGGTAAAAACACGATTTTGCTATAAACGTTAATAAAATCTCTGTATTCCAACCGATTGTGCTAATTCTTTGACAGAGTGTTTAGTATACATGATTGAACTGTATTATATCACTGGTTTCGATTTTCCCCACAAAAAAAAATCCTTCAAAAAATTTCGTTTTTGCGAGATTATTAACTATATAAATATTTATAAAATATACAAATTCCGTGGGATTTGTCTAATTTCTTAAAAAAATGTTAAATTCATGTGGAGTCACCTGTATATAACAACAATTTCACGTTCGCATGCAGAGGAATATGGGTTTGTTTGTGGAAATCGTCCAATTGTAAAAATCGTCGTTTCTTGCGGTAAAAACACGATTTTGTTATAAACGTTAATAAAATCTCTATATTCCAACCGATTGTGCTAATTCTTACACAGAGTGTTTAGTATACATGATTGAACTGTATTATGTCACTGGTTTCGATTTTCCCCACAAAAAAAATCCTTCAAAAAATTTCGTTTTTTCGAGTTTTTTAACTATATAAATATCAATAAAATCTACAAATTCCGTGGGATTTGTCTAATTTCTTAAAAAAATGTTAAATTCATGTGGATTCACCTATATATCACAACAATTTCACGTTCGCATGCAGAGGAATATGGGTTTGTTTGTGTAAATCGTCCAATTGTAAAAATCGTCGTTTCTTGCGGTAAAAACACGATTTTGCTATAAACATTAATAAAATCTCTATATTCCAACCGATTGTGCTAATTCTTGGACAGAGTGTTTAGTATACATGATTGAACTGTATTATATCACTGGTTTCGATTTTCCCCACAAAAAAAAATCCTTCAAAAAATTTCGTTTTTGCGAGATTTTAACTATATAAATATCAATAAAATCTACAAATTCCGGGGGATTTGTCTAATTTCTTAAAAAAATGTTAAATTCATGTGGAGTCACCTATATATCACAACAATTTCACGTTCGCATGCAGAGGAATATGGGTTTGTTCGTGAAAATCGTCAAATTGTAAAAATCGTCGTTTCTTGCGGTAGAAACACGATTTTGCTATAAACGCTAATAAAATCTCTATATTCCAACCGATTGTGCTAATTCTTTCACAGAGTGTTTAGTATACATGATTGATCTGAATTATGTCACTGGTTTCGATTTTCCCCACAAAAAAAAATCCTTCAAAAAATTTCGTTTTTGCGAGATTTTAACTATATAAATATTTATAAAATATACAAATTCCGTGGGATTTGTCTAATTTCTTTAAAAAATGTTAAATTCATGTGGAGTCACCTGTATATAACAACAATTTCACGTTCGCATGCAGAGGAATATGGGTTTGTTTGTGTAAATCGTCCAATTGTAAAAATCGTCGTTTCTTGCGGTAAAAACACGATTTTGTTTAAACTTTAATAAAATCTCTATATTCCAACCGATTGTGCTAATACTTTCACAGAGTGTTTAGTATACATAATTGAACTGTATTACATCACTGGTTTCGATTTTCCCCACAAAAAAAAATCCTTCAAAAAATTTCGTTTTTGCGAGATTTTACCTATATAAATATCAATAAAATCTACAAATTCCGTGGGATTTGTCTAATTTCTTAAAAAAATGTTAAATTCATGTGGAGTCACCTGTATATAACAACAATTTCACGTTCGCATGCAGAGGAATATGGGTTTGTTTGTGTAAATCGTCCAATTGTAAAAATCGTCGTTTCTTGCGGTAAAAACACGATTTTGTTATAAACGTTAATAAAATCTCTATATTCCAACCGATTGTGCTAATTCTTTCACAGAGTGTTTAGTATACATAATTGAACTGTATTATATCACTGGTTTCGATTTTCCCCACAAAAAAAATCCTTCAAAAAATTTCGTTTTTGCGAGATTTTAACTATATAAATATCAATAAAATCTACAAATTCCGGGGGATTTGTCTAATTTCTTAAAAAAATGTTAAATTCATGTGGAGTCACCTATATATCACAACAATTTCACGTTCGCATGCAGAGGAATATGGGTTTGTTTGTGAAAATGGTCAAATTGTAAAAATCGTTGTTTCTTGCGGTAAAAACACGATTTTGCTATAAACGTTAATAAAATCTCTATATTCAAACCGATTGTGCTAATTCTTTCACAGAGTGTTTAGTATACATCATTGAACTGTATTATGTCACTGGTTTCGAATTTCCCCACAAAAAAAAATCCTTCAAAAAATTTCGTTTTTTCGAATTTTTTAACTATATAAATATCAATATAATCTACAAATTCCGTGGGATTTGTCTAATTTCTTAAAAAAATGTTAAATTCAAGTGGATTCACCTATATATAACAACAATTTCACGTTCGCATGCGGAGGAATAAGGGTTTGTTTGTGTAAATCGTCCAATTGTAAAAATCGTCGTTTCTTGCGGTAAAAACACGATTTTGTTATAAACGTTAATAAAATCTCTATATTCCAACCGATTGTGCTAATTCTTTCACAGAGTGTTTAGTATACATAATTAAACTGTATTATATCGCTGGTTTCGATTTTCCCCACAAAAAAAAAATCCTTCAAAAAATTTCGTTTTTGCGAGATTTTAACTATATAAATATCAATAAAATCTACAAATTCCGTGGGATTTGTCTAATTTTTTTAAAAATGTTAAATTCATGTGGATTCACCTATATATAACAACAATTTCACTTTCGCATGCAGAGGAATATGGGTTTGTTTGTTTAAATCGTCCAATTGTAAAAATCGTCGTTTCTTGCGGTAAAAACACGATTTTGCTATAAACGTTAATAAAATCTCTATATTCCAACCGATTGTGCTAATTCTTTGACAGAGTGTTTAGTATACATGATTCAACTGTATTATATCACTGGTTTCGATTTTCCCCAGTAAAAAAAAATCCTTCAAAAAATTTCGTTTTTGCGAGATTTTAACTATATAAATATCAATAAAATCTACAAATTCCGTGGGATTTGTCTAATTTCTTAAAAAAATGTTAAATTCATGTGGAGTCACCTGCATATAACAAAGATTTCACGTTCGCATGCAGAGGAATATGGGTTTGTTTGTGTAAATCGTCCAATTGTAAAAATCGTCGTTTCTTGCGGTAAAAACACGATTTTGTTATAAACTTTAATAAAATCTCTATATTATAACCGATTGTGCTAATTCTTGGACAGAGTGTTTAGTATACATGATTGAACTGTATTATATCACTGGTTTCGATTTTCCCCACAAAAAAAAATCCTTCAAAAAATTTCGTTTTTGCGAGATTTTAACTATATAAATATCAATAAAATCTACAAATTCCGTGGGATTTGTCTAATTTCTTAAAAAAATGTTAAATTCATGTGGATTCACCTATATATAACAACAATTTCACGTTCGCATGCGGACGAATAAGGGTTTGTTTGTGTAAATCGTCCAATTGTAAAAATCGTCGTTTCTTGCGGTAAAAACACGATTTTGCTTAAACGTTAATAAAATCTCTATATTCCAACCGATTGTGCTAATTCTTTGACAGAGTGTTTAGTATACATGATTCAACTGTATTATATCACTGGTTTCGATTTTCCCCACAAAAAAAAAATCCTTCAAAAAATTTCGTTTTTGCGAGATTTTAACTATATAAATATCAATAAAATCTACAAATTCCGTGGGATTTGTCTAATTTCTTAAAAAAATGTTACATTCATGTGGAGTCACCTGCATATTACAACAATTTCACGTTCGCATGCAGAGGAATATGGGTTTGTTTGTGTAAATCGTCCAATTGTAAAAATCGTCGTTTCTAGCGGTAAAAACACGATTTTGTTATAAACTTTAATAAAATCTCTATATTCCAACCGATTGTGCTAATTCTTTCACAGAGTGTTTAGTATACATAATTGAACTGTATTATATCACTGGTTTCGATTTTCCCCACAAAAAAAAATCCTTCAAAAAATTTCGTTTTTGAGATATTTTAACTATATAAATATCAATAAAATCTACAAATTCCGTAGGATTTGTCTAATTTCTTAAAAAAAATGTTAAATTCATGTGGATTCACCTATATATAACAACAATTTCACGTTCGCATGCAGAGGAATATGGGTTTGTTTGTGTAAATCGTCCAATTGTAAAAATCGTCGTTTCTTGCGGTAAAAACACGATTTTGCTATAAACGTTAATAAAATCTCTATATTCCAACCGATTGTGCTAATTCTTGGACAGAGTGTTTAGTATACATGATTGAACTGTATTATATCACTGGTTTCGATTTTCCCCACAAAAAAAAATCCTTCAAAAAATTTCGTTTTTGCGAGATTTTAACTATATAAATATCAATAAAATCTACAAATTCCGGGGGATTTGTCTAATTTCTTAAAAAAATGTTAAATTCATGTGGATTCACCTATATATAACAACAATTTCACGTTCGCATGCAGAGGAATATGGGTTTGTTCGTGAAAATCGTCAAATTGTAAAAATCGTCGTTTCTTGCGGTAAAAACACGATTTTGCTATAAACGCTAATAAAATCTCTATATTCCAACCGATTGTGCTAATTCTTTCACAGAGTGTTTAGTATACATGATTGAACTGTATTATGTCACTGGTTTCGATTTTCCCCACAAAAAAAAATCCTTCAAAAAATTTCGTTTTGCGAGTTTTTTAACTATATAAATATCAATATAATCTACAAATTCCGTGGGATTTGTCTAATTTCTTAAAAAAATGTTAAATTCATGTGGAGTCACCTGTATATAACAACAATTTGACATTCGCATGCAGAGGAATTTGGGTTTGTTTGTGTAAATCGTCCAATTGTAAAAATCGTCGTTTCTTGCGGTAAAAACACGATTTTGTTTAAACGTTAATAAAATCTCTCTATTCCAACCGATTGTGCTAATACTTTCACAGAGTGTTTAGTATACGTAATTGAACTGTATTATATCACTGGTTTCGATTTTCCCCACAAAAAAAAATCCTTCAAAAAATTTCGTTTTTGCGAGATTTTAACTATATAAATATCAATAAAATCTACAAATTCCGGGGGATTTGTCTAATTTCTTAAAAAAATGTTAAATTCATGTGGAGTCACATATATATAACAACAATTTCACGTTCGCATGCAGAGGAATATGGGTTTGTTGGTGAAAATGGTCAAATTGTAAAAATCGTTGTTTCTTGCGGTAAAAACACGATTTTGCTATAAACGCTAATAAAATCTCTATATTCCAACCGATTGTGCTAATTCTTTCACAGAGAGTTTAGTATACATGATTGAACTGTATTATGTCACTGGTTTCGATTTTCCCCACAAAAAAAAATCCTTCAAAAAATTTCGTTTTTGCGAGTTTTTTAACTATATAAATATCAATAAAATCTACAAATTCCGTGGGATTTGTCTAATTTCTTAAAAAAATTTTAAATTCATGTGGATTCACCTATATATCACAACAATTTCACGTTCGCATGCAGAGGAATATGGGTTTGTTTGTGTAAATCGTCCAATTGTAAAAATCGTCGTTTCTTGCGGTAAAAACACGATTTTGCTATAAACATTAATAAAATCTCTATATTCCAACCGATTGTGCTAATTCTTGGACAGAGTGTTTAGTATACATGATTGAACTGTATTATATCACTGGTTTCGATTTTCCCCACAAAAAAAATCCTTCAAAAAATTTCGTTTTTGCGAGATTTTAACTATATAAATATCAATAAAATCTACAAATTCCGGGGGATTTGTCTAATTTCTTAAAAAAATGTTAAATTCATGTGGAGTCACCTATATATCACAACAATTTCACGTTCGCATGCAGAGGAATATGGGTTTGTTCGTGAAAATCGTCAAATTGTAAAAATCGTCGTTTCTTGCGGTAGAAACACGATTTTGCTATAAACGCTAATAAAATCTCTATATTCCAACCGATTGTGCTAATTCTTTCACAGAGTGTTTAGTATACATGATTGATCTGAATTATGTTACTGGTTTCGATTTTCCCCACAAAAAAAAATCCTTCAAAAAATTTCGTTTTTGCGAGATTTTAACTATATAAATATTTATAAAATATACAAATTCCGTGGGATTTGTCTAATTTCTTTAAAAAATGTTAAATTCATGTGGAGTCACCTGTATATAACAACAATTTCACGTTCGCATGCAGAGGAATATGGGTTTGTTTGTGTAAATCGTCCAATTGTAAAAATCGTCGTTTCTTGCGGTAAAAACACGATTTTGTTTAAACGTTAATAAAATCTCTATATTCCAACCGATTGTGCTAATACTTTCACAGAGTGTTTAGTATACATAATTGAACTGTATTACATCACTGGTTTCGATTTTCCCCACAAAAAAAAATCCTTCAAAAAATTTCGTTTTTGCGAGATTTTACCTATATAAATATCAATAAAATCTACAAATTCCGTGGGATTTGTCTAATTTCTTAAAAAAATGTTAAATTCATGTGGAGTCACCTGTATATAACAACAATTTCACGTTCGCATGCAGAGGAATATGGGTTTGTTTGTGTAAATCGTCCAATTGTAAAAATCGTCGTTTCTTGCGGTAAAAACACGATTTTGTTATAAACGTTAATAAAATCTCTATATTCCAACCGATTGTGCTAATTCTTTCACAGAGTGTTTAGTATACATAATTGAACTGTATTATATCACTGGTTTCGATTTTCCCCACAAAAAAAATCCTTCAAAAAATTTCGTTTTTGCGAGATTTTAACTATATAAATATCAATAAAATCTACAAATTCCGGGGGATTTGTCTAATTTCTTAAAAAAATGTTAAATTCATGTGGAGTCACCTATATATCACAACAATTTCACGTTCGCATGCAGAGGAATATGGGTTTGTTTGTGAAAATGGTCAAATTGTAAAAATCGTTGTTTCTTGCGGTAAAAACACGATTTTGCTATAAACGTTAATAAAATCTCTATATTGAAACCGATTGTGCTAATTCTTTCACAGAGTGTTTAGTATACATCATTGAACTGTATTATGTCACTGGTTTCGAATTTCCCCACAAAAAAAAATCCTTCAAAAAATTTCGTTTTTTCGAATTTTTTAACTATATAAATATCAATATAATCTACAAATTCCGTGGGATTTGTCTAATTTCTTAAAAAAATGTTAAATTCAAGTGGATTCACCTATATATAACAACAATTTCACGTTCGCATGCGGAGGAATAAGGGTTTGTTTGTGTAAATCGTCCAATTGTAAAAATCGTCGTTTCTTGCGGTAAAAACACGATTTTGTTATAAACGTTAATAAAATCTCTATATTCCAACCGATTGTGCTAATTCTTTCACAGAGTGTTTAGTATACATAATTAAACTGTATTATATCGCTGGTTTCGATTTTCCCCACAAAAAAAAATCCTTCAAAAAATTTCGTTTTTGCGAGATTTTAACTATATAAATATCAATAAAATCTACAAATTCCGTGGGATTTGTCTAATTTTTTTAAAAATGTTAAATTCATGTGGATTCACCTATATATAACAACAATTTCACTTTCGCATGCAGAGGAATATGGGTTTGTTTGTTTAAATCGTCCAATTGTAAAAATCGTCGTTTCTTGCGGTAAAAACACGATTTTGCTATAAACGTTAATAAAATCTCTATATTCCAACCGATTGTGCTAATTCTTTGACAGAGTGTTTAGTATACATGATTCAACTGTATTATATCACTGGTTTCGATTTTCCCCACAAAAAAAAAATCCTTCAAAAAATTTCGTTTTTGCGAGATTTTAACTATATAAATATCAATAAAATCTACAAATTCCGTGGGATTTGTCTAATTTCTTAAAAAAATGTTAAATTCATGTGGAGTCACCTGCATATAACAAAGATTTCACGTTCGCATGCAGAGGAATATGGGTTTGTTTGTGTAAATCGTCCAATTGTAAAAATCGTCGTTTCTTGCGGTAAAAACACGATTTTGTTATAAACTTTAATAAAATCTCTATATTCCAACCGATTGTGCTAATTCTTGGACAGAGTGTTTAGTATACATGATTGAACTGTATTATATCACTGGTTTCGATTTTCCCCACAAAAAAAAATCCTTCAAAAAATTTCGTTTTTGCGAGATTTTAACTATATAAATATCAATAAAATCTACAAATTCCGTGGGATTTGTCTAATTTCTTAAAAAAATGTTAAATTCATGTGGATTCACCTATATATAACAACAATTTCACGTTCGCATGCGGACGAATAAGGGTTTGTTTGTGTAAATCGTCCAATTGTAAAAATCGTCGTTTCTTGCGGTAAAAACACGATTTTGCTTAAACGTTAATAAAATCTCTATATTCCAACCGATTGTGCTAATTCTTTGACAGAGTGTTTAGTATACATGATTCAACTGTATTATATCACTGGTTTCGATTTTCCCCACAAAAAAAAAATCCTTCAAAAAATTTCGTTTTTGCGAGATTTTAACTATATAAATATCAATAAAATCTACAAATTCCGTGGGATTTGTCTAATTTCTTAAAAAAATGTTACATTCATGTGGAGTCACCTGCATATTACAACAATTTCACGTTCGCATGCAGAGGAATATGGGTTTGTTTGTGTAAATCGTCCAATTGTAAAAATCGTCGTTTCTAGCGGTAAAAACACGATTTTGTTATAAACTTTAATAAAATCTCTATATTCCAACCGATTGTGCTAATTCTTTCACAGAGTGTTTAGTATACATAATTGAACTGTATTATATCACTGGTTTCGATTTTCCCCACAAAAAAAAATCCTTCAAAAAATTTCGTTTTTGCGATATTTTAACTATATAAATATCAATAAAATCTACAAATTCCGTGGGATTTGTCTAATTTCTTAAAAAAAATGTTAAATTCATGTGGATTCACCTATATATAACAACAATTTCACGTTCGCATGCAGAGGAATATGGGTTTGTTTGTGTAAATCGTCCAATTGTAAAAATCGTCGTTTCTTGCGGTAAAAACACGATTTTGCTATAAACGTTAATAAAATCTCTATATTCCAACCGATTGTGCTAATTCTTGGACAGAGTTTTTAGTATACATGATTGAACTGTATTATATCACTGGTTTCGATTTTCCCCACAAAAAAAAATCCTTCAAAAAATTTCGTTTTTGCGAGATTTTAACTATATAAATATCAATAAAATCTACAAATTCCGGGGGATTTGTCTAATTTCTTAAAAAAATGTTAAATTCATGTGGATTCACCTATATATAACAACAATTTCACGTTCGCATGCAGAGGAATATGGGTTTGTTCGTGAAAATCGTCAAATTGTAAAAATCGTCGTTTCTTGCGGTAAAAACACGATTTTGCTATAAACGCTAATAAAATCTCTATATTCCAACCGATTGTGCTAATTCTTTCACAGAGTGTTTAGTATACATGATTGAACTGTATTATGTCACTGGTTTCGATTTTCCCCACAAAAAAAAATCCTTCAAAAAATTTCGTTTTTGCGAGTTTTTTAACTATATAAATATCAATATAATCTACAAATTCCGTGGGATTTGTCTAATTTCTTAAAAAAATGTTAAATTCATGTGGAGTCACCTGTATATAACAACAATTTGACATTCGCATGCAGAGGAATTTGGGTTTGTTTGTGTAAATCGTCCAATTGTAAAAATCGTCGTTTCTTGCGGTAAAAACACGATTTTGTTTAAACGTTAATAAAATCTCTCTATTCCAACCGATTGTGCTAATACTTTCACAGAGTGTTTAGTATACGTAATTGAACTGTATTATATCACTGGTTTCGATTTTCCCCACAAAAAAAAATCCTTCAAAAAATTTCGTTTTTGCGAGATTTTAACTATATAAATATCAATAAAATCTACAAATTCCGGGGGATTTGTCTAATTTCTTAAAAAAATGTTAAATTCATGTGGAGTCACATATATATAACAACAATTTCACGTTCGCATGCAGAGGAATATGGGTTTGTTGGTGAAAATGGTCAAATTGTAAAAATCGTTGTTTCTTGCGGTAAAAACACGATTTTGCTATAAACGCTAATAAAATCTCTATATTCCAACCGATTGTGCTAATTCTTTCACAGAGAGTTTAGTATACATGATTGAACTGTATTATGTCACTGGTTTCGATTTTCCCCACAAAAAAAATCCTTCAAAAAATTTCGTTTTTGCGAGTTTTTTAACTATATAAATATCAATAAAATCTACAAATTCCGTGGGATTTGTCTAATTTCTTAAAAAAATTTTAAATTCATGTGGATTCACCTATATATCACAACAATTTCACGTTCGCATGCAGAGGAATATGGGTTTGTTTGTGTAAATCGTCCAATTGTAAAAATCGTCGTTTCTTGCGGTAAAAACACGATTTTGCTATAAACATTAATAAAATCTCTATATTCCAACCGATTGTGCTAATTCTTGGACAGAGTGTTTAGTATACATGATTGAACTGTATTATATCACTGGTTTCGATTTTCCCCACAAAAAAAATCCTTCAAAAAATTTCGTTTTTGCGAGATTTTAACTATATAAATATCAATAAAATCTACAAATTCCGGGGGATTTGTCTAATTTCTTAAAAAAATGTTAAATTCATGTGGAGTCACCTATATATCACAACAATTTCACGTTCGCATGCAGAGGAATATGGGTTTGTTCGTGAAAATCGTCAAATTGTAAAAATCGTCGTTTCTTGCGGTAGAAACACGATTTTGCTATAAACGCTAATAAAATCTCTATATTCCAACCGATTGTGCTAATTCTTTCACAGAGTGTTTAGTATACATGATTGATCTGAATTATGTCACTGGTTTCGATTTTCCCCACAAAAAAAAATCCTTCAAAAAATTTCGTTTTTGCGAGATTTTAACTATATAAATATTTATAAAATATACAAATTCCGTGGGATTTGTCTAATTTCTTTAAAAAATGTTAAATTCATGTGGAGTCACCTGTATATAACAACAATTTCACGTTCGCATGCAGAGGAATATGGGTTTGTTTGTGTAAATCGTCCAATTGTAAAAATCGTCGTTTCTTGCGGTAAAAACACGATTTTGTTTAAACGTTAATAAAATCTCTATATTCCAACCGATTGTGCTAATACTTTCACAGAGTGTTTAGTATACATAATTGAACTGTATTACATCACTGGTTTCGATTTTTCCCACAAAAAAAAATCCTTCAAAAAATTTCGTTTTTGCGAGATTTTACCTATATAAATATCAATAAAATCTACAAATTCCGTGGGATTTGTCTAATTTCTTAAAAAAATGTTAAATTCATGTGGAGTCACCTGTATATAACAACAATTTCACGTTCGCATGCAGAGGAATATGGGTTTGTTTGTGTAAATCGTCCAATTGTAAAAATCGTTGTTTCTTGCGGTAAAAACACGATTTTGTTATAAACGTTAATAAAATCTCTATATTCCAACCGATTGTGCTAATTCTTTCACAGAGTGTTTAGTATACATAATTGAACTGTATTATATCACTGGTTTCGATTTTCCCCACAAAAAAAATCCTTCAAAAAATTTCGTTTTTGCGAGATTTTAACTATATAAATATCAATAAAATCTACAAATTCCGGGGGATTTGTCTAATTTCTTAAAAAAATGTTAAATTCAAGTGGATTCACCTATATATAACAACAATTTCACGTTCGCATGCGGAGGAATAAGGGTTTGTTTGTGTAAATCGTCCAATTGTAAAAATCGTCGTTTCTTGCGGTAAAAACACGATTTTGTTATAAACGTTAATAAAATCTCTATATTCCAACCGATTGTGCTAATTCTTTCACAGAGTGTTTAGTATACATAATTAAACTGTATTACATCGCTGGTTTCGATTTTCCCCACAAAAAAAAATCCTTCAAAAAATTTCGTTTTTGCGAGATTTTAACTATATAAATATCAATAAAATCTACAAATTCCGTGGGATTTGTCTAATTTTTTTAAAAATGTTAAATTCATGTGGATTCACCTATATATAACAACAATTTCACTTTCGCATGCAGAGGAATATGGGTTTGTTTGTTTAAATCGTCCAATTGTAAAAATCGTCGTTTCTTGCGGTAAAAACACGATTTTGCTATAAACGTTAATAAAATCTCTATATTCCAACCGATTGTGCTAATTCTTTGACAGAGTGTTTAGTATACATGATTCAACTGTATTATATCACTGGTTTCGATTTTCCCCACAAAAAAAAAATCCTTCAAAAAATTTCGTTTTTGCGAGATTTTAACTATATAAATATCAATAAAATCTACAAATTCCGTGGGATTTGTCTAATTTCTTAAAAAAATGTTAAATTCATGTGGAGTCACCTGCATATAACAACAATTTCACGTTCGCATGCAGAGGAATATGGGTTTGTTTGTGTAAATCGTCCAATTGTAAAAATCGTCGTTTCTTGCGGTAAAAACACGATTTTGTTATAAACTTTAATAAAATCTCTATATTCCAACCGATTGTGCTAATTCTTGGACAGAGTGTTTAGTATACATGATTGAACTGTATTATATCACTGGTTTCGATTTTCCCCACAAAAAAAAATCCTTCAAAAAATTTCGTTTTTGCGAGATTTTAACTATATAAATATCAATAAAATCTACAAATTCCGTGGGATTTGTCTAATTTCTTAAAAAAATGTTAAATTCATGTGGATTCACCTATATATAACAACAATTTCACGTTCGCATGCGGAGGAATAAGGGTTTGTTTGTGTAAATCGTCCAATTGTAAAAATCGTCGTTTCTTGCGGTAAAAACACGATTTTGCTTAAACGTTAATAAAATCTCTATATTCCAACCGATTGTGCTAATTCTTTGACAGAGTGTTTAGTATACATGATTCAACTGTATTATATCACTGGTTTCGATTTTCCCCACAAAAAAAAAATCCTTCAAAAAATTTCGTTTTTGCGAGATTTTAACTATATAAATATCAATAAAATCTACAAATTCCGTGGGATTTGTCTAATTTCTTAAAAAAATGTTACATTCATGTGGAGTCACCTGCATATTACAACAATTTCACGTTCGCATGCAGAGGAATATGGGTTTGTTTGTGTAAATCGTCCAATTGTAAAAATCGTCGTTTCTAGCGGTAAAAACACGATTTTGTTATAAACTTTAATAAAATCTCTATATTCCAACCGATTGTGCTAATTCTTTCACAGAGTGTTTAGTATACATAATTGAACTGTATTATATCACTGGTTTCGATTTTCCCCACAAAAAAAAAATCCTTCAAAAAATTTCGTTTTTGCGATATTTTAACTATATAAATATCAATAAAATCTACAAATTCCGTGGGATTTGTCTAATTTCTTAAAAAAAATGTTAAATTCATGTGGATTCACCTATATATAACAACAATTTCACGTTCGCATGCAGAGGAATATGGGTTTGTTTGTGTAAATCGTCCAATTGTAAAAATCGTCGTTTCTTGCGGTAAAAACACGATTTTGCTATAAACGTTAATAAAATCTCTATATTCCAACCGATTGTGCTAATTCTTGGACAGAGTGTTTAGTATACAAGATTGAACTGTATTATATCACTGGTTTCGATTTTCCCCACAAAAAAAAAATCCTTCAAAAAATTTCGTTTTTGCGAGATTTTAACTATATAAATATCAATAAAATCTACAAATTCCGGGGGATTTGTCTAATTTCTTAAAAAAATGTTAAATTCATGTGGATTCACCTATATATAACAACAATTTCACGTTCGCATGCAGAGGAATATGGGTTTGTTCGTGAAAATCGTCAAATTGTAAAAATCGTCGTTTCTTGCGGTAAAAACACGATTTTGCTATAAACGCTAATAAAATCTCTATATTCCAACCGATTGTGCTAATTCTTTCACAGAGTGTTTAGTATACATGATTGAACTGTATTATGTCACTGGTTTCGATTTTCCCCACAAAAAAAAATCCTTCAAAAAATTTCGTTTTTGCGAGTTTTTTAACTATATAAATATCAATATAATCTACAAATTCCGTGGGATTTGTCTCATTTCTTAAAAAAATGTTAAATTCATGTGGATTCACCTATATATAACAACAATTTCACGTTCGCATGCGGAGGAATAAGGGTTTGTTTGTGTAAATCGTCCAATTGTAAAAATCGTCGTTTCTTGCGGTAAAAACACGATTTTGCTATAAACGTTAATAAAATCTCTATATTCCAACCGATTGTGCTAATTCTTACACAGAGTGTTTAGTATACATGATTGAACTGTATTATGTCACTGGTTTCGATTTTCCCCACAAAAAAAATCCTTCAAAAAATTTCGTTTTTGCGAGTTTTTTAACTATATAAATATCAATAAAATTTACAAATTCCGTGGGATTTGTCTAATTTCTTAAAAAAATGTTAAATTCATGTGGATTCACCTATATATCACAACAATTTCACGTTCGCATGCAGAGGAATATGGGTTTGTTTGTGTAAATCGTCCAATTGTAAAAATCGTCGTTTCTTGCGGTAAAAACACGATTTTGCTATAAACTTTAATAAAATCTCTATATTCCAACCGATTGTGCTAATTCTTTCACAGAGTGTTTAGTATACATGATTGAACTGTATTATATCACTGGTTTCGATTTTCCCCACAAAAAAAAATCCTTCAAAAAATTTCGTTTTTGCGAGATTTTAACTATATAAATATCAATAAAATCTACAAATTCCGGGGGATTTGTCTAATTTCTTAAAAAAATGTTAAATTCATGTGGAGTCACCTATATATCACAACAATTTCACTTTCGCATGCAGAGGAATATGGGTTTGTTCGTGAAAATCGTCAAATTGTAAAAATCGTCGTTTCTTGCGGTAGAAACACGATTTTGCTATAAACGCTAATAAAATCTCTATATTCCAACCGATTGTGCTAATTCTTTCACAGAGTGTTTAGTATACATGATTGATCTGAATTATGTCACTGGTTTCGATTTTCCCCACAAAAAAAAATCCTTCAAAAAATTTCGTTTTTGCGAGATTTTACCTATATAAATATCAATAAAATCTACAAATTCCGTGGGATTTGTCTAATTTCTTAAAAAAATGTTAAATTCATGTGGAGTCACCTGTATATAACAACAATTTCACGTTCGCATGCAGAGGAATATGGGTTTGTTTGTGTAAATCGTCCAATTGTAAAAATCGTCGTTTCTTGCGGTAAAAACACGATTTTGTTATAAACGTTAATAAAATCTCTATATTCCAACCGATTGTGCTAATTCTTTCACAGAGTGTTTAGTATACATAATTGAACTGTATTATATCACTGGTTTCGATTTTCCCCACAAAAAAAATCCTTCAAAAAATTTCGTTTTTGCGAGATTTTAACTATATAAATATCAATAAAATCTACAAATTCCGGGGGATTTGTCTAATTTCTTAAAAAAATGTTAAATTCATGTGGAGTCACCTATATATCACAACAATTTCACGTTCGTATGCAGAGGAATATGGGTTTGTTTGTGAAAATGGTCAAATTGTAAAAATCGTTGTTTCTTGCGGTAAAAACACGATTTTGCTATAAACGTTAATAAAATCTCTATATTCAAACCGATTGTGCTAATTCTTTCACAGAGTGTTTAGTATACATCATTGAACTGTATTATGTCACTGGTTTCGAATTTCCCCACAAAAAAAAATCCTTCAAAAAATTTCGTTTTTTCGAGTTTTTTAACTATATAAATATCAATATAATCTACAAATTCCGTGGGATTTGTCTAATTTCTTAAAAAAATGTTAAATTCAAGTGGATTCACCTATATATAACAACAATTTCACGTTCGCATGCGGAGGAATAAGGGTTTGTTTGTGTAAATCGTCCAATTGTAAAAATCGTCGTTTCTTGCGGTAAAAACACGATTTTGTTATAAACGTTAATAAAATCTCTATATTCCAACCGATTGTGCTAATTCTTTCACAGAGTGTTTAGTATACATAATTAAACTGTATTATATCGCTGGTTTCGATTTTCCCCACAAAAAAAAATCCTTCAAAAAATTTCGTTTTTGCGAGATTTTAACTATATAAATATCAATAAAATCTACAAATTCCGTGGGATTTGTCTAATTTTTTTAAAAATGTTAAATTCATGTGGATTCACCTATATATAACAACAATTTCACTTTCGCATGCAGAGGAATATGGGTTTGTTTGTTTAAATCGTCCAATTGTAAAAATCGTCCTTTCTTGCGGTAAAAACACGATTTTGCTATAAACGTTAATAAAATCTCTATATTCCAACCGATTGTGCTAATTCTTTGACAGAGTGTTTAGTATACATGATTCAACTGTATTATATCACTGGTTTCGATTTTCCCCACAAAAAAAAATCCTTCAAAAAATTTCGTTTTTGCGAGATTTTAACTATATAAATATCAATAAAATCTACAAATTCCGTGGGATTTGTCTAATTTCTTAAAAGAATGTTAAATTCATGTGGAGTCACCTGCATATAACAACAATTTCACGTTCGCATGCAGAGGAATATGGGTTTGTTTGTGTAAATCGTCCAATTGTAAAAATCGTCGTTTCTTGCGGTAAAAACACGATTTTGTTATAAACTTTAATAAAATCTCTATATTCCAACCGATTGTGCTAATTCTTGGACAGAGTGTTTAGTATACATGATTGAACTGTATTATATCACTGGTTTCGATTTTCCCCACAAAAAAAAATCCTTCAAAAAATTTCGTTTTTGCGAGATTTTAACTATATAAATATCAATAAAATCTACAAATTCCGTGGGATTTGTCTAATTTCTTAAAAAAATGTTAAATTCATGTGGATTCACCTATATATAACAACAATTTCACGTTCGCATGCGGAGGAATAAGGGTTTGTTTGTGTAAATCGTCCAATTGTAAAAATCGTCGTTTCTTGCGGTAAAAACACGATTTTGCTTAAACGTTAATAAAATCTCTATATTCCAACCGATTGTGCTAATTCTTTGACAGAGTGTTTAGTATACATGATTCAACTGTATTATATCACTGGTTTCGATTTTCCCCACAAAAAAAAAATCCTTCAAAAAATTTCGTTTTTGCGAGATTTTAACTATATAAATATCAATAAAATCTACAAATTCCGTGGGATTTGTCTAATTTCTTAAAAAAATGTTACATTCATGTGGAGTCACCTGCATATTACAACAATTTCACGTTCGCATGCAGAGGAATATGGGTTTGTTTGTGTAAATCGTCCAATTGTAAAAATCGTAGTTTCTAGCGGTAAAAACACGATTTTGTTATAAACTTTAATAAAATCTCTATATTCCAACCGATTGTGCTAATTCTTTCACAGAGTGTTTAGTATACATAATTGAACTGTATTATATCACTGGTTTCGATTTTCCCCACAAAAAAAATCCTTCAAAAAATTTCGTTTTTGCGATATTTTAACTATATAAATATCAATAAAATCTACAAATTCCGTGGGATTTGTCTAATTTCTTAAAAAAAATGTTAAATTCATGTGGATTCACCTATATATAACAACAATTTCACGTTCGCATGCAGAGGAATATGGGTTTGTTTGTGTAAATCGTCCAATTGTAAAAATCGTCGTTTCTTGCGGTAAAAACACGATTTTGCTATAAACGTTAATAAAATCTCTATATTCCAACCGATTGTGCTAATTCTTGGACAGAGTGTTTAGTATACATGATTGAACTGTATTATATCACTGGTTTCGATTTTCCCCACAAAAAAAAATCCTTCAAAAAATTTCGTTTTTGCGAGATTTTAACTATATAAATATCAATAAAATCTACAAATTCCGGGGGATTTGTCTAATTTCTTAAAAAAATGTTAAATTCATGTGGATTCACCTATATATAACAACAATTTCACGTTCGCATGCAGAGGAATATGGGTTTGTTCGTGAAAATCGTCAAATTGTAAAAATCGTCGTTTCTTGCGGTAAAAACACGATTTTGCTATAAACGCTAATAAAATCTCTATATTCCAACCGATTGTGCTAATTCTTTCACAGAGTGTTTAGTATACATGATTGAACTGTATTATGTCACTGGTTTCGATTTTCCCCACAAAAAAAAATCCTTCAAAAAATTTCGTTTTTGCGAGTTTTTTAACTATATAAATATCAATATAATCTACAAATTCCGTGGGATTTATCTCATTTCTTAAAAAAATGTTAAATTCATGTGGATTCACCTATATATAACAACAATTTCACGTTCGCATGCGGAGGAATAAGGGTTTGTTTGTGTAAATCGTCCAATTGTAAAAATCGTCGTTTCTTGCGGTAAAAACACGATTTTGCTATAAACGTTAATAAAATCTCTATATTCCAACCGATTGTGCTAATTCTTTGACAGAGTGTTTAGTATACATGATTGAACTGTATTATGTCACTGGTTTCGATTTTCCCCACAAAAAAAATCCTTCAAAAAATTTCGTTTTTGCGAGTTTTTTAACTATATAAATATCAATAAAATCTACAAATTCCGTGGGATTTGTCTAATTTCTTAAAAAAATGTTAAATTCTTGTGGATTCACCTATATATAACAACAATTTTACTTTCGCATGCAGAGGAATATGGGTTTGTTTGTGTAAATCGTCCAATTGTAAAAATCGTCGTTTCTTGCGGTAAAAACACGATTTTGCTATAAACGTTAATAAAATCTCTATATTCCAACCGATTGTGCTAATTCTTTGACAGAGTGTTTAGTATACATAATTGAACTGTATTATATCACTGGTTTCGATTTTCCCCACAAAAAAAAAAATCCTTCAAAAAATTTCGTTTTTGCGAGATTTTAACTATATAAATATCAATAAAATCTACAAATTCCGTGGGATTTGTCTAATTTCTTAAAAAAATGTTAAATTCATGTGGATTCACCTATATATAACAACAATTTCACTTTCGCATGCAGAGGAATATGGGTTTGTTTGTTTAAATCGTCCAATAGTAAAAATCGTCGTTTCTTGCGGTAAAAACACGATTTTGCTATAAACGTTAATAAAATCTCTATATTCCAACCGATTGTGCTAATTCTTTGACAGAGTGTTTAGTATACATGATTCAACTGTATTATATCACTGGTTTCGATTTTCCCCACAAAAAAAAATTCTTCAAAAAATTTCGTTTTTGCGAGATTTTAACTATATAAATATCAATAAAATTTACAAATTCCGGGGGATTTGTCTAATTTCTTAAAAAAATGTTAAATTCATGTGGAGTCACCTGCGTATAACAACAATTTCACGTTCGCATGCAGAGGAATATGGGTTTGTTTGTGTAAATCGTCCAATTGTAGAAATCGTCGTTTCTAGCGGTAAAAACACGATTTTGTTATAAACATTAATAAAATCTCTATATTCCAACCGATTGTGCTAATTCTTTCACAGAGTGTTTAGTATACATAATTGAAGTGTATTATATCACTGGTTTCGATTTTCCCCACAAAAAAAAATCCTTCAAAAAATTTCGTTTTTGCGAGATTTTAACTATATAAATATCAATAAAATCTACAAATTCCGTGGGATTTGTCTAATTTCTTAAAAAAAATGTTAAATTCATGTGGATTCACCTATATATAACAACAATTTCACGTTCGCATGCAGAGGAATATGGGTTTGTTTGTGTAAATCGTCCAATTGTAAAAATCGTCGTTTCTTGCGGTAAAAACACGATTTTGCTATAAACGTTAATAAAATCTCTATATTCCAACCGATTGTGCTAATTCTTGGACAGAGTGTTTAGTATACATGATTGAACTGTATTATATCACTGGTTTCGATTTTCCCCACAAAAAAAAATCCTTCAAAAAATTTCGTTTTTGCGAGATTTTAACTATATAAATATCAATAAAATCTACAAATTCCGGGGGATTTGTCTAATTTCTTAAAAAAATGTTAAATTCATGTGGATTCACCTATATATAACAACAATTTCACGTTCGCATGCAGAGGATTATGGGTTTGTTCGTGAAAATCGTCAAATTGTAAAAATCGTCGTTTCTTGCGGTAAAAACACGATTTTGCTATAAACGCTAATAAAATCTCTATATTCCAACCGATTGTGCTAATTCTTTCACAGAGTGTTTAGTATACATGATTGAACTGTATTATGTCCCTGGTTTCGATTTTCCCCACAAAAAAAAATCCTTCAAAAAATTTCGTTTTTGCGAGTTTTTTAACTATATAAATATCAATATAATCTACAAATTCCGTGGGATTTGTCTCATTTCTTAAAAAAATGTTAAATTCATGTGGAGTCACCTATATATAACAACAATTTCACGTTCGCATTCGGAGGAATAAGGGTTTGTTTGTGTAAATCGTCCAATTGTAAAAATCGTCGTTTCTTGCGGTAAAAACACGATTTTGCTATAAACGTTAATAAAATCTCTATATTCCAACCGATTGTGCTAATTCTTTGACAGAGTGTTTAGTATACATGATTGAACTGTATTATATCACTGGTTTCGATTTTCCCCACAAAAAAAAATCCTTCAAAAAATTTCGTTTTTGCGAGATTTTAACTATATAAATATTTATAAAATATACAAATTCCGTGGGATTTGTCTAATTTCTTAAAAAAATGTTAAATTCATGTGGAGTCACCTGTATATAACAACAATTTCACGTTCGCATGCAGAGGAATATGGGTTTGTTTGTGTAAATCGTCCAATTGTAAAAATCGTCGTTTCTTGCGGTAAAAGCACGATTTTGTTATAAACGTTAATAAAATCTCTATATTCCAACCGATTGTGCAAATTCTTTCACAGAGTGTTTAGTATACATGATTGAACTGTATTATGTCACTGGTTTCGATTTTCCCCACAAAAAAAATCCTTCAAAAAATTTCGTTTTTGCGAGTTTTTTAACTATATAAATATCAATAAAATCTACAAATTCCGTGGGATTTGTCTAATTTCTTAAAAAAATGTTAAATTCATGTGGATTCACCTACATATAACAACAATTTCACTTTCGCATGCAGAGGAATATGGGTTTGTTTGTGTAAATCGTCCAATTGTAAAAATCGTCGTTTCTTGCGGTAAAAACACAATTTTGCTATAAACGTTAATAAAATCTCTATATTCCAACCGATTGTGCTAATTCTTTGACAGAGTGTTTAGTATACATGATTGAACTGTATTATATCACTGGTTTCGATTTTCCCCACAAAAAAAAATCCTCCAAAAAATTTCGTTTTTGCGAGATTTTAACTATATAAATATCAATAAAATCTACAAATTCCGTGGGATTTGTCTAATTTCTTAAAAAAATGTTAAATTCATGTGGAGTCACCTATATATAACAACAATTTCACGTTCGCATGCAGAGGAATATGGGTTTGTTTGTGAAAATGGTCAAATTGTAAAAATCGTCGTTTCTTGCGGTGAAAACACGATTTTGCTATAAACGCTAATAAAATCTCTATATTCCAACCGATTGTGCTAATTCTTTCACAGAGTGTTTAGTATACATGATTGAACTGTATTATGTCACTGGTTTCGAATTTCCCCACAAAAAAAAATCCTTCAAAAAATTTCGTTTTTTCGAGTTTTTTAACTATATAAATATCAATATAATCTACAAATTCCGTGGGATTTGTCTAATTTCTTAAAAAAATGTTAAATTCAAGTGGATTCACCTATATATAACAACAATTTCACGTTCGCATGCGAAGGAATATGGGTTTCTTTGTGAAAATGGTCAAATTGTAAAAATCGTTGTTTCTTGCGGTAAAAACACGATTTTGCTATAAACGTTAATAAAATCTCTATATTCCAACCGATTGTGCTAATTCTTTGACAGAGTGTTTAGTATACATGATTGAACTGTATTATATCACTGGTTTCGATTTTCCCCACAAAAAAAAATCCTTCAAAAAATTTCGTTTTTGCGAGATTTTAACTATATAAATATCAATAAAATCTACAAATTCCGTGGGATTTGTCTAATTTCTTAAAAAAATGTTAAATTCATGTGGAGTCACCTGTATATAACAACCATTTCACGTTCGCATGCAGAGGAATATGGGTTTGTTTGTGTAAATCGTCCAATTGTAAAAATCGTCGTTTCTTGCGGTAAAAACACGATTTTGTTATAAACGTTAATAAAATCTCTATATTCCAACCGATTGTGCTAATTCTTTGACAGAGTGTTTAGTATACATAATTGAACTGTATTATATCACTGGTTTCGATTTTCCCCACAAAAAAAAAATCCTTCAAAAAATTTCGTTTTTGCGAGATTTTAACTATATAAATATCAATAAAATCTACAAATTCCGTGGGATTTGTCTAATTTCTTTAAAAAATGTTAAATTCATGTGGATTCACCTATATATAACAACAATTTCACTTTCGCATGCAGAGGAATATGGGTTTGTTTGTTTAAATCGTCCAATTGTAAAAATCGTCGTTTCTTGCGGTAAAAACCCGATTTTGCTATAAACGTTAATAAAATCTCTATATTCCAACCGATTGTGCTAATTCTTTGACAGAGTGTTTAGTATACATGATTCAACTGTATTATATCACTGGTTTCGATTTTCCCCACAAAAAAAAAATCCTTCAAAAAATTTCGTTTTTGCGAGATTATTAACTATATAAATATTAATAAAATCTACAAATTCCGTGGGATTTGTCTAATTTCTTAAAAAAATGTTAAATTCATGTGGAGTCACCTGTATATAACAACAATTTCACGTTCGCATGCAGAGGAATATGGGTTTGTTTGTGTAAATCGTCCAATTGTAAAAATCGTCGTTTCTTGCGGTAAAAACACGATTTTGTTATAAACGTTAATAAAATCTCTATATTCCAACCGATTGTGCTAATTCTTTCACAGAGTGTTTAGTATACATGATTGAACTGTATTATGTCACTGGTTTCGATTTTCCCCACAAAAAAAATCCTTCAAAAAATTTCGTTTTTGCGAGTTTTTTAACTATATAAATATCAATAAAATCTACAAATTCCGTGGGGTTTGTCTAATTTCTTAAAAAAATGTTAAATTCATGTGGATTCACATACATATAACAACAATTTCACGTTCGCATGCAGAGGAATATGGGTTTGTTTGTGTAAATCGTCCAATTGTAAAAATCGTCGTTTCTTGCGGTAAAAACACGTTTTTGTTATAAACGTTAATAAAATCTCTATATTCCAACCGATTGTGCTAATTCTTTCACAGAGTGTTTAGTATACATAATTGAACTGTATTATATCACTGGTTTCGATTTTCCCCACAAAAAAAAATCCTTCAAAAAATTTCGTTTTTGCGAGATTTTAACTATATAAATATCAATAAAATCTACAAATTCCGTGGGATTTGTCTAATTTCTTAAAAAAATGTTAAATTCATGTGGAGTCACCTATATATAACAACAATTTCACGTTCGCATGCAGAGGAATATGGGTTTGTTCGTGAAAATCGTCAAATTGTAAAAATCGTCGTTTCTTGCGGTAAAAACACGATTTTGCTATAAACGCTAATAAAATCTCTATATTCCAACCGATTGTGCTAATTCTTTGACAGAGTGTTTAGTATACATGATTGAACTGTATTATGTCACTGGTTTCGATTTTCCCCACAAAAAAAAATCCTTCAAAAAATTTCGTTTTTGCGAGTTTTTTAACTATATAAATATCAATATAATCTACAAATTCCGTGGGATTTGTCTAATTTCTTAAAAAAATGTTAAATTCATGTGGAGTCACCTGTATATAACAACAATTTGACATTCGCATGCAGAGGAATTTGGGTTTGTTTGTGTAAATCGTCCAATTGTAAAAATCGTCGTTTCTTGCGGTAAAAACACGATTTTGATTAAACGTTAATAAAATCTCTCTATTCCAACCGATTGTGCTAATACTTTCACAGAGTGTTTAGTATACGTAATTGAACTGTATTATATCACTGGTTTCGATTTTCCCCACAAAAAAAAATCCTTCAAAAAATTTCGTTTTTGCGAGATTTTAACTATATAAATATCAATAAAATCTACAAATTCCGTGGGATTTGTCTAATTTCTTAAAAAAATGTTAAATTCATGTGGAGTCACCTGTATATAACAACAATTTCACGTTCGCAAGCAGAGGAATATGGGTTTGTTTGTGTAAATCGTCCAATTGTAAAAATCGTCGTTTCTTGCGGTAAAAACACGATTATGTTATAAACGTTAATAAAATCTCTATCTTCCAACCGATTGTGCTAATTCTTTCACAGAGTGTTTAGTATACATAATTGAACTGTATTATATCACTGGTTTCGATTTTCCCCACAAAAAAAAATCCTTCAAAAAATTTCGTTTTTGCGAGATTTTAACTATATAAATATCAATAAAATCTACAAATTCCGGGGGATTTGTCTAATTTCTTAAAAAAATGTTAAATTCATGTGGAGTCACATATATATAACAACAATTTCACGTTCGCATGCAGAGGAATATGGGTTTGTTGGTGAAAATGGTCAAATTGTAAAAATCGTTGTTTCTTGCGGTAAAAACACGATTTTGCTATAAACGCTAATAAAATCTCTATATTCCAACCGATTGTGCTAATTCTTTCACAGAGAGTTTAGTATACATGATTGAACTGTATTATGTCACTGGTTTCGAATTTCCCCACAAAAAAAAAATCCTTCAAAAAATTTCGTTTTTTCGAGTTTTTTAACTATATAAATATCAATATAATCTACAAATTCCGTGGGATTTGTCTAATTTCTTAAAAAAATGTTAAATTCATGTGGATTCACCTATATATAACAACAATTTCACGTTCGCATGCGGAGGAATAAGGGTTAGTTTGTGTAAATCGTCCAATTGTAAAAATCATCGTTTCTTGCGGTAAAAACACGATTTTGCTATAAACTTTAATAAAATCTCTATATTCCAACCGATTGTGCTAATTCTTTCACAGAGTGTTTAGTATACATAATTGAACTGTATTATATCACTGGTTTCGATTTTCCCCACAAAAAAAATCCTTCAAAAAATTTCGTTTTTGCGATATTTTAACTATATAAATATCAATAAAATCTACAAATTCCGTGGGATTTGTCTAATTTCTTAAAAAAAATGTTAAATTCATGTGGATTCACCTATATATAACAACAATTTCACGTTCGCATGCAGAGGAATATGGGTTTGTTTGTGTAAATCGTCCAATTGTAAAAATCGTCGTTTCTTGCGGTAAAAACACGATTTTGCTATAAACGTTAATAAAATCTCTATATTCCAACCGATTGTGCTAATTCTTGGACAGAGTGTTTAGTATACATGATTGAACTGTATTATATCACTGGTTTCGATTTTCCCCACAAAAAAAATCCTTCAAAAAATTTCGTTTTTGCGAGATTTTAACTATATAAATATCAATAAAATCTACAAATTCCGGGGGATTTGTCTAATTTCTTAAAAAAATGTTAAATTCATGTGGATTCACCTATATATAACAACAATTTCACGTTCGCATGCAGAGGAATATGGGTTTGTTCGTGAAAATCGTCAAATTGTAAAAATCGTCGTTTCTTGCGGTAAAAACACGATTTTGCTATAAACGCTAATAAAATCTCTATATTCCAACCGATTGTGCTAATTCTTTCACAGAGTGTTTAGTATACATGATTGAACTGTATTATGTCACTGGTTTCGATTTTCCCCACAAAAAAAAATCCTTCAAAAAATATCGTTTTTGCGAGTTTTTTAACTATATAAATATCAATATAATCTACAAATTCCGTGGGATTTGTCTCATTTCTTAAAAAAATGTTAAATTCATGTGGATTCACCTATATATAACAACAATTTCACGTTCGCATGCGGAGGAATAAGGGTTTGTTTGTGTAAATCGTCCAATTGTAAAAATCCGCGTTTCTTGCGGTAAAAACACGATTTTGCTATAAACGTTAATAAAATCTCTATATTCCAACCGATTGTGCTAATTCTTTGACAGAGTGTTTAGTATACATGATTGAACTGTATTATATCACTGGTTTCGATTTTCCCCACAAAAAAAAATCCTTCAAAAAATTTCGTTTTTGCGAGATTATTAACTATATAAATATCAATGAAATTTACAAATTCCGTGGGATTTGTCTAATTTCTTAAAAAAATGTTAAATTCATGTGGAGTCACCTGTATATAACAACAATTTCACGTTCGCATGCAGAGAAATATGGGTTTGTTTGTGTAAAGCGTCCAATTGTAAAAATCGTCGTTTCTTGCGGTAAAAATACGATTTTGTTATAAACGTTAATAAAATCTCTATATTCCATCCGATTGTGCTAATTCTTTCACAGAGTGTTTAGTATACATGATTGAACTGTATTATGTCACTGGTTTCGATTTTCCCCACAAAAAAAATCCTTCAAAAAATTTCGTTTTTGCGAGTTTTTTAACTATATAAATGTCAATAAAATCTACAAATTCCGTGGGATTTGTCTAATTTCTTAAAAAAATGTTAAATTCATGTGGATTCACCTATATATAACAACAATTTCACTTTCGCATGCAGAGGAATATGGGTTTGTTTGTGTAAATCGTCGAATTGTAAAAATCGTCGTTTCTTGCGGTAAAAACACGATTTTGCTATAAACGTTAATAAAATCTCTATATTCCAACCGATTGTGCTAATTCTTTGACAGAGTGTTTAGTATACATGATTGAACTGTATTATATCACTGGTTTCGATTTTCCCCACAAAAAAAAATCCTTCAAAAAATTTCGTTTTTGCGAGATTTTAACTATATAAATATCAATAAAATCTAAAAATTCCGTGGGATTTGTCTAATTTCTTAAAAAAATGTTAAATTCATGTGGAGTCACCTGTATATAACAACAATTTCACGTTCGCATGCAGAGGAATATGGGTTTGTTTGTGTAAATCGTCCAATTGTAAAAATCGTCGTTTCTTGCGGTAAAAACACGATTTTGTTATAAACGTTAATAAAATCTCTATATTCCAACCGATTGTGCTAATTCTTTCACAGAGTGTTTAGTATACATAATTGAACTGTATTATATCACTGGTTTCGATTTTCCCCACAAAAAAAAATCCTTCAAAAAATTTCGTTTTTGCGAGATTTTAACTATATAAATATCAATAAAATCTACAAATTCCGGGGGATTTGTCTAATTTCTTAAAAAAATGTTAAATTCATGTGGATTCACCTATATATAACAACAATTTCACGTTCGCATGCAGAGGAATATGGGTTTGGTTGTGTAAATCGTCCAATTGTAAAAATCGTCGTTTCTTGCGGTAAAAACACGATTTTGCTATAAACATTAATAAAATCTCTATATTCCAACCGATTGTGCTAATTCTTGGACAGAGTGTTTAGTATACATGATTGAACTGTATTATATCACTGGTTTCGATTTTCCCCACAAAAAAAAATCCTTCAAAAAATTTCGTTTTTGCGAGATTTTAACTATATAAATATCAATAAAATCTACAAATTCCGGGGGAATTGTCTAATTTCTTAAAAAATGTTAAATTCATGTGGAGTCACCTATATATAACAACAATTTCACGTTCGCATGCAGAGGAATATGGGTTTGTTCGTGAAAATCGTCAAATTGTAAAAATCGTCGTTTCTTGCGGTAAAAACACGATTTTGCTATAAACGCTAATAAAATCTCTATATTCCAACCGATTGTGCTAATTCTTTGACAGAGTGTTTAGTATACATGATTGAACTGTATTATTTCACTGGTTTCGATTTTCCGCACAAAAAAAAATCCTTCAAAAAATTTCGTATTTGCGAGTTTTTTAACTATATAAATATCAATATAATCTACAAATTCCGTGGGATTTGTCTAATTTCTTAAAAAAATGTTAAATTCATGCGGAGTCACCTGTATATAACAACAATTTCACGTTCGCATGCAGAGGAATATGGGTTTGTTTGTGTAAATCGTCCAATTGTAAAAATCGTCGTTTCTTGCGGTAAAAACACGATTTTGTTTAAACGTTAATAAAATCTCTCTATTCCAACCGATTGTGCTAATACTTTCACAGAGTGTTTAGTATACATAATTGAACTGTATTATATCACTGGTTTCGATTTTCCCCACAAAAAAAAATCCTTCAAAAAATTTCGTTTTTGCGAGATTTTAACTATATAAATATCAATAAAATCTACAAATTCCGTGGGATTTGTCTAATTTCTTAAAAAAAATGTTAAATTCATGTGGAGTCACCTGCATATAACAACAATTTCACGTTCGCATGCTGAGGAATATGGGTTTGTTTGTGTAAATCGTCCAATTGTAAAAATCGTCGTTTCTTGCGGTAAAAACACGATTTTGTTATAAACGTTAATAAAATCTCTATCTTCCAACCGATTGTGCTAATTCTTTCACAGAGTGTTTAGTATATATAATTGAACTGTATTATATCTCTGGTTTCGATTTTCCCCACAAAAAAAAAAAATCCTTCAAAAAATTTCGTTTTTGCGAGATTTTAACTATATAAATATCAATAAAATCTACAAATTCCGGGGGATTTGTCTAATTTCTTAAAAAAATGTTAAATTTATGTGGAGTCACATATATATAACAACAATTTCACGTTCGCATGCAGAGGAATATGGGTTTGTTTGTGAAAATGGTCAAATTGTAAAAATCGTTGTTTCTTGCGGTAAAAACACGATTTTGCTATAAACGCTAATAAAATCTCTATATTCCGACCGATTGTGCTAATTCTTTCACAGAGAGTTTAGTATACATGATTGAACTGTATTATGTCACTGGTTTCGAATTTCCCCACAAAAAAAAATCCTTCAAAAAATTTCGTTTTTTCGAGTTTTTTAACTATATAAATATCAATATAATCTACAAATTCCGTTGGATTTGTCTAATTTCTTAAAAAAATGTTAAATTCATGTGGATTCACCTATATATAACAACAATTTCACGTTCGCATGCGGAGGAATAAGGGTTTGTTTGTGTAAATCGTCCAATTGTAAAAATCATCGTTTCTTGCGGTAAAAACACGATTTTGCTATAAACGTTAATAAAATCTCTATATTCCAACCGATTGTGCTAATTCTTTGACAGAGTGTTTAGGATACATGATTGAACTGTGTTATATCACTGGTTTCGATTTTCCCCACAAAAAAAAATCCTTCAAAAAATTTCGTTTTTGCGAGATTATTAACTATATAAATATTTATAAAATATACAAATTCCGTGGGATTTGTCTAATTTCTTAAAAAAATGTTAAATTCATGTGGAGTCACCTGTATATCACAACAAAATCACGTTCGCATGCAGAGGAATATCGGTTTGTTTGTGTAAATCGTCCAATTGTAAAAATCGTCGTTTCTTGCGGTAAAAACACGATTTTGTTATAAACGTTAATAAAATCTCTATATTCCAACCGATTGTGCTAATTCTTTCACAGAGTGTTTAGTATACATGATTGAACTGTATTATGTCACTGGTTTCGATTTTCCCCACAAAAAAAATCCTTCAAAAAATTTCGTTTTTGCGAGTTTTTTAACTATATAAATATCAATAAAATCTACAAATTCCGTGGGATTTGTCTAATTTCTTAAAAAAATGTTAAATTCATGTGGATTCACCTATATATAACAACAATTTCACTTTCGCATGCAGAGGAATATGGGTTTGTTTGTGTAAATCGTAAAATTGTAAAAATCGTCGTTTCTTGCGGTAAAAACACGATTTTGCTATAAACGTTAATAAAATCTCTATATTCCAACCGATTGTGCTAATTCTTTGACAGAGTGTTTAGTATACATGATTGAACTGTATTATATCACTGGTTTCGATTTTCCCCACAAAAAAAAAATCCTTCAAAAAATTTCGTTTTTGCGAGATTTTAACTATATAAATATCAATAAAATCTACAAATTCCGTGGGATTTGTCTAATTTCTTTAAAAAATGTTAAATTCATGTGGATTCACCTATATATAACAACAATTTCACTTTCGCATGCAGAGGAATATGGGTTTGTTTGTTTAAATCGTCCAATTGTAAAAATCGTCGTTTCTTGCGGTAAAAACACGATTTTGCTATAAACGTTAATAAAATCTCTATATTCCAACCGATTGTGCTAATTCTTTGACAGAGTGTTTAGTATACATGATTCAACTGTATTATATCACTGGTTTCGATTTTCCCCACAAAAAAAAAATCCTTCAAAAAATTTCGTTTTTGCGAGATTTTAACTATATAAATATCAATAAAATCTACAAATTCCGTGGGATTTGTCTAATTTCTTAAAAAAATGTTAAATTCATGTGGAGTCACCTGCATATAACAACAATTTCACGTTCGCATGCAGAGGAATATGGGTTTGTTTGTGTAAATCGTCCAATTGTAAAAATCGTCGTTTCTAGCGGTAAAAATACGATTTTGTTATAAACATTAATAAAATCTCTATATTCCAACCGATTGTGCTAATTCTTTCACAGAGTGTTTAGTATACATAATTGAACTGTATTATATCACTGGTTTCGATTTTCCCCACAAAAAAAATCCTTCAAAAAATTTCGTTTTTGCGAGATTTTAACTATATAAATATCAATAAAATCTACAAATTCCGTGGGATTTGTCTAATTTCTTAAAAAAAATGTTAAATTCATGTGGAGTCACCTATATATAACAACAATTTCACGTTCGCATGCAGAGGAATATGGGTTTGTTCGTGAAAATCGTCAAATTGTAAAAATCGTCGTTTCTTGCGGTAAATACACGATTTTGCTATAAACGCTAATAAAATCTCTATATTCCAACCGATTGTGCTAATTCTTTGACAGAGTGTTTAGTATACATGATTGAACTGTATTATGTCACTGGTTTCGATTTTCCCCACAAAAAAAATCCTTCAAAAAATTTCGTATTTGCGAGTTTTTTAACTATATAAATATCAATATAATCTACAAATTCCGTGGGATTTGTCTAATTTCTTAAAAAAATGTTAAATTCATGTGGAGTCACCTGTATATAACAACAATTTCACGTTCGCATGCAGAGGAATATGGGTTTGTTTGTGTAAATCGTCCAATTGTAAAAATCGTCGTTTCTTGCGGTAAAAACACGATTTTGTTTAAACGTTAATAAAATCTCTCTATTCAAACCGATTGTGCTAATACTTTCACAGAGTGTTTAGTATACATAATTGAACTGTATTATATCACTGGTTTCGATTTTCCCCACAAAAAAAAATCCTTCAAAAAATTTCGTTTTTGCGAGATTTTAACTATGTAAATATCAATAAAATCTACAAATTCCATGGGATTTGTCTAATTTCTTAAAAAAATGTTAAATTCATGTGGAGTCACCTGCATATAACAACAATTTCACGTTCGCATGCAGAGGAATATGGGTTTGTTTGTGTAAATCGTCCAATTGTAAAAATCGTCGTTTCTTGCGGTAAAAACACGATTTTGTTATAAACGTTAATAAAATCTCTATCTTCCAACCGATTGTGCTAATTCTTTCACAGAGTGTTTAGTATACATAATTGAACTGTATTATATCTCTGGTTTCGATTTTCCCCACAAAAAAAAAAATCCTTCAAAAAATTTCGTTTTTGCGAGATTTTAACTATATAAATATCAATAAAATCTACAAATTCCGTGGGATTTGTCTAATTTCTTAAAAAAATGTTAAATTCATGTGGAGTCACCTGTATATCACAACAATTTCACGTTCGCATGCAGAGGAATATCGGTTTGTTTGTGTAAATCGTCCAATTGTAAAAATCGTCGTTTCTTGCGGTAAAAACACGATTTTGTTATAAACGTTAATAAAATCTCTATATTCCAACCGATTGTGCTAATGCTTTCACAGAGTGTTTAGTATACATGATTGAACTGTATTATGTCACTGGTTTCGATTTTCCCCAAAAAAAAAATCCTTCAAAAAATTTCGTTTTTGCGAGTTTTTTAACTATATAAATATCAATAAAATCTACAAATTCCGTGGGATTTGTCTAATTTCTTAAAAAAATTTTATATTCATGTGGATTCACCTATATATAACAACAATTTCACTTTCGCATGCAGAGGAATATGGGTTTGTTTGTGTAAATCGTCCAATTGTAAAAATCGTCGTTTCTTGCGGTAAAAACACGATTTTGCTATAAACGTTAATAAAATCTCTATATTCCAACCGATTGTGCTAATTCTTTGACAGAGTGTTTAGTATACATGATTGAACTGTATTATATCACTGGTTTCGATTTTCCCCACAAAAAAAAAATCCTTCAAAAAATTTCGTTTTTGCGAGATTTTAACTATATAAATATCAATAAAATCTACAAATTCCGTGGGATTTGTCTAATTTCTTTAAAAAATGTTAAATTCATGTGGATTCACCTATATATAACAACAATTTCACTTTCGCATGCAGAGGAATATGGGTTTGTTTGTTTAAATCGTCCAATTGTAAAAATCGTCGTTTCTTGCGGTAAAAACACGATTTTGCTATAAACGTTAATAAAATCTCTATATTCCAACCGATTGTGCTAATTCTTTGACAGAGTGTTTAGTATACATGATTCAACTGTATTATATCACTGGTTTCGATTTTCCCCACAAAAAAAAAAATCCTTCAAAAAATTTCGTTTTTGCGAGATTTTAACTATATAAATATCAATAAAATCTACAAATTCCGTGGGATTTGTCTAATTTCTTAAAAAAATGTTAAATTCATGTGGAGTCACCTGCATATAACAACAATTTCACGTTCGCATGCAGAGGAATATGGGTTTGTTTGTGTAAATCGTCCAATTGTAAAAATCGTCGTTTCTAGCGGTAAAAATACGATTTTGTTATAAACATTAATAAAATCTCTATATTCCAACCGATTGTGCTAATTCTTTCACAGAGTGTTTAGTATACATAATTGAACTGTATTATATCACTGGTTTCGATTTTCCCCACAAAAAAAAATCCTTCAAAAAATTTCGTTTTTGCGAGATTTTAACTATATAAATATCAATAAAATCTACAAATTCCGGGGGATTTGTCTAATTTCTTAAAAAAATGTTAAATTCATGTGGATTCACCTATATATAACAACAATTTCACGTTCGCGTGCAGAGGAATGTGGGTTTGGTTGTGTAAATCGTCCAATTGTAAAAATTGTCGTTTCTTGCGGTAAAAACACGATTTTGCTATAAACATTAATAAAATCTCTATATTCCAACCGATTGTGCTAATTCTTGGACAGAGTGTTTAGTATACATGATTGAACTGTATTATATCACTGGTTTCGATTTTCCCCACAAAAAAAAATCCTTCAAAAAATTTCGTTTTTGCGAGATTTTAACTATATAAATATCAATAAAATCTACAAATTCCGGGGGAATTGTCTAATTTCTTAAAAAATGTTAAATTCATGTGGAGTCACCTATATATAACAACAATTTCACGTTCGCATGCAGAGGAATATGGGTTTGTTCGTGAAAATCGTCAAATTGTAAAAATCGTCGTTTCTTGCGGTAAAAACACGATTTTGCTATAAACGCTAATAAAATCTCTATATTCCAACCGATTGTGCTAATTCTTTGTCAGAGTGTTTAGTATACATGATTGAACTGTATTATGTCACTGGTTTCGATTTTCCCCACAAAAAAAATCCTTCAAAAAATTTCGTATTTGCGAGTTTTTTAACTATATAAATATCAATATAATCTACAAATTCCGTGGGATTTGTCTAATTTCTTAAAAAAATGTTAAATTCATGTGGAGTCTCCTGTATATAACAACAATTTCACGTTCGCATGCAGAGGAATATGGGTTTGTTTGTGTAAATCGTCCAATTGTAAAAATCGTCGTTTCTTGCGGTAAAAACACGATTTTGTTTAAACGTTAATAAAATCTCTCTATTCCAACCGATTGTGCTAAAACTTTCACAGAGTGTTTAGTATACATAATTGAACTGTATTATATCACTGGTTTCGATTTTCCCCACAAAAAAAAATCCTTCAAAAAATTTCGTTTTTGCGAGATTTTAACTATATAAATATCAATAAAATCTACAAATTCCGTGGGATTTGTCTAATTTCTTAAAAAAATGTTAAATTCATGTGGAGTCACCTGCATATAACAACAATTTCACGTTTGCATGCAGAGGAATATGGGTTTGTTTGTGTAAATCGTCCAATTGTAAAAATCGTCGTTTCTTGCGGTAAAAACACGATTTTGTTATAAACGTTAATAAAATCTCTATCTTCCAACCGATTGTGCTAATTCTTTCACAGAGTGTTTAGTATATATAATTGAACTGTATTATATCTCTGGTTTCGATTTTCCCCACAAAAAAAAAATCCTTCAAAAAATTTCGTTTTTGTGAGATTTTAACTATATAAATATCAATAAAATCTACAAATTCCGGGGGATTTGTCTAATTTCTTAAAAAAATGTTAAATTTATGTGGAGTCACATATATATAACAACAATTTCAAGTTCGCATGCAGAGGAATATGGGTTTGTTTGTGAAAATGGTCAAATTGTAAAAATCGTTGTTTCTTGCGGTAAAAACACGATTTTGCTATAAACGCTAATAAAATCTCTATATTCCGACCGATTGTGCTAATTCTTTCACAGAGAGTTTAGTATACATGATTGAACTGTATTATGTCACTGGTTTCGAATTACCCCACAAAAAAAAATCCTTCAAAAAATTTCGTTTTTTCGAGTTTTTTAACTATATAAATATCAATATAATCTACAAATTCCGTTGGATTTGTCTAATTTCTTAAAAAAATGTTAAATTCATGTGGATTCACCTATATATAACAACAATTTCACGTTCGCATGCGGAGGAATAAGGGTTTGTTTGTGTAAATCGTCCAATTGTAAAAATCATCGTTTCTTGCGGTAAAAACACGATTTTGCTATAAACGTTAATAAAATCTCTATATTCCAACCGATTGTGCTAATTCTTTGACAGAGTGTTTAGGATACATGATTGAACTGTGTTATATCACTGGTTTCGATTTTCCCCACAAAAAAAAATCCTTCAAAAAATTTCGTTTTTGCGAGTTTTTTAACTATATAAATATCAATAAAATCTACAAATTCCGTGGGATTTGTCTAATTTCTTAAAAAAATGTTAAATTCATGTGGATTCACCTATATATAACAACAATTTCACTTTCGCATGCAGAGGAATAAGGGTTTGTTTGTGTAAATCGTCCAATTGTAAAAATCGTCGTTTCTTGCGGTAAAAACACGATTTTGCTATAAACGTTAATAAAATCTCTATATTCCAACCGATTGTGCTAATTCTTTGACAGAGTGTTTAGTATACATGATTGAACTGTATTATATCACTGGTTTCGATTTTCCCCACAAAAAAAAAATCCTTCAAAAACTTTCGTTTTTGCGAGATTTTAACTATATAAATATCAATAAAATCTACAAATTCCGTGGGATTTGTCTAATTTCTTTAAAAAATGTTAAATTCATGTGGATTCACCTATATATAACAACAATTTCACTTTCGCATGCAGAGGAATATGGGTTTGTTTGTTTAAATCGTCCAATTGTAAAAATCGTCGTTTCTTGCGGTAAAAACACGATTTTGCTATAAACGTTAATAAAATCTCTATATTCCAACCGATTGTGCTAATTCTTTGACAGAGTGTTTAGTATACATGATTCAACTGTATTATATCACTGGTTTCGATTTTCCCCACAAAAAAAAATATCCTTCAAAAAATTTCGTTTTTGCGAGTTTTTTAACTATATAAATATCAATAAAATCTACAAATTCCGTGGGATTTGTCTAATTTCTTAAAAAAATGTTAAATTCATGTGGAGCCACCTGCATATAACAACAATTTCACGTTCGCATGCAGAGGAATATGGGTTTGTTTGTGTAAATCGTCCAATTGTAAAAATCGTCGTTTCTAGCGGTAAAAACACGATTTTGTTATAAACGTTAATAAAATCTCTATATTCCAACCGATTGTGCTAATTCTTTCACAGAGTGTTTAGTATACATAATTGAACTGTATTATATCACTGGTTTCGATTTTCCCCACAAAAAAAAATCCTTCAAAAAATTTCGTTTTTGCGAGATTTTAACTATATAAATATCAATAAAATCTACAAATTCCGTGGTATTTGTCTAATTTCTTAAAAAAAATGTTAAATTCATGTGGAGTCACCTATATATAACAACAATTTCACGTTCGCATGCAGAGGAATATGGGTTTGTTCGTGAAAATCGTCAAATTGTAAAAATCGTCGTTTCTTGCGGTAAAAACACGATTTTGCTATAAACGCTAATAAAATCTCTATATTCCAACCGATTGTGCTAATTCTTTGACAGAGTGTTTAGTATACATGATTGAACTGTATTATGTCACTGGTTTCGATTTTCCCCACAAAAAAAAATCCTTCAAAAAATTTCGTATTTGCGAGTTTAACTATATAAATATCAATATAATCTACAAATTCCGTGGGATTTGTCTAATTTCTTAAAAAAATGTTAAATTCATGTGGAGTCACCTGTATATAACAACAATTTCACGTTCGCATGCAGAGGAATATGGGTTTGTTTGTGTAAATCGTCCAATTGTAAAAATCGTCGTTTCTTGCGGTAAAAACACGATTTTGTTTAAACGTTAATAAAATCTCTCTATTCCAACCGATTGTGCTAATACTTTCACAGAGTGTTTAGTATACATAATTGAACTGTATTATATCACTGGTTTCGATTTTCCCCACAAAAAAAAATCCTTCAAAAAATTTCGTTTTTGCGAGATTTTAACTATATAAATATCAATAAAATCTACAAATTCCGTGGGATTTGTCTAATTTCTTAAAAAAATGTTAAATTCATGTGGAGTCACCTGCATATAACAACAATTTCACGTTCGCATGCAGAGGAATATGGGTTTGTTTGTGTAAATCGTCCAATTGTAAAAATCGTCGTTTCTTGCGGTAAAAACACGATTTTGTTATAAACGTTAATAAAATCTCTATCTTCCAACCGATTGTGCTAATTCTTTCACAGAGTGTTTAGTATACATAATTGAACTGTATTATATCTCTGGTTTCGATTTTCCCCACAAAAAAAAAAATCCTTCAAAAAATTTCGTTTTTGCGAGATTTTAACTATATAAATATCAATAAAATCTACAAATTCCGGGGGATTTGTCTAATTTCTTAAAAAAATGTTAAATTTATGTGGAGTCACATATATATAACAACAATTTCACGTTCGCATGCAGAGGAATATGGGTTTGTTTGTGAAAATGGTCAAATTGTAAAAATCGTTGTTTCTTGCGGTAAAAACACGATTTTGCTATAAACGCTAATAAAATCTCTATATTCCGACCGTTTGTGCTAATTCTTTCACAGAGAGTTTAGTATACATGATTGAACTGTATTATGTCACTGGTTTCGAATTTCCCCACAAAAAAAAAATCCTTCAAAAAATTTCGTTTTTTCGAGTTTTTTAACTATATAAATATCAATATAATCTACAAATTCCGTTGGATTTGTCTAATTTCTTAAAAAAATGTTAAATTCATGTGGATTCACCTATATATAACAACAATTTCACGTTCGCATGCGGAGGAATAAGGGTTTGTTTGTGTAAATCGTCCAATTGTAAAAATCATCGTTTCTTGCGGTAAAAACACGATTTTGCTATAAACGTTAATAAAATCTCTATATTCCAACCGATTGCGCTAATTCTTTGACAGAGTGTTTAGGATACATGATTGAACTGTGTTATATCACTGGTTTCGATTTTCCCCACAAAAAAAAATCCTTCAAAAAATTTCGTTTTTGCGAGATTATTAACTATATAAATAGTTATAAAATATACAAATTCCGTGGGATTTGTCTAATTTCTTAAAAAAATGTTAAATTCATGTGGAGTCACCTGTATATCACAACAATTTCACGTTCGCATGCAGAGGAATATGGGTTTGTATGTGTAAATCGTCCAATTGTAAAAATCGTCGTTTCTTGCGGTAAAAACACGATTTTGTTATAAACGTTAATAATATCTCTATATTCCAACCGATTGTGCTAATTCTTTCACAGAGTGTTTAGTATACATGATTGAACTGTATTATGTCACTGGTTTCGATTTTCCCCACAAAAAAAATCCTTCAAAAAATTTCGTTTTTGCGAGTTTTTTAACTATATAAATATCAATAAAATCTACAAATTCCGTGGGATTTGTCTAATTTCTTAAAAAATGTTATATTCATGTGGATTCACCTATATATAACAACAATTTTACTTTCGCATGCAGAGGAATATGGGTTTGTTTGTGTAAATCGTCCAATTGTAAAAATCGTCGTTTCTTGCGGTAAAAACACGATTTTGCTATAAACGTTAATAAAATCTCTATATTCCAACCGATTGTGCTAATTCTTTGACAGAGTGTTTAGTATACATGATTGAACTGTATTATATCACTGGTTTCGATTTTCCCCACAAAAAAAAAATCCTTCAAAAAATTTCGTTTTTGCGAGATTTTAACTATATAAATATCAATAAAATCTACAAATTCCGTGGGATTTGTCTAATTTCTTTAAAAAATGTTAAATTCATGTGGATTCACCTATATATAACAACAATTTCACTTTCGCATGCAGAGGAATATGGGTTTGTTTGTTTAAATCGTCCAATTGTAAAAATCGTCGTTTCTTGCGGTAAAAACACGATTTTGCTATAAACGTTAATAAAATCTCTATATTCCAACCGATTGTGCTAATTCTTTGACAGAGTGTTTAGTATACATGATTCAACTGTATTATATCACTGGTTTCGATTTTCCCCACAAAAAAAAAATCCTTCAAAAAATTTCGTTTTTGTGAGATTTTAACTATATAAATATCAATAAAATCTACAAATTCCGTGGGATTTGTCTAATTTCTTAAAAAAATGTTAAATTCATGTGGAGTCACCTGCATATAACAACAATTTCACGTTCGCATGCAGAGGAATATGGGTTTGTTTGTGTAAATCGTCCAATTGTAAAAATCGTCGTTTCTAGCGGTAAAAATACGATTTTGTTATAAACATTAATAAAATCTCTATATTCCAACCGATTGTGCTAATTCTTTCACAGAGTGTTTAGTATACATAATTGAAGTGTATTATATCACTGGTTTCGATTTTCCCCACAAAAAAAAATCCTTCAAAAAATTTCGTTTTTGCGAGATTTTAACTATATAAATATCAATAAAATCTACAAATTCCGTGGGATTTGTCTAATTTCTTAAAAAAAATGTTAAATTCATGTGGATTCATCTATATATAACAACAATTTCACGTTCGCATGCAGAGGAATATGGGTTTGTTTGTGTAAATCGTCCAATTGTAAAAATCGTCGTTTCTTGCGGTAAAAACACGATTTTGCTATAAACGTTAATAAAATCTCTATATTCCAACCGATTGTGCTAATTCTTTGACAGAGTGTTTAGTATACATGATTGAACTGTATTATATCACTGGTTTCGATTTTCCCCACAAAAAAAAAATCCTTCAAAATATTTCGTTTTTGCGAGATTTTAACTATATAAATATCAATAAAATCTACAAATTCCGTGGGATTTGTCTAATTTCTTTAAAAAATGTTAAATTCATGTGGATTCACCTATATATAACAACAATTTCACTTTCGCATGCAGAGGAATATGGGTTTGTTTGTTTAAATCGTCCAATTGTAAAAATCGTCGTTTCTTGCGGTAAAAACACGATTTTGCTATAAACGTTAATAAAATCTCTATATTCCAACCGATTGTGCTAATTCTTTGACAGAGTGTTTAGTATACATGATTCAACTGTATTATATCACTGGTTTCGATTTTCCCCACAAAAAAAAAATCCTTCAAAAAATTTCGTTTTTGCGAGATTTTAACTATATAAATATCAATAAAATCTACAAATTCCGTGGGATTTGTCTAATTTCTTAAAAAAATGTTAAATTCATGTGGAGTCACCTGCATATAACAACAATTTCACGTTCGCATGCAGAGGAATATGGGTTTGTTTGTGTAAATCGTCCAATTGTTAAAATCGTCGTTTCTAGCGGTAAAAATACGATTTTGTTATAAACATTAATAAAATCTCTATATTCCAACCGATTGTGCTAATTCTTTCACAGAGTGTTTAGTATACATAATTGAACTGTATTATATCACTGGTTTCGATTTTCCCCACAAAAAAAAATCCTTCAAAAAATCTCGTTTTTGCGAGTTTAACTATATAAATATCAATATAATCTACAAATTCCGTGGGATTTGTCTAATTTCTTAAAAAAATGTTAAATTCATGTGGAGTCACCTGTATATAACAACAATTTCACGTTCGCATGCAGAGGAATATGGGTTTGTTTGTGTAAATCGTCCAATTGTAAAAATCGTCGTTTCTTGCGGTAAAAACACGATTTTGTTTAAACGTTAATAAAATCTCTCTATTCCAACCGATTGTGCTAATACTTTCACAGAGTGTTTAGTATACATAATTGAACTGTATTATATCACTGGTTTCGATTTTCCCCACAAAAAAAAATCCTTCAAAAAATTTCGTTTTTGCGAGATTTTAACTATATAAATATCAATAAAATCTACAAATTCCGTGGGATTTGTCTAATTTCTTAAAAAAATGTTAAATTCATGTGGAGTCACCTGCATATAACAACAATTTCACGTTCGCATGCAGAGGAATATGGGTTTGTTTGTGTAAATCGTCCAATTGTAAAAATCGTCGTTTCTTGCGGTAAAAACACGATTTTGTTATAAACGTTAATAAAATCTCTATCTTCCAACCGATTGTGCTAATTCTTTCACAGAGTGTTTAGTATACATAATTGAACTGTATTATATCTCTGGTTTCGATTTTCCCCACAAAAAAAAAAATCCTTCAAAAAATTTCGTTTTTGCGAGATTTTAACTATATAAATATCAATAAAATCTACAAATTCCGGGGGATTTGTCTAATTTCTTAAAAAAATGTTAAATTTATGTGGAGTCACATATATATAACAACAATTTCACGTTCGCATGCAGAGGAATATGGGTTTGTTTGTGAAAATGGTCAAATTGTAAAAATCGTTGTTTCTTGCGGTAAAAACACGATTTTGCTATAAACGCTAATAAAATCTCTATATTCCGACCGTTTGTGCTAATTCTTTCACAGAGAGTTTAGTATACATGATTGAACTGTATTATGTCACTGGTTTCGAATTTCCCCACAAAAAAAAAATCCTTCAAAAAATTTCGTTTTTTCGAGTTTTTTAACTATATAAATATCAATATAATCTACAAATTCCGTTGGATTTGTCTAATTTCTTAAAAAAATGTTAAATTCATGTGGATTCACCTATATATAACAACAATTTCACGTTCGCATGCGGAGGAATAAGGGTTTGTTTGTGTAAATCGTCCAATTGTAAAAATCATCGTTTCTTGCGGTAAAAACACGATTTTGCTATAAACGTTAATAAAATCTCTATATTCCAACCGATTGCGCTAATTCTTTGACAGAGTGTTTAGGATACATGATTGAACTGTGTTATATCACTGGTTTCGATTTTCCCCACAAAAAAAAATCCTTCAAAAAATTTCGTTTTTGCGAGATTATTAACTATATAAATAGTTATAAAATATACAAATTCCGTGGGATTTGTCTAATTTCTTAAAAAAATGTTAAATTCATGTGGAGTCACCTGTATATCACAACAATTTCACGTTCGCATGCAGAGGAATATGGGTTTGTATGTGTAAATCGTCCAATTGTAAAAATCGTCGTTTCTTGCGGTAAAAACACGATTTTGTTATAAACGTTAATAAAATCTCTATATTCCAACCGATTGTGCTAATTCTTTCACAGAGTGTTTAGTATACATGATTGAACTGTATTATGTCACTGGTTTCGATTTTCCCCACAAAAAAAATCCTTCAAAAAATTTCGTTTTTGCGAGTTTTTTAACTATATAAATATCAATAAAATCTACAAATTCCGTGGGATTTGTCTAATTTCTTAAAAAATGTTATATTCATGTGGATTCACCTATATATAACAACAATTTTACTTTCGCATGCAGAGGAATATGGGTTTGTTTGTGTAAATCGTCCAATTGTAAAAATCGTCGTTTCTTGCGGTAAAAACACGATTTTGCTATAAACGTTAATAAAATCTCTATATTCCAACCGATTGTGCTAATTCTTTGACAGAGTGTTTAGTATACATGATTGAACTGTATTATATCACTGGTTTCGATTTTCCCCACAAAAAAAAAATCCTTCAAAAAATTTCGTTTTTGCGAGATTTTAACTATATAAATATCAATAAAATCTACAAATTCCGTGGGATTTGTCTAATTTCTTTAAAAAATGTTAAATTCATGTGGATTCACCTATATATAACAACAATTTCACTTTCGCATGCAGAGGAATATGGGTTTGTTTGTTTAAATCGTCCAATTGTAAAAATCGTCGTTTCTTGCGGTAAAAACACGATTTTGCTATAAACGTTAATAAAATCTCTATATTCCAACCGATTGTGCTAATTCTTTGACAGAGTGTTTAGTATACATGATTCAACTGTATTATATCACTGGTTTCGATTTTCCCCACAAAAAAAAAATCCTTCAAAAAATTTCGTTTTTGTGAGATTTTAACTATATAAATATCAATAAAATCTACAAATTCCGTGGGATTTGTCTAATTTCTTAAAAAAATGTTAAATTCATGTGGAGTCACCTGCATATAACAACAATTTCACGTTCGCATGCAGAGGAATATGGGTTTGTTTGTGTAAATCGTCCAATTGTAAAAATCGTCGTTTCTAGCGGTAAAAATACGATTTTGTTATAAACATTAATAAAATCTCTATATTCCAACCGATTGTGCTAATTCTTTCACAGAGTGTTTAGTATACATAATTGAAGTGTATTATATCACTGGTTTCGATTTTCCCCACAAAAAAAAATCCTTCAAAAAATTTCGTTTTTGCGAGATTTTAACTATATAAATATCAATAAAATCTACAAATTCCGTGGGATTTGTCTAATTTCTTAAAAAAAATGTTAAATTCATGTGGATTCATCTATATATAACAACAATTTCACGTTCGCATGCAGAGGAATATGGGTTTGTTTGTGTAAATCGTCCAATTGTAAAAATCGTCGTTTCTTGCGGTAAAAACACGATTTTGCTATAAACGTTAATAAAATCTCTATATTCCAACCGATTGTGCTAATTCTTTGACAGAGTGTTTAGTATACATGATTGAACTGTATTATATCACTGGTTTCGATTTTCCCCACAAAAAAAAAATCCTTCAAAATATTTCGTTTTTGCGAGATTTTAACTATATAAATATCAATAAAATCTACAAATTCCGTGGGATTTGTCTAATTTCTTTAAAAAATGTTAAATTCATGTGGATTCACCTATATATAACAACAATTTCACTTTCGCATGCAGAGGAATATGGGTTTGTTTGTTTAAATCGTCCAATTGTAAAAATCGTCGTTTCTTGCGGTAAAAACACGATTTTGCTATAAACGTTAATAAAATCTCTATATTCCAACCGATTGTGCTAATTCTTTGACAGAGTGTTTAGTATACATGATTCAACTGTATTATATCACTGGTTTCGATTTTCCCCACAAAAAAAAAATCCTTCAAAAAATTTCGTTTTTGCGAGATTTTAACTATATAAATATCAATAAAATCTACAAATTCCGTGGGATTTGTCTAATTTCTTAAAAAAATGTTAAATTCATGTGGAGTCACCTGCATATAACAACAATTTCACGTTCGCATGCAGAGGAATATGGGTTTGTTTGTGTAAATCGTCCAATTGTTAAAATCGTCGTTTCTAGCGGTAAAAATACGATTTTGTTATAAACATTAATAAAATCTCTATATTCCAACCGATTGTGCTAATTCTTTCACAGAGTGTTTAGTATACATAATTGAACTGTATTATATCACTGGTTTCGATTTTCCCCACAAAAAAAAATCCTTCAAAAAATCTCGTTTTTGCGAGATTTTAACTATATAAATATCAATAAAATCTACAAATTCCGTGGGATTTGTCTAATTTCTTAAAAAAAATGTTAAATTCATGTGGATTCACCTATATATAACAACAATTTCACGTTCGCATGCAGAGGAATATGGGTTTGTTTGTGTAAATCGTCCAATTGTAAAAATCGTCGTTTCTTGCGGTAAAAACACGATTTTGCTATAAACGTTAATAAAATCTCTATATTCCAACCGATTGTGCTAATTTTTGGACAGAGTGTTTAGTATACATGATTGAACTGTATTATATCACTGGTTTCGATTTTCCCCACAAAAAAAAATCCTTCAAAAAATTTCGTTTTTGCGAGATTTTAACTATATAAATATCAATAAAATCTACAAATTCCGGGGGATTTGTCTAATTTCTTAAAAAAATGTTAAATTCATGTGAATTCACCTATATATACCAACAATTTCACGTTCGCATGCAGAGGAATATGGGTTTGTTCGTGAAAATCGTCAAATTGTAAAAATCGTCGTTTCTTGCGGTAAAAACACGATTTTGCTATAAACGCTAATAAAATCTCTATATTCCAACCGATTGTGCTAATTCTTTCACAGAGTGTTTAGTATACATGATTGAACTGTATTATGTCCCTGGTTTCGATTTTCCCCACAAAAAAAAATCCTTCAAAAAATTTCGTTTTTGCGAGTTTTTTAACAATATAAATATCAATGTAATATACAAATTCCGTGGGATTTGTCTCATTTCTTAAAAAAATGTTAAATTCATGTGGATTCACCTATATATAACAACAATTTCACGTTCGCATGCGGAGTAATAAGGGTTTGTTTGAGTAAATCGTCCAATTGTAAAAATCGTCGTTTCTTGCGGTAAAAACACGATTTTGCTATAAACGTTAATAAAATCTCTATATTCCAACCGATTGTGCTAATTCTTTGACAGAGTGTTTAGTATACATGATTGAACTGTATTATATCACTGGTTTCGATTTTCCTCACAAAAAAAAATCCTTCAAAAAATTTCGTTTTTGCGAGTTTATTAACTATATAAATATCAATAAAATCTACAAATTCCGTGGGATTTGTCTAATTTCTTAAAAAAATGTTAAATTCATGTGGAGTCACCTGTATATAACAACAATTTCACGTTCGCATGCAGAGAAATATGGGTTTGTTTGTGTAAATCGTCCAATTGTAAAAATCGTCGTTTCTTGCGGTAAAAACACGATTTTGTTATAAACGTTAATAAAATCTCTATATTCCAACCGATTGTGCTAATTCTTTCACAGAGTGTTTAGTATACATGATTGAACTGTATTATGTCACTGGTTTCGATTTTCCCCACAAAAAAAATCCTTCAAAAAATTTCGTTTTTGCGAGTTTTTTAACTATATAAATATCAATAAAATCTACAAATTCCGTGGGATTTGTCTAATTTCTTAAAAAAATGTTAAATTCATGTGGATTCACCTATATATAACAACAATTTCACTTTCGCATGCAGAGGAATATGGGTTTGTTTGTGTAAATCGTCCAATTGTAAAAATCGTCGTTTCTTGCGGTAAAAACACGATTTTGTTATAAACGTTAATAAAATCTCTATATTCCAACCGATTGTGCTAATTCTTTCACAGAGTGTTTAGTATACATGATTGAACTGTATTATATCACTGGTTTCGATTTTCCCCACAAAAAAAAATACTTCAAAAAATTTCGTTTTTGCGAGATTTTAACTATATAAATATCAATAAAATCTAAAAATTCCGTGGGATTTGTCTAATTTCTTAAAAAAATGTTAAATTCATGTGGAGTCACCTGTATATAACAACAATTTCACGTTCGCATGCAGAGGAATATGGGTTTGTTTGTGTAAATCGTCCAATTGTAAAAATCGTCGTTTCTTGCGGTAAAAACACGTTTTTGTTATAAACGTTAATAAAATCTCTATATTCCAACCGATTGTGCTAATTCTTTCACAGAGTGTTTAGTATACATAATTGAACTGTGTTATATCACTGGTTTCGATTTTCCCCAAAAAAAAAAATCCTTCAAAAAATTTCGTTTTTGCGAGATTTTAACTATATAAATATCAATAAAATCTACAAATTCCGGGGGATTTGTCTAATTTTTTAAAAAAATGTTAAATTCATGTGGAGTCACCTATATATAACAACAATTTCACGTTCGCATGCAGAGGAATATTGGTTTGTTCGTGAAAATCGTCAAATTGTAAAAATCGTCGTTTCTTGCGGTAAAAACACGATTTTGCTATAAACGCTAATAAAATCTCTATATTCCAACCGATTGTGCTAATTCTTTGACAGAGTGTTTAGTATACATGATTGAACTGTATTATGTCACTGGTTTCGATTTTCCCCACAAAAAAAAATCCTTCAAAAAAAATTTCGTTTTTGCGAGTTTTTTAACTATATAAATATCAATATAATCTACAAATTCCGTGGGATTTGTCTAATTTCTTAAAAAAATGTTAAATTCATGTGGAGTCACCTGTATATAACAACAATTTCACATTCGCATGCAGAGGAATATGGGTTTGTTTGTGTAAATCGTCCAATTGTAAAAATCGTCGTTTCTTGCGGTAAAAACACGATTTTGTTTAAACGTTAATAAAATCTCTATATTCCAACCGATTGTGCTAATACTTTCACAGAGTGTTTAGTATACGTAATTGAACTGTATTATATCACTGGTTTCGATTTTCCCCACAAAAAAAAATCCTTCAAAAAATTTCGTTTTTGCGAGTTTTTTAACTATATAAATATCAATAAAATCTACAAATTACGGGGGATTTGTCTAATTTCTTAAAAAAATTTTACATTCATGTGGAGTCACCTATATATAACAACAATTTCACGTTCGCATGCAGAGGAATATGGGTTTGTTTGTGAAAATGGTCAAATTGTAAAAATCGTTTCTTGCGGTAAAAACACGATTTTGCTATAAACGTTAATAAAATCTCTATATTCCAACCGATTGTGCTAATTCTTTCACAGAGTGTTTAGTATACATGATTGAACTGTATTATGTCACTGGTTTCGAATTTCCCCACAAAAAAAAATCCTTCAAAAAATTTCGTTTTTTCGAGTTTTTTAACTATATAAATATCAATATAATCTACAAATTCCGTGGGATTTGCCTAATTTCTTAAAAAAATGTTAAATTCAAGTGGATTCACCTATATATAACAACAATTTCACGTTCGCATGCGGAGGAATAAGGGTTTGTTTGTGTAAATCGTCCAATTGTAAAAATCGTCGTTTCTTGCGGTAAAAACACGATTTTGCTATAAACGTTAATAAAATCTCTATATTCCAACCGATTGTGCTAATTCTTTGACAGAGTGTTTAGTATACATGATTGAACTGTATTATATCACTGGTTTCGACTTTCCCCACAAAAAAAAATCCTTCAAAAAATTTCGTTTTTGCGAGATTAACTATATAAATATTTATAAAATATACAAATTCCGTGGGATTTGTCTAATTTCTTAAAAAAATGTTAAATTCATGTGGAGTCACCTGTATATAACAACAATTTCACGTTCGCATGCAGAGGAATATGGGTTTGTTTGTGTAAATCGTCCAATTGCAAAAATCGTCGTTTCTTGCGGTAAAAACACGATTTTGTTATAAACGTTAATAAAATCTCTATATTCCAACCGATTTTGCTAATTCTTTCACAGAGTGTTTAGTATACATGATTGAACTGTATTATGTCACTGGTTTCGATTTTCCCCACAAAAAAAATCCTTCAAAAAATTTCGTTTTTGCGAGTTTTTTAACTACATAAATATCAATAAAATCTACAAATTCCGTGGGATTTGTCTAATTTCTTAAAAAAATGTTAAATTCATGTGGATTCACCTATATATAACAACAATTTCACTTTCGCATGCAGAGGAATATGGGTTTGTTTGTGTAAATCGTCCAATTGTAAAAATCGTCGTTTCTTGCGGTAAAAACACGATTTTGCTATAAACGTTAATAAAATCTCTATATTCCAACCGATTGTGCTAATTCTTTGACAGAGTGTTTAGTATACATGATTGAACTGTATTATATCACTGGTTTCGTTTTTCCCCACAAAAAAAAATCCTTAAAAAAATTTCGTTTTTGCGAGATTTTAACTATATAAATATCAATAAAATCTACAAATTCCGTGGGATTTGTCTAATTTCTTAAAAAAATGTTAAATTCATGTGGAGTCACCTGTATATAACAACAATTTCACGTTCGCATGCAGAGGAATATGGGTTTGTTTGAGTAAATCGTCCAATTGTAAAAATCGTCGTTTCTTGCGGTAAAAACACGATTTTGTTATAAACGTTAATAAAATCTCTATATTCCAACCGATTGTGCTAATTCTTTCACAGAGTGTTTAGTATACATAATTGAACTGTATTATATCACTGGTTTCGATTTTCCCCACAAAAAAAAATCCTTCAAAAAATTTCGTTTTTGCGAGATTATTAACTATATAAATATCAATAAAATCTACAAATTCCGTGGGATTTGTCTAATTTCTTAAAAAAATGTTAAATTCATGTGGATTCACCTATATATAACAACAATTTCACGTTCGCATGCAGAGGAATATGGGTTTGTTTGTGTAAAGCGTCCAATTGTAAAAATCGTCGTTTCTTGCGGTAAAAACACGATTTTGCTATAAACATTAATAAAATCTCTATATTCCAACCGATTGTGCTAATTCTTGGACAGAGTGTTTAGTATACATGATTGAACTGTATTATATCACTGGTTTCGATTTTCCCCACAAAAAAAAATCCTTCAAAAAATTTCGTTTTTGCGAGATTTTAACTATATAAATATCAATAAAATCTACAAATTCCGGGGGATTTGTCTACTTTCTTAAAAAAATGTTAAATTCATGTGGGGTCACCTATATATAACAACAATTTCACGTTCGCATGCAGAGGAATATGGGTTTGTTCGTGAAAATCGTCAAATTGTAAAAATCGTCGTTTCTTGCGGTAAAAACACGATTTTGCTATAAACGCTAATAAAATCTCTATATTCCAACCGATTGTGCTAATTCTTTCACAGAGTGTTTAGTATACATGATTGAACTATATTATGTCACTGGTTTCGATTTTCCCCACAAAAAAAAATCCTTCAAAAAATTTCGGTTTTGCGAGTTTTTTAACTATATAAATATCAATATAATCTACAAATTCCGTGGGATTTGTCTAATTTCTTAAAAAAAATGTTAAATTCATGTGGAGTCACCTGTATATCACAACAATTTCACGTTCGCATGCAGAGGAATATGGGTTTGTTTGTGTAAATCGTCCAATTGTAAAAATCGTCGTTTCTTGCGGTAAAAACACGATTTTGTTTAAACGTTAATAAAATCTCTATATTCCAACCGATTGTGCTAATACTTTCACAGAGTGTTTAGTATACATAATTGAACTGTATTATATCACTGGTTTCGATTTTCCCCACAAATAAAAATCCTTCAAAAAATTTCGTTTTTGCGAGATTTTAACTATATAAATATCAATAAAATCTACAAATTACGTGGGATTTGTCTAATTTCTTAAAAAAATGTTAAATTCAAGTGGATTCACCTATATATAACAACAATTTCACGTTCGCATGCGGAGGAATAAGGGTTTGTTTGTGTAAATCGTCCAATTGTAAAAATCGTCGTTTCTTGCGGTAAAAACACGATTTTGCTATAAACGTTAATAAAATCTCTATATTCCAACCGATTGTGCTAATTCTTTGACAGAGTGTTTAGTATACATGATTGAACTGTATTATATCACTGGTTTCGATTTTCCCCACAAAAAAAAATCCTTCAAAAAATTTCGTTTTTGCGAGATTTTAACTATATAAATATCAATAAAATCTACAAATTCCGTGGGATTTGTCTAATTTCTTTAAAAAATGTTAAATTCATGTGGGGTCACCTGTATATAACAACAATTTCACGTTCGCATGCAGAGGAATATGGGTTTGTTTGTGTAAATCGTCCAATTGTAAAAATCGTCGTTTCTTGCGGTAAAAACACGATTTTGTTATAAACGTTAATAAAATCTCTATATTCCAACCGATTGTGCTAATTCTTTCACAGAGTGTTTAGTATACATAATTGAACTGTATTATATCACTGGTTTCGATTTTCCCCACAAAAAAAAAATCCTTCAAAAAATTTCGTTTTTGCGAGATTTTAACTATATAAATATCAATAAAATCTACAAATTCCGTGGGATTTGTCTAATTTCTTAAAAAAATGTTAAATTCATGTGGAGTCACCTGTATATAACAACAATTTCACGTTCACATGCAGAGGAATATGGGTTTGTTTGTGTAAATCGTCCAATTGTAAAGATCGTCGTTTCTTGAGGTAAAAACACGATTTTGTTATAAACGTTAATAAAATCTCTATATTCCAACCGATTGTGCTAATTCTTTCACAGAGTGTTTAGTATACATAATTGAACTGTATTATATCACTGGTTTCGATTTTCCCCACAAAAAAAAATCCTTCAAAAAATTTCGTTTTTGCGAGATTTTAACTATATAAATATCAATAAAATCTACAAATTCCGGGGGATTTGTCTAATTTCTTAAAAAAATGTTAAATTCATGTGGAGTCACCTATATATAACAACAATTTCACGTTCGCATGCAGAGGAATATGGGTTTGTTTGTGAAAATGGTCAAATTGTAAAAATCGTTTCTTGCGGTAAAAACACGATTTTGCTATAAAGGTTAATAAAATCTCTATATTCCAACCGATTTTGCTAATTCTTTCACAGAGTGTTTAGTATACATGATTGAACTGTATTATGTCACTGGTTTCGAATTTCCCCACAAAAAAAAAATCCTTCAAAAAATTTCGTTTTTTCGAGTTTTTTAACTATATAAATATCAATATAATCTACAAATTCCGTGGGATTTGTCTAATTTCTTAAAAAAATGTTAAATTCAAGTGGATTCACCTATATATAACAACAATTTCACGTTCGCATGCGGAGGAATAAGGGTTTGTTTGTGTAAATCGTCCAATTGTAAAAATCGTCGTTTCTTGCGGTAAAAACACGATTTTGCTATAAACGTTAATAAAATCTCTATATTCCAACCGATTGTGCTAATTCTTTGACAGAGTGTTTAGTATACATGATTGAACTGTATTATATCACTGGTTTCGACTTTCCCCACAAAAAAAAATCCTTCAAAAAATTTCGTTTTTGAGAGATTATTAACTATATAAATATTTATAAAATATACAAATTCCGTGGGATTTGTCTAATTTCTTAAAAAAATGTTAAATTCATGTGGAGTCACCTGTATATAACAACAATTTCACGTTCGCATGCAGAGGAATATGGGTTTGTTTGAGTAAATCGTCCAATTGTAAAAATCGTCGTTTCTTCCGGTAAAAACACGATTTTGTTATAAACGTTAATAAAATCTCTATATTCCAACCGATTGTGCTAATTCTTTCACAGAGTGTTTAGTATACATAATTGAACTGTATTATATCACTGCTTTCGATTTTCCCCACAAAAAAAAATCCTTCAAAAAATTTCGTTTTTGCGAGATTTTAACTATATAAATATCAATAAAATCTACAAATTCCGTGGGATTTGTCTAATTTCTTAAAAAAATGTTAAATTCATGTGGATTCACCTATATATAACAACAATTTCACGTTCGCATGCAGAGGAATATGGGTTTGTTTGTTTAAAGCGTCCAATTGTAAAAATCGTCGTTTCTTGCGGGAAAAACACGATTTTCTATAAACATTAATAAAATCTCTATATTCCAACCGATTGTGCTAATTCTTGGACAGAGTGTTTAGTATACATGATTGAACTGTATTATATCACTGGTTTCGATTTTCCCCACAAAAAAAAAATCCTTCAAAAAATTTCGTTTTTGCGAGATTTTAACTATATAAATATCAATAAAATCTACAAATTCCGGGGGATTTGTCTACTTTCTTAAAAAAATGTTAAATTCATGTGGAGTCACCTATATATAACAACAATTTCACGTTCGCATGCAGAGGAATATGGGTTTGTTCGTGAAAATCGTCAAATTGTAAAAATCGTCGTTGCTTGCGGTAAAAACACGATTTTCTTATAAACGCTAATAAAATCTCTATATTCCAACCGATTGTGCTAATTCTTTCACAGAGTGTTTAGTATACATGATTGAACTGTATTATGTCACTGGTTTCGATTTTCCCCACAAAAAAAAAATCCTTCAAAAAATTTCGTTTTTGCGAGTTTTTTAACTATATAAATATCAATATAATCTACAAATTCCGTGGGATTTGTCTAATTTCTTAAAAAAAATGTTGAATTCATGTGGAGTGACCTGTATATCAGAACAATTTCACGTTCGCATGCAGAGGAATATGGGTTTGTTTGTGTAAATCGTCCAATTGTAAAAATCGTCGTTTCTTGCGGTAAAAACACGATTTTGTTTAAACGTTAATAAAATCTCTATATTCCAACCGATTGTGCTAATTCTTTCACAGAGTGTTTAGTATACATGATTGAACTGTATTATGTCACTGGTTTCGATTTTCCACACAAAAAAAAATCCTTCAAAAAATTTCGTTTTTGCGAGATTTTAACTATATAAATATCAATAAAATCTACAAATTCCGGGGGATTTGTCTAATTTCTTAAAAAAATGTTAAATTCATGTGGAGTCACCTATATATAACAACAATTTCACGTTCGCATGCAGAGGAATATGGGTTTGTTTGTGAAAATGGTCAAATTGTAAAAATCGTTGTTTCTTGCGGTAAAAACACGATTTTGCTGTAAACGTTAATAAAATCTCTATATTCCAACCGATTGTGCTAATTCTTTCACAGAGTGTTTAGTATACATGATTGAACTGTATTATGTCACTGGTTTCGAATTTCCCCACAAAAAAAAATCCTTAAAAAAATTTCGTTTTTTCGAGTTTTTTAACTATATAAATATCAATATAATCTACAAATTCCGTGGGATTTGTCTAATTTCTTAAAAAAATGTTAAATTCAAGTGGATTCACCTATATATAACAACAATTTCACGTTCGCATGCGGAGGAATAAGGGTTTGTTTGTGTAAATCGTCCAATTGTAAAAATCGTCGTTTCTTGCGGTAAAAACACGATTTTGCTATAAACGTTAATAAAATCTCTATATTCCAACCGATTGTGCTAATTCTTTGACAGAGTGTTTAGTATACATGATTGAACTGTATTATATCACTGGTTTCGATTTTCCCCACAAAAAAATATCCTTCAAAAAATTTCGTTTTTGCGAGATTTTAACTATATAAATATCAATAAAATCTATAAATTGCGTGGGATTTGTCTAATTTCTTAAAAAAATGTTAAATTCATGTGGATTCACCTATATATAACAACAATTTCACTTTCGCATGCAGAGGAATATGGGTTTGTTTGTGTAAATCGTCCAATTGTAAAAATCGTCGTTTCTTGCGGTAAAAACACGATTTTGCTATAAACGTTAATAAAATCTCTATATTCCAACCGATTGTGCTAATTCTTTGACAGAGTGTTTAGTATACATGATTGAACTGTATTATATCACTGGTTTCGATTTTCCCCACAAAAAAAAATCCTTCAAAAAATTTCGTTTTTGCGAGATTTTAACTATATAAATATCAATAAAATTTACAAATTCCGTGGGATTTGTCTAATTTCTTAAAAAAATGTTAAATTCATGTGGAGTCACCTGTATATAACAACAATTTCACGTTCGCATGCAGAGGAATATGGGTTTGTTTGTGTAAATCGTCCAATTGTAAAAATCGTCGTTTCTTGCGGTAAAAACACGTTTTTGTTATAAACGTTAATAAAATCTCTATATTCCAACCGATTGTGCTAATTCTTTCACAGAGTGTTTAGTATACATAATTGAACTGTATTATATCACTGGTTTCGATTTTCCCCACAAAAAAAAATCCTTCAAAAATTTCGTTTTTGCGAGATTTTAACTATATAAATATCAATAAAATCTACAAATTCCGGGGGATTTGTCTAATTTCTTAAAAAAATGTTAAATTCATGTGGAGTCACCTATATATAACAACAATTTCACGTTCGCATGCAGAGGAATATGGGTTTGTTCGTGAAAATCGTCAAATTGTAAAAATCGTCGTTTCTTGCGGTAAAAACACGATTTTGCTATAAACGCTAATAAAATCTCTATATTCCAACCGATTGTGCTAATTCTTTGACAGAGTGTTTAGTATACATGGTTGAACTGTATTATGTCACTGGTTTCGATTTTCCCCACAAAAAAAAATCCTTCAAAAAATTTCGTTTTTGCGAGTTTTTTAACTATATAAATATCAATATAATCTACAAATTCCGTGGGATTTGTCTAATTTCTTAAAAAAATGTTAAATTCATGTGGAGTCACCTGTATATAACAACAATTTCACATTCGCATGCAGAGGAATATGGGTTTGTTTGTGTAAATCGTCCAATTGTAAAAATCGTCGTTTCTTGCGGTAAAAACACGATTTTGTTTAAACGTTAATAAAATCTCTATATTCCAACCGATTGTGCTAATACTTTCACAGAGTGTTTAGTATACGTAATTGAACTGTATTATATCACTGGTTTCGATTTTCCCCACAAAAAAAAATCCTTCAAAAAATTTCGTTTTTGCGAGATTTTAACTATATAAATATCAATAAAATCTACAAATTCCGTGGGATTTGTCTAATTTCTTAAAAAAATGTTAAATTCATGTGGAGTCACCTGTATATAACAACAATTTCACGTTCGCATGCAGAGGAATATGGGTTTGTTTGTGTAAATCGTCCAATTGTAAAAATCGTCGTTTCTTGCGGTAAAAACACGATTTTGTTATAAACGTTAATAAAATCTCTATCTTCCAACCGATTGTGCTAATTCTTTCACAGAGTGTTTAGTATACATAATTGAACTGTATTATATCACTGGTTTCGATTTTCCCCACAAAAAAAAATCCTTCAAAATATTTCGTTTTTGCGAGATTTTAACTATATAAATATTAATAAAATCTACAAATTCCGGGGGATTTGTCTAATTTCTTAAAAAAATGTTAAATTCATGTGGAGTCACATATATATAACAACAATTTCACGTTCGCATGCAGAGGAATATGGGTTTGTTTGTGAAAATGGTCAAATTGTAAAAATCGTTGTTTCTTGCGGTAAAAACACGATTTTCCTATAAACGCTAATAAAATCTCTATATTCCAACCGATTGTGCTAATTCTTTCACAGAGAGTTTAGTATACATGATTGAACTGTATTATGTCACTGGTTTCGAATTTCCCCACAAAAAAAAATCCTTCAAAAAATTTCGTTTTTGCGAGTTTTTTAACTATATAAATATCAATATAATCTACAAATTCCGTGGGATTTGTCTAATTTCTTAAAAAAATGTTAAATTCATGTGGATTCACCTATATATAACAACAATTTCACGTTCGCATGCGGAGGAATAAGGGTTTGTTTGTGTAAATCGTCCAATTGTAAAAATCATCGTTTCTTGCGGTAAAAACACGATTTTGCTATAAACGTTAATAAAATCTCTATATTCCAACCGATTGTGCTAATTCTTTGACAGAGTGTTTAGTATACATGATTGAACTGTATTATATCACTGGTTTCGATTTCCCCACAAAAAAAAATCCTCCAAAAAATTTCGTTTTTGCGAGATTATTAACTATATAAATATTTATAAAATAT